>NC_051069.1:102474675-102813892 GCF_004664715.2 Peromyscus leucopus | reverse complement strand
TCTCAGCCAGACATAGGCTTTCTAAGAAAAGCCACTGACTGAGCATGTCACACAGGACCACTCAGTCATTCCCACAGACCTGAGAGGCCACGTAGCCTTTTCACAGGAACAAAGAGAGCTGTCCAAGTAGGTCCTTCCTGGCCATGATTGGAAGCCTGGAGTTGGTCATCCAGTCCACATGTGTTTTCACTCTGCACACAGACAGAACCCTAATTAGCCATGTCATTTATGACTCTTTGCACTCTGAGTCACGCCAGGTAGACGAGGAGTAAGGAAGCAGCTGAAGGAAGGTGCAGTTTTGGTAGCTGTGTCCTTTGGGTAAAATATGCTCATGCATATTGAAGTGGTGCACATGAGTTTCTTGGTAATGTGGATCCCACTGACTAAGAGCAATTCTCCAGAGAAGGGTGTAATTGTGGGCCGTTAGCAGGTGGCACTCATAACACCTGGGATGGGAGTCCATCCGGCGGGGCCGGGAGAACTGACACAGAGGGTCAGGGCAGATGCTAACAGTGTCTCCTCAGTGACAACGACGAGGGAAAGGTGCTTGAGTTTGATTTACTAAGTCCAGGACTTGCCCTCTCTAGACCACGAGCACTCGGGGACAACCGCCAACTCTGGGACACGTTTATGAAAGAGATCGAAACTTGCCATAAAAAATCATATTGAAGAAGTTATATAGATCTGGTGGACAGTTCGGAAGTAATTAGTGATAGGTACACACACAAAAAAATGAAGTAAATGAAGCTGTTTGATTTTAATTTGGTGTGTGTGTGTCTGTCCATGTGGAATATGTGCATGTGAGTGATGTGTGAGTGTCCAAAGCTTCCAGAAGAGGGCATCAGATCCCCCTGGAGCTGGAGTTACAGGCCACTGTAAGCTGCCCAGCATGGGTTCTGGGAACTGAACTCAGGTCCCCTGGAAGCACAGTGAGCAGCACTCTTCAGTGCTGAGCCACCTCTCTAGCCTCCCAAGAAGCTCTTATTAACTCCAGAAAAAGCAAAAAGTGTACAAGAAGATGGCTGTAATTTTGACTAGCAACATTTATGACATAAATAAGCAATGTTATTCATTACGGTAAAACTAACATTAAGCCAGATGATGGTGGCACTTGCCTTTAATCCCAGCACTCAGGAGGCAGAGGCAGGTGGATCTCTGTGAGTTTGAGGTTAGCATGCTCTACACAGTGAGTTCCAGGACAGCCAGGGCTACACAGAGGCACAGAGAAACCCTGTCTCTAAGTAAGTAAGTAAGTAAGTAAGTAAGTAAGTAAGTAAGTAAGTAAGTAAATAAATAAATAAGTAAGTAAGTAAGTAAGTAAATAAATAAATAAATAAATAAATAAATAAATAAAACAAGATAAACATTAAATAGTCACACTTCTCATGACTTTCTAGTCAATGGCAAACGACAGATATGACACCTGTCCCCTGAGATTATAATGGGATTAAGAGTCCCATTGTCTACTATTTTTATTGTACCCTTCTTTTTTTCAAGGTTTATTTTATTTTTCATTTTATGTGTATGGGTGTTTTGTCTGTCTGTACATACGTATGTATGTATGTATGCATGTATGTATGTATGTATGCATGCATGTGTACCATGCTCTCAGAGATCAGAAGAGGGCATTGGAGCCTCTGGGACTGGAGTTACAGACAGTTGTGAGACACCACGTAGGTGCTGGGAATTGAACCCAGGTTCTCTGGGAGAGCAGCCAGTGCTCTTAACCACCATCGCCCCAGCTCCTTACTCTACCTTTTTGTTTACATGTGTTTAGACACAGAAATGCTTACCACTGTTATACCTGCCTGCCGTATTCAGTACAGGCATCTTTTGTTTAGTATGTAGCTAATGAGCTATAAACTATACAGTCTATAGCCCAGGTGAAGGGGGCCTCCACCTAGTCCTGTGAGGACAGTCAATGACATTGCACAATGACAGAAACACCTAACTGCATTTCGGAATATGTCTCCATCGTTAAGTGACACACAACTGGGTGGTCCATAAAGAAAAAGGACAATGAATAAACTGTGGAGCCGGCTCTCTCCCCCCAACCTTACATGGGTTCTGGAGACCAAACTTGGTTGTCAGGCTAGCTTGGCAAGTGATTTTCCTCCCAGAGCCATCTCACCAGCCCAGCACTGGATAGATTTTGATCTCATCTTCCATGATGAAAATACTGGCTATTTGCCTGTTGGCTCTCAAATGCATCCCTTGCTTTTGCCCTTGCAAGCGCATATGACATATTTCACAGGGTCACTGTAAGCCAGGCTTCCTGGACCTTAGTGATGGGGCTGAGAAGTTCAGCCAGTGGGAATTGAGGTGGGAGTTTGGCAAATTGCAAGAAGGACAATCCAGGATGCTTCTCCTTCCTACCCTCTGCCTGGATATCCCCTTACCCCTCCTGCCTCAGTCTCTGCTCCTGCCCACCTACTGTTCCCCGCCCCCCTCCGCCAAGGGACAGCCTATCTGATCACTGGTATGGAGAGAGGTTCCTAAATTCCTGCTTACAGTTGTTATGTTAATCTTAGAGCTCCCTTCCTTTTTATCTGTGCCTCTTTCTAGGTTCTCTATTTCAACTCCACTTATGTTTTAGGCTGGGTAATCCATGTTGTTGAGGTGATCAAGGGGCGTGGCCTGCATTTCATAAACCGGCTAGCACCATCCCTACATAAATTCTACCTGCACAGTTGTGTTAACAAAGAATGTCGCCAGATGTGTTAGCTACTTTTCTCATTGCTCAAACAAACAAACAAGCAAACAAACAAACAAAAACCGCAAGGAAAACTGCTTAAGGAAAGAAGAGTTCGTTGTGGCTCACCGGTAAGAAAGGTCATCCTTTGAAGGCTCCCAGTTTGAAGGTCCATCATGGCTGAGAGAGCTTGGTGACCCGAGCATGAGGCAGCTGGTCACAAGGTATCCACAGTCAGGAAGTGGAAATGGATGGATGCTGATGCTCCCTGTCATTCATCCAAGGACCCCAGTCCAGGGAACAGTGTCTCCCATATTCAGGGTGGGTCTTCTCATCTCAATTAACCCAGTCTAGAAACTCCCTCACAGACATGCCCGAGGGGATTCTAAATAGCATCAAGCAAATAATCAAGTTTAACCAGCACAACAGATGTTGCCGGGTGGGGGAGGGGGGCACAAAAGCACCAGACTGATAACGTCAGTTCCAACTCACTTAGAACTGTATTACATTTTCTCTACTATATCAGGTGAGGCCTTTATTTTTCCAACCTACCTTGAAGCTGACTGACATAAATCTATAAATAAATCTAAACTTGATAAGTTAAATTTTTGAACAACCATGTATTAGTTACTTCTCCATCACTCTGACAAAATGCTGGACAGAAACTAGACAAGGGAAGAAAGTTTCACTTACCTCAGAGCTTCTAAAGATAAGAAAGCCCAAGGCTGGGGCCTGAGGCAGCTGTCCACATCACCTCAGCAGTCAGGAAGCAGCTGGGGGGGGGGGGGGGGGCAAGGCTGATAAATATTGAGCATGTTTTCTTTCTTTTTTTTTTTAAGATTTAATTCTTTATGTGTCTCTGTATGTCTCTGTGTGTGCATGCCATGTGTCTGCAGGTGTCTTCTAGCCCAAGATGGCTAGAAGTCATCGACACCCTAGAGCTGGAGTTACAGGAGCTTGTGGGGCTTCCATGTGGGTGCTGGGAACTGAATTAGGGTCCTCTGGAAGAGCAGTGAGTGATCTTAACCTCTGAGCACATCTGCAGAATTCTCTGGTCCTCCTCCTAAAGCACATCAGGAAACCCTAGAATGCACTCTCCAGTCTTCTTTCTTCCTTTCTACCCTGCAGATGCTCACGTGACAGGTACATTCTCCATCCCAGGAGAGAAAGATCCAGATGCCAGCAAGAGCCTGAACAAACAGCCTTGGTAAGCTCCCCCAGGTTAGCACACCGAAATTAAACCCTTTGTCCTCCAAACACACTCTGCATGTCTATCTGTTCACAAGGATACAGTTCCCCAGGGAGACGCTCAGGGTGCTTACTGTGCTCCTGTGCCCATCTAGGAGGGTCAATTTAAGAATTCCTCCTGGGCTGGAGAGATGGCTCAGCCGTTAAAGGCTAGGCTCACAACCAAAACTATAAGAATTCCTCCTCCTTGTCCCCTTGTTGGTAACTGCTTACTAAAACAAGTCTCTTTGCATAAAATTTCAATGTTGCAGTGTTTGATTAATCTTGATAATTGGGATTCTCCATGGAAACTGCACTGTGAGATGGTATACCTCCCAAAAAGCATAAAAATAATGCTCTCCTTTTATTTGTTGCCTGGCAACAATACTTTTTGTTTTTATTCGCATGAAAATCTCCAAGATATTTACTGATCAGTATAGCTTTGGCAAAGAAGGCAAAAGGGAAAAATTAGTTCTTTTAACATTTAAAAATTGAAAAGGCTGTTTAATCATTTTCATCTTAAAAACAAAGTTAAGGACCTAGTGGTAGTGGCGCTCGCCTTTAATCCCAGCACTCGGGAGGCAGAGCTAAGCAGATCCCTGAGTTCAAGGCCAGCCTGGTCTACAGAGCAAGATCTAGGACAGGCACCAAAGCTACACAAAGAAACCCTGTCTCAAGAAAACAAAACAAAACAAAAAAAACCAACAAAGCCCAAGGTGAAGTCTTTATAACCTGCAACACATGGAGCATATATGATGTAATGGCAGTGAGAAAGACCATACAGCAGTGGTTCTCACCTTCCTGATGATGCGACCCTTTAACACAGCTCCTCATGTTGTGCTGACCCCTGACCATAACATTATTTTGTTGCTACTTCATAACTGTGATTTTGCTACTGTTATGAATCATAATGTAAATATCTGATAGGCAGATGGCATTAGGCGACCCCAATAAAAGAACTGCTGCTCAACTCCAGGGTTCTCGACCCACAGGTTGAGAACCACTGCCACAGGGGAACCAATATCAGGGGTCTTTATGGACACTTTAGATGCCACTTTTAAAGAAAAAAAAAGATTTATTTGGGGGCTGGAGAGATGATTTGGTGATTAGGAGCACATATTGCTCTTTCAGAAGACCCAATCCAGTCCCCAGTATTCATCCAGGAGGCTCACGACTGCCTGTGACCCCGGTTCCCGTGGCGCTGATGTCCTTTTCTCACCGTGGCAGGGACTGCACTTGTGCACAAGCCCCCCTACCCCACACATACAATCACAGCATCGGCTCCTGCCTCCAGGTCCCTGCCCTGTGTGAGTTCCTGCCCTGATTTCCTTCGATGATGAGCAGTGATGTGGAAGTCGAAGAAACCCTTTTGTCCCCAGCTTGCTTTTTGGTCATGGTGTTCCATTGCAGCAATAGAAGCCCTAACTAGAACAGGGCTGCGCAGCCAAAAGCTGAGCTGCTGTGACCGTAGAGCCGCTTGCTCTGCACAAGGACGCCTGGGCCACATCACTGTAACACCATGTCCATGCTAGATTTCTGTTGCTGTGATAAACTCTGTAAAGAAAGCAACCCAGGGAAGAATGGGTTTGTTTCATTTTATAGGTTACAGTCCATCAGGAAGACAAGTCAAGGCAGGAACATGGAGGCAGGAACCGAAGCAGAAGCCATAGAAGTGTGCTGCTTACTGGCTTGCTCTCCTTTGCTTGATCAGCCTGCTTTTTTATGGAACCCAGGACCACCTGCCCAGGGAAACCACTTTTCACAATGAGCTGGGCCCTCCCACATCAACCATGAATCAAGAAATGCCTCACAGACTTGCCTACAAGCCAATCTGATGGAGGAAATTCCCCAATTGGCTTCTCTCTTTCTAGATGACTCTAGCTTATATCAAATTGACAAAAAAAAAAAAAAAAAAAAAAAAAAAAAAAAAAGAAAGCAAACAACAACAACAACAACATCAAAACCTTCCCAGCACAGCCACCACCACTGGAACTAGAGTAAAGGGAAATCAATGAATAGGCCTAAGGAAGGCATCCAAAACATTACTTTACCTTTGCAAAGCTGTGTTTGTCCCAATCCAAGCTATTTGCTCCAATCTGCATTTGAGTGGGAAGAAGAAAATATGGTTAACCTCTTCATTAGGCAGCCCTCCCCACGCTGACTCAGCCCCATAAACAATAGAAATAATTACACTGAACAATTGTGTTTATTTCCCTGTCTAGACGCAGCCTGCATTTACAGACAGAGGGAAGCAGACAGGAAAAGGCACACTGCTGTTTTTTAAATTCTTCCTGGCAAACTTTTTCTTGGTCTGGATGCTTCTCTTTTGACCAAAATATGTATAACTATAATATATATATTTAAGACTATAAGGAATTTTATATCATCATCATCATCATCATTTAGACAAGGTCCTCTCTACGTAGCTCTGGCTGTCCTAGAACTCACAATTCAGGCTAGCCTGACCTCAAACTCACCGGATTCCACTTTCCTCTGTCTCTCAAGTGCTGGGATTACAGGCCACCCTGACAGTTTCAGTCAAGTTCTTTACATTCATATTGGGAGAGGGTCCACAATGTTTTTAAACTTGACAGTCTCCAGGAAGATGCCTTGGTCAAAGCAAACACTCTCAAAACTGTCTCAGCGTGTACCCTCTAAATGAAGCATAATCTGTGAGATGGTACCATCTAGTGGCCAGTGATAAATTTGGCGTTTTCTGTTAGTATACAAGCCAAGTCACACAGGTTTAAAAGTGCTGCCATTCATGGCTGCAGCCACACATAAGATTGGTGTAGAGAGAACCTGGGACTAGGAAGACCATTTCTGAGGTCAGAATATGGGGTCCTGAAACAGATAACAGCACCATCTGTGGACAGAGGTAACAGAGGGTGAGGTGTAACATGACTCTAGGACCTGACCCCTAAGGGCTTGTAGCTAGGACCTTGAGATAGTCCAAAGACCTTTCTCTTAAAATATATTTTTTCAAATTATTTTATGCATAATGGTATTTTGCCTGCATGTATGTATGTCTGTGTACCCTGTGCATGCCTGATGCCTGCAGAAGTCAGAGAGTTTGTCTGATCCCCTGAAACTGGAGTTAAGATGGTTGTGAACCACCATGTAGTTGCTGGAAACCAAACCCAGGTCCTCTGCAAATGCAACCACTGAGCCATCTCTCTGGCTCCTTTGTCTAAGGAGCTTTTGGTTGGTCTCCAAAACCCTAGAGACTCGCCCAGGGTCGCTGTTCTGAGTACAGGAGTGTTTGGGGCCAGGATGTGTTTACCTGATCAGGAAGGGGAAGGATAAAGCCTTTTCATCTGAGGGTGGGGGGATGGTGCCCCGAAGTCCTACTGTATGTTGTGTAACGTCGAGTGTGATAAAGGTCACCTGGCTCACCACATACCCAGGCTGCTGCATACACAGAGAAGAAGGCTGGCAGTGGCATTGCCTGAGGCCTAAGGCAGCCTCATCCTGCCTAGTTAGTTTTCACCGCTAACTTGACGATGATTTGGAATCACCTGGGAGACACATCTCTGGGTGTGTCTGAGAGGGAGTTTCCAGAGAGGATGAAGTGAGAAAGGAAGGTTCAGGCTGAACATGGGTGGTATCATCTGTCTTAGTGGGGGTTTCTATTGCTGCAATGCAACGCCATGACCAAAAGGCAAGTTGGGGGCGAAAGGGTTTATTTGACTTACACTTCCACATTCCACATTTGAACAACCTGTCCATCACCAAAGGAAGTCAGGACAGGAACTCAAGCAGGGCAGGAACCTGGAGGCAGGAGCTGATGCATCAACCATGGAGGGGGTGCTGCTTACTAGCTTGCTCCTCATGGCTTGCTCAGCCTACTTTATTATAGAACCCAGGACCACCAGCCCTCCCCCAATGATCACTAAATTAAGAAAATGAGCCAGGTAGTAGTGATGCACACCTTAAATCCCAGCATTTAGGAGGGCGAAGCAGGTGGATTTCAGTGAGTTCTAGGCCAGCCTGGTCTGCAAAGCAAGCTCCAGGACAGTCAGAACTGTTACACAGAGAAACCCTGTCTCAAAAAAAAAAAAGAAAAAAGAAAGAAAGAGAGAGAGAGAGAGAGAGAAAGAAAGAAAGAAAGAAAGAAAGAAAGAAAGAAAGAAAGAAAGAAAGAAAGAAAAATAAAGAAGAAAATACCTTACAGCTGGATCTTATTGAGGCGTTTTCTCAACTGAGCCTCCTTCCTCTCTAATGACTCTAGCTTGTGTCAAGTTGACCCAGAAACTTGTACACCCATCCCATGGGCTGGACTGTCAGACTGCAGCATAATTATGGGGAAGAAAGGGTATACAGACATAGACCCTACATGGTGGTACATGCCTTTAATCCCAGCACACAGGAGACAGGTAGATTTCTGTGAGTCCAAGCCAGCGTGGTTTACAAATCAAATTCCAAGAGCAGCCAGGGATACACAGTGAGACCCTACCTCAAACCATGTCTTTAAAGCGTATACTGACACATTTGTATGAGAATAGCAAGGGTCAATGAGATGACTCTGTGGGTTATAGGCACTGGCCACCAAGTTCAACAACCTGATTTCACCCTCTGGAACCCACGCGATGGCTGGAGAGAACTGACTCCTAAAGGTAGTCTTCTAACCTACACATACACACTTTTTTTTAATGTGTATGAATGTTTTGGCTGCATGTCTGTGTACCATGTGGTGCCTGTGGAGGCCAGATCCCCTGGAACTGGAGTTACAGACAGCTGAGAGCTGCCATTCCAGTGAGGGAGTAGAAAGAACCCCAGTCTTCTAGAAGACCTCTGAGTTGTCTCTCCAGCTACACATCTTTTCTTTGAAAGCAGCGAATCAGCTGAGTGCTATAATTTCCTTCTCTTTGCTTCCTGATCCACAGAGATGTGAGCAAGCAGCTTCCCACTAAAGCTATGGAGCCACCTGGAGCCAAGACTCTCCCTCTACAACAAACTATATTCCCTCCAACTGTAAGCCAGAATACACCCTTCTTCCCTCCACTAATTTCTTTTTTTTCCTTTTAAGATTTATTTATTTATTTTGTATACAGCATGTATGACTACAGGTCAGAAGAGGACACCAGATCTCATTATAGATGGTTGTGAGCCACCATGTGGTTGCTGGGAATCGAACTCAGGACCTCTGGAAGAATAGTCACTGCTCTTAACCTCTGAGCCATCTCTCCAGCCCCCCCCTCCACTAATTTCTTACCATCTGTTTGACCCAGAAGGAGAAAAGTAGCTGATGCACTAGTCATTGCTGTTCTCCCTATTACGAAGCTCATGTCCCCATAATGGGATTTATATCAGCTCTGAAGCCCTTGCACCCCCTCTTCCAAAGAATACTGGTGATCCACTTGGTTTGTTTGTTTGTTGTTGTTTCTGACTCTGCACATTTCTTTTTTTTTTTTTTTTAAGATTTATTTATTTATTATGTATGCCTGCAGGCCAAAAGAGGGCACCAAATCTCATTATAGATAGTTGTGAGCCACCATGTGTTTGCTGGGAATTGAACTCAGGACCTCTGAAAGAGCTAATGCTGTGGGATGTTGTTCTGTATGCTGTAACTATGTGTTGCTCTGATTGGTTGATAAATAAATAAAACACACACACACACACACACACACACACACACACACATATATATAATTTATAAAAAATATAAATAAAATACTGGCTGATTGGCCAGTAGCTAGGCAGGAAGTATAGGCAGGGCAAGCAGACAAGGAGAATTCTGGGAAGAGGAAAGGTTGAGGCAGGAGTCGTCGGCCAGACACAGAAGAAGCAAGATGACAAGGCAGAATTGAGAAAAGGTACCAAGCCACATGGCTAAACATAAATAAGAATTATGGGTTAATATAAGTGCAAGAGCTAGTCAGTAATAAGCCTGAGCTAATGGCCAAGCAGTTATAATTAATATAAGCTTCTGGATGATTATTCTATAAGTGGACCACAGGACTGTTAGAACTTGGCAGGACCAGAGAAACATTCTGACTATAAGCAACTGCTGTGGAACAATCTTTGTACACTGTAAATATGTATTACTCTCATTGGTTAATAAAGAGCTGACCGACCTATAATTGGGCAGGAAGAGATTGGGTGGGAGAGCCAGACTAAGAGGAGACTGGAAAGAAGGGCGGGATCTGAGGAGTCTCAGGAGATGTAGAGGAAGTAGGACATGAACATCCTGTACTGAGATAAGATAGAGGTAGATAAGGTAGTAGAACATAGATAAAATATGGGTTCATGTAAAATGTAAGAGTTAGCCAGTAACAAGTCTGAGCTATTGGTCAAACATTTATAATTAATATTGAGTCTCCATGTCAGTTATTTGGGAACTGACACACAGGAAAGAAAAGTCTGCCAACAAGCAATGAGTGCTTTTAACCACTGAGCCATCTCTCCAGCCCCTACTCTGCACATTTCTTTCTGTCTCCTTTAGGTAGGAAAAAAAAAAAACTGTGTGATTTACCCAATGGTATAATTTATCCAACCTGGCTTTTCTTCACTTGGAGTCAACTGTTGACATTTGTCAATATAGTTGGCAATGAAAGGTCTCTTCTTGGCATGGAAGGCAAAGCCATCTTTTCTTGGCATGGAAGGTTCAGGAAAAGCTCACACCAAAATTCAGGGACATTTAAAATATTTGTTTAACCTCACACTTTAACTCGCAATGGCCCAGAAGTCCTGGAGAGATAAGAGGACTTGAGGAGGATCACAATGGAGACTGGACAGGTATTTAATAAACTGGGAGTTCCCAAAGGAAACAGGTTCAATTCATCTAAAAGGCATCTGCATCTGTCTTTTCTTCCACAAGAACTCTCCACTGATATGTCTGCACAGTGTGCAAAAAGAGACGAGTCTAAAGGCACTGTTTGTAGCTAGTGATAGAGCTTTACTGGCAGAATGCATGCCTAGCACCCATGATGGCCTGGATTTGATCCCCAGCACCACATAAATCAGGTGTGGTGGTACACATCTGTAATGCCAGAACTTGGAAAGTGGGAGTCAACCTGTTCGTTGGAATTTTTGCTTTTTTTTCTTTTTTTCTCTGTGTGTATAGGACAATGTCAGTGAGGAGGTGCCTGTGGAGACCAGAAAAGCAAGTTGAACCTGCTGCATCTAAAGTTACAGGTAGTTTGTGTACTACTTGACATGGATGCTGGGAGCTGAACTCATGTCCTTTGAAAGAGCAGCAGATAACCTTGACCACTGAGCCATCTCTCCAGCCCCTGTTTTGTTTTGTTTGTTTTGTGTGTATTTTTTGTTATTGTTCTCCATTGTTTGTTTGGCCTTTTGTTTTTATTGTTGTTGTTTGTGACACTGTCCCATGCATCTTACCATGCTGGCCTCCAGCTGACTCTGTAGCCATGGATGACTGTAAATGCCTGGTTCTGCCTCTGCCTTCCCAGTATTGTGATGATAAGCATGAGCCACCACACATGATTTGAGGTTTTTGAGCAGGGTGACATTCTCTACACAGACTGTCCTGGAAATCATATTGATCCTCTGGACCACTATTTCCCAAATGCTGGAATTAAAGACCAAATACTATGCTAGTTTGTATAAGTGTGTGTGTGTGTGTGTGTGTGTGTGTGTGTGTGTGTGTGTGTGTGTTGTTTATGCCCCTGTCATAGTACAAATTCCACAGTGTCCGTGTGTAGGTTAGAGAACAACTTTCAGGAATCCTCTCCTACCATGTAGATCCCAGGGATCAAACTCAGGTCATCAGGTTCCAGGTGGGTGTGAGAGCTGAGCCATCTCCCCAGGTCCTAGATCTCCCTCCTCCTCCTCCTCCTCCTCCTCTCCCTCCCCCTCCTCCTCTTCTTCCTCCTTCTCCTCTTTCTTCTCCTTCTCCTTCTCTTTCTTCTTCTTTTTTTCAATATTTCTCTGTGTAGCCCAGGCTGTACTGGAACTTTCTCTACAGAAGAGGGTGGCCTTGAACTCAGAGATGTGCCTGCTTCTGTCTAATGAGTACTAGGATTAAAGGCATGCACAACTACCCCTGATCAGCCCCACATGTTTCTTTCTCAACAATTGCATACTGAAATGTTTGGACTTGCTTCAACATTCTTTAGCCACAAAACACAAAATGCAGAAGAACATTGAGGAAACGAATACATAGCAAAATTACACCGTGGACATGGGAGTTGTGATACTCACTGACTTTGCATATATTTGGAATGCTTCACAATAAAAATTTTAAGGTGACATGCAGCTAAACTCCTATTCATTGTTTGGATCCTAAAGAAAGAATCTTAGCTCTGCACATGCTCAAGAATCATCTTTGTAGCAATGTCTTTAAAGTGTCAAATTAAAAATAACTTCCAAGGGGCATCAATAGAGAGTCAAACATTTTCTTCTGCATTTTTTTTTTTAAAAATCTGAGATAAAATCCAGTCAGTCAGTCTGGTTGACCCTCAAACTCAAAATCCTCCTGCTTCAGACCCCACCCTCATGTGCTGGGATATTATGTATGTGCCATTACATCTGACTTCTAAATCTTTTGCCAAAGATGTATACTATCCAAGGAATAGATTGAAAAGTAGGAACTACTCTAAACATTTTAAATAAATAATGTATTACTTTTTTCTTGAGACAAGGTCTGGTCTTATTTACAGCCCGACAGGCCTGAGACTAGAATTCCTCCTTCTGCAGCCTGTTGAGTCCTGTGGATATATCTCACCCTGACTTGCTCAATTTATTCTTTTCCCATTTACTTATTCATTCATTCATTCATTCATTCATTCATTCATTCATTTGTGTGTGTGTGCACAAGTGTGCTACAGCATGTATTTATGGAGGTCAGAGGACAATTTGTGGGAGTCATTTCTCTCCTTCTACCATGTAGGTTCTGAGAATCAAACTCAGGACACCAGGTTTGGAGGCAGGGTGTTTACCCTCCTATATATCCTGTTGGTTCTTGACTTAATTTTAAAAAATTAAAACTTTTTTTTAAAATCCTATGAGCAACACCTGGTATGTTGGTGTATTCCTTTAATCCTGACATTCAGGAGGCAGCAGCACGCATATCTCTGAGTTCAGCTACATAGAAAATAGAAATTTTTAAATTAAATAGGTTAATGTATTCTATTTGCTTATTTACTATCTTTACTTCTGTCTTAGGGTTTCTATTGCTGTGAAGAGACACCATGACCACAGTAACTCTTTTTTTTTCAACTCTTAGCTTCTTTTTTTTTTTAAAAAAAAATTTATTTATTTACCATGTATATAATATGCGTGTACATCAGAAGAAGGCACCAGATCTCATTATAGATGGCTGTGAGTCATCATGTGGGTGCTGGGAATTGAACTCAGGATCTCTGGAAGAGCAGCCAGTGCTCTTAACCCCTGAGCCATCTCTCTAGCCCCCACAGCAACTCTTATAAAGGAAAACTTTAATCTATGTGGCTTGCATTTTCAGAGGTTTAGTCCATTATCATCATGGTGTAACATGTTGGTATGTAAGCAGACATGGTGCTGGAGAAGTAGCTGAGTGCCCTACATCTTGACTTGCAAGCAACAGGAAGTGGTCTATGATACTTGGTATGGCTTGAGCATATAGGAGACCTCAAAGCCCACCACCACAGTGACATATTTCTTCCAATAAGGCCATACCTACTCCAACAAAGCCACACCTCCTAATAATGACACTCCCTTTGGGGACCATTTTCTTTCAAACCACCACACCATCAAAGCACCACTCTGGGTCACTTTACAATTCAGTGCTGTTGAGCTGGGCAGTGGTGGCACACACCTTTGATCACAGCACTTGAGAGGCAGAGGCAGGTGAATCTCTGTTAGTTCCAGGCTAGCCTGGTCTACAAAGTGAGTTCCAGGACAGTCAGGACTGTCACACAGAGAAACCCTGTCTTGAAAAAAAAAATCAGTGCTGTTGTCGTTTAGATATGAAGTGCCCACTCCCTCAAAAGGCTCCTATATAGAGGCCTGGACCCCAGTCACTGAGGGTGGTGATAGGATTCCAAGGGTTTGGAACTATTCAATGGATTCATCCATTAGCAGATTTGTAATTTGATTCATTATTGGGAAGTAGTGGAAATTAAGGAGGTGGAGCCTCGTTAGAGTAAGTATCTCAGTAGGATGTGTCCTTCAAGGCTATTTCCTGTCTCAACCTTCTCTGCTTCTAGCCACCACGAAGTTAGCAATTTTACTTTGCTGCATGTGCCCTGGAATAATGCACTGCTTCACCAAGGGCCCAGAAACAACAGAACCAAGTGACTGTGGACTGAAAACTCTGACACCACAGGGCAAAATCAATCCTTCCTCATTTAAATTCTTTTCCAGGGCATTTTTCACAGCAGCAAAAAGTCTAACACATGTGTCCTCAGTGTTTGTTTCCCTCCATGAAATGGACCTCTGTAACCATAAGCACTGGTTGTTCCCTGGAAGGGAAAGGAAGGATGGAGTAAGTGGTTCTGGAGCCCAAGGCTGTGGTCATTGAACAAAACCAGAACCAGTTCACACATAAAACCTTTGCCACAAAGATTGCCAGCCAGGGATACATAGTGAGTCTCTGTCTCAAAAAATTAAACAAAATCTGTCAAGATATGAGTTGGAGATGGCTCGGTGATTAAGAATGGATATTGTTCTTGCAGAGGATCTGAAATTGAATCTAAATTGTTGTGCTTAGTAATAGTGATGCACCAAGATGATGTCTTAGATGTGACCGATGTACCATAATAAGTTAATGATGCAGGGCTCACTATGAGGGAAACAGGATGCATAATGCAGGAACTCTGTAAATGATTTTTGCAACTTGGCTACGAATAACAAATCGGCTGTAAAACTTAAAAATGTCTTTTCTCTGGGGAGGGACTGCAACAACGCCTCCCTCATAGGGTTGTTGTGGGAAACCAGTGAGACAGTGCAGGCCATGTGCGGCTCAACGCTTGGCACATAAAAGTCAGGTGTGGTGCTTGTCATTTCGGTGAATCGCGGAACAAAAAGCCTTACCCTTTCCGTGTTTCACTCAGGACCTGCACTAGCATACTTCCGGCTTTGCACGAGCTTCCGGAGCCGAGGCCACCCCCCTGTTCCCACGCCCAGCTGACCGCGCAGCTGGCCCCGCCCCGGAAGTAGTGTGCTCCTTGGCTGCTACAGGGCGGAAGCTGTGGATGGCGGGGAAAACAGCCCTGCACAGGCGGATATGTTGGTGCTGTTGCTAGACGACGAGCAGTAGCTTCGTCACTTCCTCAGCCCGTGGTCCGCCCAGGCCCGAACCAGAGGCGACCGGAGCCGGGTTGACTTAAGAGTTGTCCCCCGCCTTGCAGAACCTGCGGCCAGCCCGGCGGCGGGAGTCGGGGCCACGCCACCTGCAGGGAAGAACTCGAGCCGAGGCGGGAAGATGGCTGCAGACAAGCCCGCAGGTGAGGCGCCCGCGCCGCGCCCCAGGGGCTGACACTCCGCGCGCGGGGACGGCGGGGCCCGCGTGGGGGACTCGAGGGCCACCTGACGTCGCTCCTGTACTTCCACCCTTCACTCTGCTCAGCTGTGTACCGTGAGCCCTCGGGTCCCACGTCCGGTGTTTTTCTGCTGTGACTCCTCTTGAATCCACCGCAGACCATCCTTGTCCTGTTCTCTGAGATAATTGTGGCCCAGGAAACTCAAATATGTCACTCCGCTTTCCAGACGCTTCAAGGGAAGGTCTTCCCGAGCATACACAGTTGTCTGAAGGTCCCAGGCTTTGCCTCTGGTCAGCGTGTCCTGTGGAATCCTCCTCCTGAAAACTTTTTAAATAGACGTGAAGTTTCAGTGTGTCTTCTGCCTGCTCTCAGTTATCTTGTGCGGCTACTTGGTTTTCTCTAGCTCCTCAAGATTAACTTTAAAAAAAAAATTCTTAATTAATGTGTGTGAGTGCAGGTGCCCGCAGAGGCCAGAAGAGGACGTTGGAGCTACTGCAGCTGGAGTAACAGACCGTAGTGAGCTGTCTCTTGTGACTGCTGGGAACCCAGTGTTAGTCCTCTGCAAGAGCAGCAAGCCATCTTCTGAGCCCTAAGATTAAGCTCTTAATCTCTATGATTTTTCTGTAGTGCCCTCTAGAATTTTTTCCACTAGGGAATATGAAGAGTTTTTAGCCCATTACCTGGAAGGTCTGTTATGTTTCTTTCAAGAAAGTAATATTCTTTGTGATACTTAGGTTTTATTGAAAGAAACTTAAATGACAAGAATTTAAAGTGGTCAGCACACTTTTTCCAGTGAACTTTAGTTAGGAAAGAAAAAAATCTCAGCATAGATTTTAGGTGGTCCTCAACTCAACAACTGACAAATGACCTTTAAGATAAAGTGAGCCTATCCCAGTTCAGGTACAGATAACAAGACTGTTGGAGAATCTTCTCAGTGGCCCATAAGAAAGCAATAAAGATTTAGGGAATGGGGCTAATAGAGTTTGCTGTGGAACTGATTGATTGATTGGTCATTGAGACAGGGTCACATGTATACCCCTGGCCAGCCTGGAGCTTGCTTTGTAGGCCAGGGTGTTCTTACAGCCTCTGCCTCCTGAGGGCTCGATTAAAGGTGTGTACCACCAAGCCTGCTGCTATAGAATTTTAGGTAGGTTGGTCAGGGAACGTCTCTAGTGAGGTGTTTTTAAATTTTCAATTGTGGGTGTGTGCACTTGAGTCCGCTGCCTGCAGAGGCTGTCAGAGGAGTTGGGTCCCCTGAAGCTGGAGCTGAGGTGGTTGTGGGTGCTGGGAATCAAACTCAGGTTCTCTGAAGAGCCAGATGTGCTGTTAATCACTGAGCCCCAAAGTGAATTTTCTTAAATGTTTTATTTGTGAGCGTGTGTGAATGTATGTGTGTACATGAATGCTTTGCCAAGGATCGAACTCAAATTATTAGGCTTGCATCATCAGGCTGTAAGCACCTTTACCCTCTGAGCCACCTGCTGAGCCAACCCCTTCTGGGGTAATATTTGAGCAGAGATCTGAATAAAGTGAAGGAATGATCCGCATGGTGTAGGACTCAACATCGTCTTGTTAATTAGGACAGTGCTTGTGGGCCCCCAGTTAACATTCCTGCTTATTGAGGCCATTGCTTTTATTTCCCTGGAACCATATTACTAGTTAGAGAGGACTACCCAGTGTCTCAGTCATATCGAATTGCTTCCCTGGTTCATTCATTCATTCCCAAGCTTCTGTGCAGGGAGTGCTGTAGGTGTCGAAGAGACACAGCCTACCCCTGAGGACTTGCGCTCCAGTTGGTAAGAGCTATGGAACATGTCTAATTGAAGAAAGATCCAGAGCAGCCTTGATGTTCCTGGACTAGGACACTTCTGAGATATTGAATTTGTGTGAAGTAGATGAGTTTGGCAAAGTTCTTGTGAATCTCTGCTGTTTTAAGTTGCATGGTTCTGGCCTTCAGGTCTCCATATTTTCTTGTTCATACTAGTCTTTTTTTTTTTAAAAGACTTTATTTTATTTTTGGTTTTTTGAGACAGGGTTTCTCTATGTAGCCCTGACTGTCCTCGAACTCACAGAGTTTTGGGATCAAAGGCATGCACCACCACTGCCCAAGTTAAGACTTATTTTTAATTGTGTATATGTGTACGTGTCTTTGTGTGGGTATATGCAGATGTGCATATGTGGAGAGATATTGGAGGATGCCAGAGGTGTTTTGATCCCCTGGAGCTTGAGTTACATGCAATTGTGAACTACCTCATGTGGGTGTTGGCATTCAGACTCTGGTCTTCTGATGAACAGTGCACACTCTTTAAAATTGTATCTATTCACATTAGCCTCCAGACAGTATTGTTAGTCTCTTTCTATTCAGTGTGTTTGCTTCACTGATCTGTTTTATTTTTCATTTTGTGAATTTGTGTATGTGGTATGTATGTGTATGTGTTTTTGTGTGAGAGGTACACATGTGCCATGGCATGTGTGTGGAGGTTACAAAAAGCCTTGGGTGTCTTCATCTTCCACTTTTTTATTTTTTAAGATTTTTTTTTATTTTGAATTATGTACATTTGTGTGTTTGTATGTGGTTATATGCCTGTGAGTGCAGTGTCTGCAGAATTCAGAAGAGGGTGTCGATCCCCTAGACCTGCCTGGAGTTATAGGCAATTGTGAGCCTCCTGATCTGGTACCAGGAACCAAACTCGGGAAGAACAATATGCTCCTCTTAACCACTGGGCCTTCTCCAAGATGCCCACTCTTATCTGAGGACGAGTTCTCTGGTTGTTTGCCACTGTGCTGTATACTCCAGGTTTCCAGGGGTTCCATTGTTTTCACTGACCATCCACCTCACTGTGGGAGTGCTGGGATTACAGACACACACCATCCTGTCTGGCTTGAAGCGGGTTCTGAGCATCTAAATTCAGGTTGTAAGGCTTGTGTGCCAAGTGTTTACCCATTAGAACACCTTCCCAGTCTCTCACTGTCCTTTATTTTTCTAAAATAATCACTGGATGCGCTGTTTTCGTCTCTATAAATTGTCTGATTATCTCATTGTTTACTTACTCTTTAATATGGTTTGTGAGCTTTTTCACAGTTGACTTTCAAACTCAGGTTCTCTGCAAGAGCAGTAAATACTCTCAACTCCTGAGACATTTCTCTAGCTGTTGCTTTTTAGTTTTTTTATTGTCTGTCCATCCATCCATCCTTCCATCCATCCATCCATCCATCTATCTATCTATCTGCGTGTCTATCAGAATTCACGCCCCAGTGCATATGTGGAGGTCAGAGGACAAGATATGGGACTCAGATTTCACCTCTGAAGAATTGAACTTGGGTCACCAGGCTCCGTGGCTTGTTGAGCCGTCTTGGTGACCTGAGAAGCCTTTTTTTTTTTTTTTTTTTTTGGTTTTTTTGAGACAGGGTTTCTCTGTGTAGCTTTGCGCCTTTCCCTGGGACTCACTTGGTAGCCCAGGCTGGCCTCGAACTCACAGAGATCCGCCTGGCTCTGCCTCCCGAGTGCTGGGATTAAAGGCGTGCGCCACCACCGCCCGGCTCTGAGAAGCCTTTTTAAGCCTCAGTGTTCCTATGTGTACAGTAAAAATGGTGATAGTGTCTTTCTCCTAGAGCTAGTAAAGGCTTAAATGACATCAGCTCTGGGTTGTCCCTGCTCTTGATCTACCATGAGCTGTGAGAAGCCATGGCAGTCACTTCCCATGTTTTGTTTTGTTTTGTTTTGAGGGGGTGTTGGAGGTGGAGGTTCAAGTCAGGATTGCTTTGTGTAGCTCTGGTTGCCCTGGAACTAACTCACTTTGTAAATGAGACTGACCTTGAACTTGCAGAGATCCACCTGCTCCCTGAGTGCTGAGATTAAAGGCGAGTGACACTGCTGCCAGGCCCTTGTGGGAGGTTTTTAAGGGAGCCTCACTCGTGAACAGCCTCGGGAAGCAGTTTTTGAAAGGAACACATTGGAGAGAAAGGAGGGAGGATTCTCGTAGTTTCCTCCTGCGTTCTCTTTCCATGTGGTTGAAGATCATTTAAAGGGAAGAATAGTTTTCGTTTGTGTCTGGGTTGTATGGCTCCTCGACAGTTGATGAGCCTGTAGATCCTAAGCTGGCCTCAGCCTCCCGAGGTGCTGGGATTACAGGTGTGTGTCATTGTCCTCAGTCTACCTCAGTGCTGGATGCTAAATGTCCAAGATCAAATGACAGTGTTTGAGCCTCTGGTGAGGACCCCTGTGGCTGTGTTCTTCAATGAATGGCAGATGAATGGCAGAGTGCCTGTGTGAGGGCGGGTGTGGTGACACAGGCCAGTAATCCTGGCACTTGGGGATTGGAGGCAGAATTGCCCACAACACCGAGGTCAGCCTGGAAATGTAGTAAAGTCTAGGTCTTTCTGGGTTACAGATTGGCACCCTGTCTTAACAGAACACAAAGAAGGCAGAGAGCAGATGGAGGTCACGTATGCCATCCTCCAGTTTGCTTAGTATTCAGAGCTGGTCTTAAACTTGCCATGTCCCTGTCTCCCTGTACCACGACACTCAGCTGCCCTGAGAACAGACATGATCAGGATGTTTGAAACCACAGTACTGCAGCCTACAAGTACCTTGCTCTGGTCTCTGCACAGGTGTTCTCCCATTTTTCCCAGCTCTGCTTTTCTGGGTGTGTGTGTGTGTGTGTGTGTGTGTGTGTGTGTGTGTGTGTGTGTGTGTGTTTTACATGCTCATGAGTATGTGAGCTAACATGTGGAGGCCAGAGGACACATGTCTTCTACTGTCTCATGCTCTTGAGACAGGGTCCTTCAGTGAACCAGAAACTGTTTTGGCTAAACTGGCAGCTGGCCACTGAGCTCTTGGGATCCTTCTGTCTTCGTGCAGAAGGATGTACAGCTATTTCCAGCTCCCGGTGTGGGGCCTGGGGATCCAAACTGACATTGCCATGCTTGCAGAGCAAGCACTCTTACCCACGGGGCCGTCTCCTCAGCCCACCTTACTCCTTTGGCCATGTGATTTCTTTGCATTATATTGAAGCTAATGTGAGAGTTTGGATGCATTCATTTTTCCTGTGGGTGGTAGAAACTACATCTGAGCTGTCCTAGCAGCCCTCTGATGACTTCAGTGAGGGCTGTCATCCCAGCACTCAGAAGGTGGGGAGGAAAGATGATTCCTTGGCTACAGAGTGAGTTTGAGGCTAGCCTGGACTACATGAGAGCCTACCTCAAAAACAAAACAAAATAAAATGAAAGACATAGTTTAAAACTTGGCTTTGCCAAGGAATTGCTGATATTTTGTGACCATACTGTCTGTCTTCCCCTTCAACATTGTGTTTCCAGTCTTTCCTTGACCGCCCCGGGGCTGTGTTTGGACAGCACAGTTTGTAGTCAGCCTCCAATCAGCTTTGAACCGTGAACATTCTGTGTTGGAATATGTCTGGGCTTTCAGTTAACTGACTTTCAGTTTGGAAGAGGTCTTACATTTCTTTTCTGTGTAGTTGAAACCTAAAGGTGTGTGTGTGTGTGTGGTTAGAAATGAAGTCTTTCAGCTTGAAGAGTGTCAAGGTGTGTGCATCCAAGAGCTCCGTACGCCTGCGTCAGCCATGTTCCTTAGGCCAGAGCAGAAGGAAGGTGAAGCTGCTGGAGGAGCGGGCTTGCCCGCTCTCCATTGGCAATGGAGACTACTTTTGGACAAGTAAAGACACACTGTGGGATTATGTGCAGACACTGTCTGGTAAGAAGTCAGCAGCTACGACAGGGCATGGTTCTTAAAACATTGGAAAGCCTCGTGGCAACCCTGCAAGTGCACAAGAAGTCCAAGATAGTAATCTCGTCGGAGTGTTTCTTAGTTGTCCTGGAGCAGAAGATGGAGGGGACTATGGCTGGCTAGTATTTAAAAGAGTGTGCAGCTCAGGTCTCTGTAGACATAGAAATGAGGTTCAGAGTCCGTCAGCCCCGCTCTGGCCACTTTCCTGGGGAGTCTTGAGACTTTTCTGTTTTTTAGGCATGATGACAGCTGTGGCTACTATGTAAGTCTGGCTTTAGTGGAAGACAGATGTTTAAAATTTGAAGTGTCCTAGATGGACATCATGGCCCATCCTGTAAGCCCAGCACTTGGGAGGCTGAGGCAGGATTGTCATGTTGAGTCTAGCCCTGGGCTGTATAGTAAGTTCCAGGATAGCCTGAGCTACTGTTAAGACCCTGTCTCAGAAAAAAGAATTCTTGAGTACCTTCTTACTGAATAGTTAAGATCTCTCCCTCTCCCTCTCCCTCTCCCCCCCTCTCTCTAAAACACACACACACACACACACACACACACACACACACACACACACACACACACACAAGGCCTTAACTGCTAGGCAAGCACCTCTAGCACTCAGGCAGCATCCCTGCTACCTTACTTGGTTTGGTTTTGGTGTTAAGTATGGAACACTTCACGGATCTTCAAGTCATCTCTGCAGCTAGGCCTTGTTGATCTCTGTCATTCCAGCTTTAATAAGTGAGATGCCAAAATGAGCACTTTATTGTGTTTTAGTTTTGAAACAAGGTCTCACTATCTTCCTTGAGCTGGTCTTGAACTCTTTGATTTCTAACAATCTTCCTGCCTCAGCTTTCTAGACAAACAATGGTTTGGGTTTATTTTATTTTATTTTTTTTTTAAGATTTATTTATTTATTATGTATACAGTGTTCTGCCTGCATGTTTGCCTGATTTCCAGAAGAGGGCGCCAGATCCCACTATAGATGGTTGTGAACCACCATGTGGGTGCTGGGAATTGAACTCGGGACCTCTGGAAGAGCAGCCAGTGAGTGCTCTTAACCTCTGAGCCATCTTTCCAGACCCCTCCCACCCAACAATGGTTTTTGAAGTATGACCCGATGATTCTCTGGATTTCCTCATTGTCTGTTGTTATGTCTCCCTTTTCATTCTGATTTTGTTAATTTGGGTGCTCTCTCTTTGCCTTTTGGTTAATTTGGCTAGGAGTTTGTCTATCTTGTTGATTTTTTTTTTTTTCAAGGAACCAACTCTTCGTTCCATTGATTGTTTGTATTGTTCTTTTTGTTTCTATTTCGTTGATTTCAGCTCTCAATTATTTCCTGGTGTCTATTCCTCCTGGGTGAGTTTGTTTCTTTTTGTTCTAGAGCTTTCAGTTGTGCTGTTAAGTTATTGGTATGAGATTTCTCCAACTTCTTTATGTGTGTATTTAGTGCTATGAATTTTCCTCTTAGCACTGCTTTCATAGTATCTCATAAGTTTTGGGTATGTTGTACTTTCATTTTCATTGAATTCTAGGAATTCTTAAATATCTTTATTTCTTCCTTGACTCATTGGTGCTTCAGGTGGTCGTTATTTAGTTTCCATGAGATTGTAGGCTTTTTATAGTTTTTGTTGTTGTTGTTGAAATCTAACTTTAAGGCATGGTGGTCCAATAAGATACAGGAGGTTATTCCAGTGTTTTTGTATCTGTTGAAATTTGCTTTGTGAGCATGTGGTCAATTTTTGAGAAGGTTCTATGGGGTGCTGAGAAGAAGGTATATTCTTTTGTGTTAGGGTGGAATGTTCTATAGATATCTATTAAGTCCATTTGAGTCGTAACATCTGTTAGGTCCTTTATTTCTCTGTTAAGTTTCAGTCTAGTAAATCTGTCCTTTGGTGAGAGTGGTGTGTTGAAATCTCCCACCACTAGTGTGCGGGGTTTGATGTGCGACTTAAGCTTTAGTAATGTTTCTTTTATAAATGTGGGTGCCTTTGTATTTGGGGCATAAATGTTCAGAATCGAGACTTCATCTTGGTGGATTTTCCCTGTGATAAATTTTTAATGTCCTTCCCGATCTCTTTTGATCGATTTTAGTTTGAAGTCTATTTTATTAGATATTAAGGTAGCTACACTAGCTTGCTTCTTAAGTCCATTTGATTGGAAAGCCTTTTCCCAGCCTCTTACTCTGAGGTAGTTAGTGTCTGTCTTTGAAGTTTAGGCGTGTTTCTTGTATGCAGCAGAAGGATGGATCCTGTTTTCGTATCCATTCTGTTAGCCTATGTCTTTTTATAGGTGAGTTGAGACCATTGATATTGATGGATGTTAATGATCAGTGATTGTTAATTCCTGATATTGATATATATATATATGGTAGTGTTGTGTTTCCCTTCTTGGTATTTGTTGGTGTGATATCTATTGCCTGAGTTTTCATGGGTGTATTTAACTTCGTTAGTTTGGATTTTTCCTTCTAGTGCTTTCTGTAGGGCTGGATTTGTGGATAGGTATTGTTTAAATCTGGTTTTATCATAGAATATTTTGTTTACTTCGTCTATGGTGATTGAGAGTTTTGCTGGGTATAATAGCCTGGGTTGGCATCCATGGTCTCTTAGCATTTGCATAACATTTGTCCAGGACCTTCTAGCTTTCATAGTCTATTGAGAAGTCTGGTGTTATTCTGATGGGTCTGCCTTTATATGTTAATTGGTCTTTTTCCTTTGCGGCTCTTAATATTTTTTCTTTGTTCTTTGTGTTCAGTGTTTTGATTATTATGTGGTGAGGGGACTTTTTTTTTTTTTTTTTGATCCAGCCTATTTGGTGTTCTGTAAGCTGCTTGTATCTTCATAGGTATTTCTTTCTTTAGGTTAGGAAAGTTTTCGTTGAATATATTTTCTGTGCCTTTGAGTTGGTATTCTTCTCCTTCTATACCTATTATTCTTAGGTTTGGTCTTTTCATGGTGTCCCAAATTTCTTGTTATGACTTTTTTGGCTTTAGTGTTTTCTTTGACTGACGAATCTATTTTCTCTATTGTGTCTTCAACGTCAGAGATTCTCTGTTGGTTATGCTTGCATCTGAAGTTTCTGTTCGTTTAGTCAGAATTTCTATTAACAGCATTCCCTCAGTTTGTGTCTTCTTTATTGTCTCAATTTCAATTTTCAAATCTTGAACTGTTTCCTTCATCTGTTTAATTACTTTTTCTTGGCTTTCTTTGATTTCTTCCAATTTTTTGTTTGTTTTTTCTTCCATTTCTTTAAGAGAATTTTTTTATTTCCTCTTTAAGGGAGTTTTTCATTTCCTCTTTAAGGGCCTCTATCATCTTCTTAAAGTCATTTTTAGGATTAATTTCTTCTGTTGCTTCTGCCTTGGTATGTTCAGGTCTTGCAGGTGTAGAATCGCTAGGTTCTGATGTTGTCATATAGGTCTTTATGTTGTTGCCTGTATTTTTGCACTGGCATCTATTCATCTCTTCCTCTGCTCGGTGCAGGTGGTGTCTGTGTCTGAAGGTGCCTCTCTTGTTCTAATTGTTAGTCTTGGTCCACTAGGAGTTCTTGGTTGAATCGGTGCTGTTGTGCTCTGTTTCTCTGGGAGCAGCTTAGTCCAATCAGTGTTAGTGAGTTCTGTCGCAGGGAGCAGTTGTTTCCAATTGGTGCAGGGTGGGCTTATGGCTCCAGTGGTTGTTGGGTTCACAGGGGCTGGGTTTTTATTTTGGTGAGGGAGCAGGGAAAGGAAGCTGTCTGGTCCCTAGGGCTCTGATGGCTGGGATTTAGGGGCTAGAGACCTGGTCTGCCAGACCAGAGATGGGGCCTTACCTGTTCCCAGTCTGTGTAGGGTGGGCTTATGATTCTGGCGATCTGGTTCAGTGACTGGGCGGCTCCTTCTCTTGTGTTCTCAGATCTCTTTTTGCTCACTCATCATCTCCTCAGCTGATCTTGTTTTCCCAGACTGCAGACTATAGGATTCTGAATTCTCTCCCGAATGGAACTCAGCTGAGCAGGTTGATAAGGGCAGTCTCACCAGCACCTCCAAGTTGTTGGGTTTCGAAGGATTGGCAGCTGGGCCCTGGTTGGCCTCGGGCAGAATGTTCGTGTTCATTCTGGTCGCGGCCCACGGAGACGGCTCCTTCCCCGGGTGCTGGGATTAAGGTGTCCCTGCTCCAAACTCTTAATCTCCATGTTCTCACCAACTCCCTCTGCTTCATTTCTTGTGTGTGTGGACATGTGATGAGCTGTTGAACCCATGTGGTAGTCAGGATAATTTAGTTCTCTCCATCCTTTAAGATTTGAGGTTTAGACTCGGGTTTTCAGGCTTGCGGGTGTAGCTGGAGAGTTTTCTCTCTGAGTCCCACCAAGCCCCGGAAGTCCGACAGCCCACTTATAAAATAAACACACAGATGCTTATATTATTTAAACTGTTTGGCCTAATGGCTCAGGCTTCTAGCTATCTAGTTCTTACATCTTAAATTAATCCATTTCTATAAATCTATACCTTGCCACATGACTCGTGGCTTACTGGCATCTTCACATGCTGCTTGTCATGGCGGTGGCTGGCAATGTCTCCCTCTGCCTTCCTGTTCTCTCAATTCTCCTCTCTGTTAGTCCCGCCTATACTTCCTGCCTGGCCACTGACCAATCAGTGTTTTTTTTATTGACCAGTCAGAGCAACATACAGACCATCCCACAGCATGCGGGCAAACAGTATTTTCTCTTGCTGAGTCCTCTTGCCAGCCCCAGCTTCCATTTCTAAAGAAACTTTGTATTTGCAGATCAGGGAGCTGAGAAACATGAAGGGACAGGCCAGTCGTCTGGGGTCACTGACCAGGAGAAGGAGCTGTCCACCAGCGCTTTCCAGGCCTTCGCAGTAAGAAATGGTTTCTCTCTTCAAAACACATTTGAATTTTATAAATTCTATTCTGTCATAATTCAGGAATTTAGGGAGAAGTAGGTTTCATTTAATGTAAACATGGTGAAAAGATTGGAAGTACTTGGAGCCACCCCCAGATTTTTGTTTTCACAAACGTGTTTTAACCCCAGTGTTGTTTGAGTCTTTACATTTGGGTTGGTAAATGTGCGGGTCAGTCTTTCCCTTTCCCCACTTTGTTTATTTCTGTCTTGAATGTACTTTAAAGTGGAACACCAAGTATTTGTTGTCAGAATTACGTTTCTGACATTAAACAATATGAAAAAAACCTTATGATATGCATGTACATACATTGGAAATATACATTAGACAGAAGGATTTGATTTGCATTCCAAGTATATTTACTAGGATCTGACCTTTGGACTAGTTATATTCCCTTTCTTGGCTAGCTTCTCTTATCCGTACCCTGCCAGCAATATGTGCACATTATCTATCATGTCTGCATGTGTGTGTTACGGCTCTACCTACTGACGTGAGAGTTTGAGTCTTAGAAAACATGACAGACACAGTGGTCACTGACATGCCTATCTGTGCTCTACCTAGAGCTTTCACTTAGAATACTAAGGGACTCCCACTTTAAAACGTAAGTAAGAGGAGGGAAACAGATTTGGAAAGAAAAGCTGTATTGTTAAAGCTGATATGGAATTTTGTGTATATATATGTGTGGTTTTGTTTGTCTTTTCTTTTTAGTCTGGAAATTATGATGCCTGTCTGCAACACCTTGCCTGTCTCCAAGATATAAACAAAGATGATTACAAAATAATTTTGAATACAGCAGTAGCTGAATTTTTTAAAAATAATCAAACAACAACAGATAATTTGAGGCAAACACTTAACCAGCTGAAGAATCAGGTGATAAATGAATTTCATTGTAAAAATTTGTTGTGTTAATTTGTGAAATACAAATAGTTAAGGAAAATAAATGTGATTGATTGTCTGATATTAAAGACTTAATTTCTATTTCTCTGAATCCTTTGTTGCTATTAGTTTTGTTTGATTTAATTATTGTTCCAGTCCCAACACCGGAGAGGCATTGATCAGCCAGCCGAGCCTATTTAGTAAGCCCAAGACCTGTGAGAAACCCTGTCTCCAGAAAAAGATGGAGAGCAATAGAGGAAGATACGTTATGTCAGCCTCTAGCTTTCACAGGAGCTTCACACACAGGAACACACAACAGAAATTTGAAAATAAGCTAAACTAATACTACGAAAGAGTTGCCTTTCTTTGAAAATGGAGTTTTCTCTGTTTAAGACACCTTTTCATATGGAGATAGTGGCTGGGGAAGTAAAGAAGCGCTCCCTTGAGCTGCTGGTCAGCCAGGCTCTTGCCCACAGTGTGAACTCCCTGCCACAGCAGGCTCACCCATCTCGGTGACTGAGTCTGGTTATGAACCACTGTGTTCTGTGAAGCTTTAGGTTCCATGCCGTCAGCCATACCAAGGTTGTTACATCCATGTAGACTAAACCACTGCATGGTTTGGGGAAATGTCAATCAGAATTAATCTTATAATGTTATATAATTTGTTTTCATTTTTATGATGGCAAAGAAATGTTAGTTTTAATGTGACTAGAATTTTAGTTATGTGTGTTAATAATAATTAGAGACTTGTTGTGAAATGTAAAGAGATTCAGGCAGCCTGGCTTACAAAATGAGTTCTAGGCCAGGCCAGGGCTACAGGAGACCCTGTCTTAAAACAAGTAAGCCAGGTATGTGCACGCCTTTAACCCCAGCACTCAGGAGGCAGTACTCTTGAGGACAGCTGAGGCCATAGAGTGAGACCCTGTTCCAAACAAACAGAAAAGCAATGATAATAAAATACAAACCTAATCTATAATCCGTACACTTGTTAAAATGAGGCAGGAGGATTACTGTGTGTTTGGGGTCCTCCTGGGCTATAGAATGAGACACATCTCAGAAATCTTATTCTAAAAAACGGAAAGATGGGCTGGCTAAGCGTTCAGAGCACTCAACGCTCTTGCAGACAGTCCCACACCCACATGGTGGCTCGCAACATCTGTTCTTTTACTGTGGGACTAAACCCTTAAATATATCCTCCTGGTCTTGGACAACATAATTAAGATTCTGATTTCCCTTATTTATAAGATGAATTTCTGCATTCTCAATATTTAGCTTTGGCTGGCTTGGAACATGCTATATAAGTCAGACTCAAAATGTTTTGTATAACAGAATTATTTCATCTGTAATTTCTAGTATTTGGAACTAATTAAAACCTGAAGGTACTGGGTTGAAGAGATGGCTCAGAGGTTAAGAGCACTGGCTGTTCTTCCAAAGGTCCTGAGTTCAATTCCCAGCAACCACATGGTGGCTCACAACCATCTGTAATGAGACCTGGTTGCCCTCTTCTGGCCTGCAGGCAGAACACTGTATACATAATAAATAAATAAATCTTTAAAAAAAAAAAAGACCTGAAGGTACTTGGGCTGGACAGATGGCTCAGTGGTTAAGAGCGCTTTCTGCTCTTCCAGAGGACCTGAGTTTAATTCTCAGCAACCACATAGTAGTTCACAACCATCTTAATAGGACCTGATGCCCTCTTCTGGCATGCAGGTATATATGCAGAGCACTCAGACATAAAATATAAGTAAATTAAAAAAAATTTTTTTTTTTTATTAAAAGAACCTGACAAGACGATTTTTTGTTGTTTTCTATTTTGTTTTTGAGACAGGGTTTCTCTGTGTAGCCCTGGCTATCCTGAAACTTGCTCTGTAGACCAGGCTGGCCTTGAACTCAGAGATCTGCCTGTCCCAGCCTCCCAGTGTTGGGATTAGGGGTGTGTGCCACCAGCCTGGTGAAGGTACTATTAAAATATAGGAAAATAAGAAGATGTGTTGGAGCTGGGCATGGTAGCACATATCTGCATTCACAGCTATTTAAAAGATTAGCCTGGAACTCACTGTATTGCCTTGGCTGACCTTGAACTCCGCTTTGTAGGTGCTAAGATCATAGGGGTGTGCCTCACATCCAGCTGAAGTCTTTCACTTGCAGTTTGTTTTCTTACTGTTGTTAGAGCACATTCTGCCTGGATTGTTTTGTAGGTTCACTCAGCTGTTGAAGAAATGGATGGATTAGATGATGTTGAAAACAGCATGTTGTATTATAATCAAGCAGTCATTCTTTATCATCTGCGGCAGTATACAGAGGCCATATCTGTTGGTGAAAAACTTTATCAATTCATAGAACCTTTTGGTATGTTATCGGTCGAGCCAGAAATCTCGTCCTCTCTTACTTGGAAAATTCTCTAGTGTTTTTATCTAGATGACCAAAATTAGATCTGTATGTCAGCATTTAAAGGGACTAGCTGGGTCAGTAGAGTGCTTGCCTTGCAAATGTAAGGACCTGAGTTCAATGCCTAGAATGCACATAAAAGCAGCGAGCATGGTAGTATATGCTTGTAATACAGTGCTAGGGAAGCAGATACGGGTGGATCCCGTGAGTTTGCTGGCTAGATGGCCTGACCTGCTTAACGTGCTCTAAGCTATTGAGATACCTGTCTCAGAAAACTAGAGTCGAGCTGGAGACATGGCCTAGTAGTTAAGAGCATTGGCTGTTCTCCTAGGACAAGTTCAATTCCCAGCACCCACATAGCTGCTCATAGTCATCTGTCACTCTCAGAAGATCTGATGCCCTCTTCTGGCCTCCTCAGGCATCAGGCATGCACACGGTGCACAGACATACATGCAGGTAAAACAACTGACATGAACAGTCACTAAGGAACAACCTCACAGATTCCTTTGTCTTCCACACACATGTACACACATTCACCTGCATACCTGAGCACATACATATAAAATGACCAAAAATAAAGCTGTTTCAACCTTTTTAAATTTGATTTTTAGACTAGATAAAACTTCTATGACATTTAGAGAAGTCCAGTTTCCTTTAGCACTCCTTCTCACCTGAGTTTTAAAGGTGCCCCACATGCTGTCACATGCCTGTAATCCTAGCATCTGGTGAACCGGTTGTTCAGGGTCATACTCTGACACATACTGGGTTTGAGGCCAGCCTGGGTTTCATGAGATCCTATCAAAAAGGAAGGAAGGTGGGAAGAGGGAGAGAAAAGGAATGAACTATTGGATAGTAGAAAGACGGTTGTCTTTTCTTTGCTATTAAAAACTCCCTTAATGACCTGGAGCCCTTTTTTCCTTAGTGTACATAAAAAAAGATTGGGAGGGTTGGAGAGATGGCTCAGGGTTTTGGAGTACTTGCTGCTCTTGTAGGGAATCTGCTTTTGTTCCTAGCCCTACATTTGGCCTTAGCGTGCACACAGGCAAAACACTTATGTGCATAAAGTAAACATTTTTAAAAGACCATTTTGGGGGGGCTGGAGAGATGGCTCAGCTGTTAAGAGCACTGACTGCTCTTCCAGAGGTCCTGAGTTCAATTCCCAGCAACCACATGGTGACTCACAACCATCTGTAATGAGATCTGGTGCCCTCTTCTGGCTGGCTGTCATATATGCTGTATACATAATAAAAAAAAATAAATAGCCGGGCGGTGGTGGTGCACGCCTTTAATCCCAGCACTCGGGAGGCAGAGCCAGGTGGATCTCTGTGAGTTCGAGGCCAGCCTGGGCTACAGAGTGAGTTCCAGGACAGGCGCAAAGCTACACAGAGAAACCCTGTCTCGAAAAACCCATAAATAAATAAATAAATAAATAAATAAATAAATAAATAAATAAAATCTTTAAGAAAAAAAAAAGACCATTTTGGAATATTAGAGGACAGGGTAGTATTTTATTTCTCTGTTGCCCTGCTGAAATTTCTGCATGCAGAGAGAGCTAATATGGGTTTGTGTTTGCATTCTGATGCTGACTTAAGAACTGGGGGACAGGAAGGAGCCAGCGAATGAACAGTGGGCTGGTGTGTGGTTAGAGAGCACCAATGCTCTCCAGTCCACAAGGAGTCTCCTCTCTCTGTTAGATCAGTCCGTTAAGGAGACCTCCAAACACCGGGGGTCTCTTGGTGGTCAGCACGTGGTGGAGTGTGGTTATGCCCGTGGTGCTTGGGAAGAGGATATGTAGGGGCCTTTGACAGGTTGTTGAGCAGTTGGTAACTGACTCCATTTTGAGTTCACCTGTCTCTTTCAGTTCTGATGGCTTGGTGACTGGTAGGCTGGCTAGGAGAGAGGCAGTGGTGGGGATGTGTGACAGGGACGAAGTCCCTCCATGAAGCTACATGTTAGAATTGATGCCCACTGTGTGCTAGAAAGCATTGGCAGTGCTTTTCTGAACTCTGCCAACAGTTCACAAAATGCTGTTAATCTCTACTGTGGCTAAGAGAAGATAAAATTCAGTGTAAATCCTTTGGATTGATTTAGTTTTGTGAGAATTACTGTGGTTACTTTCAATTTTCTATTTAAAAGTTTTTGTTTATATTTTAAGTATTTTTTAAAATTATATGTGTTGGGGGTGTCTCTGGGGGAGGGGTGTGCACATGGATACAGATTCCTGGAAGTCGGGTGTTGGGTCGCCTTGAGCTGGAGTTACAGGCAGTTGTAAGCTGCCTGATGTGGGTACTAGGAACTTGGTCCTCTAGAAGAGCAGCAAGCTTTCTTAACCTTTGAGCTACCTCTCTAGCCCCTTACTTTATTTTTGAGACAGGATCTCACTGTGTAGCCCTGGCGGTCCTGGAACTTGCTATGTGGACCAGCCTGGCCTGGAACTCACAGATCTGCCTGCCTCTCCTGAGTGCTGGGATGAAAGGTGTGCACCACCATGTGCAGTTCAGTTTCTGCTTTGTACGAGTTGGGTTTTGTTTATTTGGTTTTGGTTTTATTCTGAGCAGTTTTGGGTTCATAGCAAAATAGAGAGGAAAAATACCATTATTTCCTATTGCCCTCCTCATCAACATTCATAACTCCCCACAATTGCTGCCCCTCACTGGTAAGGATCAGTGTGCTGTGGGTGAGCCACACTGACACATCACAGTCCCACAGAGTCCGTAGCTTACATTAGGATTTATTCCTGGTGTACATTCTGTAGATCTGGACAAAGTACCTCCCCACTGGGGTATTCTCCAAAGGACAGTCACTGCCCTAAAATAAATGATATTTCCTGGCTGTCTCCTCTCCTCTCCCCCACACACTTAGCTTTCTGCCATCTTTATAGTTGTACTTCTAGAGTATCCATCCAAGATGGAGCTCTTCATATAGCACATTTATTGAGTACACAGACAGATGGCTTTGGAGTGTGGGGGTATTACAGTGAGCTAAACAGAGGAAACTGTTACCCTTATCACTCTTATTGGAGAAGGTGTAACACAGACTTATAAGGTAGTTGAATGCAGTGGAGTAGTGCTAAAATCAGGTAAGAGGGTAGAGGCTGATGAAATAGAGACTTTTAGATGCAGTAATCAAGCAAAGCCTCTGACCCTCCATGCATACTCTGGTACACATGTGCCTGGAGAAATGCACATACACACAAACACATGTACGTATGCATGCACGCATGCATGCACAGTCACACTAAAATAAATACAAATTGGAAGTTAAGTGATATGCAGAAGTCACTGTGTATTCGTAAGTAATAAAGCAAGTGCTGGAATTGAGGCTTCTTCCCACTGTGTGGCTGGCTTTATAAAGACTGTACAAAGAATGCTCGGTCACTGACTCCCTGAAAGAGGCCTGGAGCCCCCATAGAACAATGGCAGTTCTGGGATAGCATGCTGCTTTCTTTGATGGCTTTAGTGACATCCTTTGTTGGAGTGAAGATGTGCTTTGTTTTGCAGAGCTGTGTCCTGTTTAAGAGTAAGCAGAGGTGTATGTTCAGCTTTGGATTATAACATTTCCTGTTTGTGTGTTTGTTTTGCCAGAAGAAAAGTTTGCCCAAGCAGTGTGCTTTCTGCTTGTAGACTTGTATATATTAACCCACCAAGCTGAGAAAGCTCTGCATCTTCTTGCTGTCCTAGAAAAAATGATTTCACAGGGCAGCAGCAACAAAAACGGGAAGAATGAGGTGAGTTCCCAGGCGTCAGACCAAAGCTTAAAAAGTGTGACTGACCCATGTCTGTCGTGTGAGATAGTGTCCTAGCAGCTTTATGGAGGTGTGAGTCACAGAAACTGTACTATCTGTCCAACCTTGTAAACTGCCTTTTAAAAACTTCATTTACTAACATCTGCATAGTTTACATTTTTCAACCCCAACAAGTGTATTAAGAGATTGCAGCCAAATGCTCTTAGCATTCTCCCTAAACTTTGTGTTGCATTAATATTTCATTTTCATATTTGATACTTGCATTTGGTGAAGTGGATCTTAGTTTGGTAGATGTGTACATGTGTGGTAGGTTCTAATCTGACAGTAGGAACACTGTAGTCCTTGTCTTCGGGGCCCTCTGCAGGCAAGGGATGGATGGAGTACAGTGAGCTCATGGGTAGGAGGGAAGAAAATTAGAGAAGTCTCCAGGAATTGAGTGTCTGATGGGAATATTCAGTCTGATAGTCAGAAAGGGAGGGCTGGAGGAAGTCACTGTCGTGGGGAGAAAGCAGCACAAAGGGGCTGAGTCCCTGTGGTACTCACATGGGCAGTGTCTCAGACGTGTGGAGAGCTGCCAGGGTGAGCTCACCAGAGTGCAAGTGGGTCCGAGCATAAGGAAGGTGGGAGACAAGAGTGTTTCCTTGGGAAACTGGGGGTCAGTGGTGCTGGCAGTGCCTGTAGCAGAGAAGAAGAGGGTTGAAGAGAAAGGCGTGAGAAGTCTTGGGGTTTAGAGAGCTGTAGTCTGAGTGGCACCCATGACTTAAAAGTGGATCCATGGTTATGCTCGTCTGTGAGTCTCCTGTTAGGAACGCCACACTGGCCCTCAGCCCCTCGGAGTGGACTCTGCAGCAGGTTCGATTTGAAAATGGCCTCTGGGCACTTGACTTGAGCACTTTGTACTTAGCTCACTTGGAAATCAGTTATGATGATAACTCTTTGATTGACTTTGTTTCACTATTGTACAGACTGGCAATAATAGCAACAAAGATGGATCTAATCCTAAGGCTGAGAGTGGAGCTCTAATAGAGGCTGCAAAATCCAAGATACACCAGGTAGTGTATATTCAAAGGGTGGGTGGGTGGGCGTGCACTGAGCAGTGTGAGAGGCGCACAGACACTGATTCAAGGCAGTATGTTTATCAGGTTGGAAAGCTTGTACTTTAGAAGTACAGTTTTCTCTCTAAATACATTTTGCTTGAGATACATACACTATAGCTTCTTTAAGTTACTGTATAGAACTTTGAAATAACCTAGAATGTATGGTAAGTCAATATATGGAATTTTAAAATTATGCAGATTTGGATTTGTAGGTTTTTTGCTCAGGAGTAGAATGATTGCCTACAATGCATGACACCTTAGATCCTGTCCCCAGCACCACAAAACCAGAAATGGAAACAATATTTAATTTAAAGGTTGCATTTGCATGTAACTGGCATTTGACTATGTTGTGAGCAAATGAGGTGTCCTGCACTGGGAAGCAGAACTTGAGCATGTGTAAATGACCCGTCCCTCTTACATTCCTCCTTGACAGTACAAAGTCAGAGCGTACATCCAAATGAAGTCCCTGAAGGCATGCAAACGGGAAATCAAGTCTGTCATGAACACAGCTGGAAATGTAAGTTCCTGGACTTTCCTCATGGTTGTCAGTTTCTGGCTTTCGTAGTTAGACTTCAAGGACTTATCAGTTTTCAATGAGGGGGTGGCTTAGTGGTAAAGCACATGTCTGTAACCCAAGTTCTGAGGGGGAACAGGAAGATTCTGGGCTTGCTGGCTTCCAGCCTGCCACTGAAAACACAGTCTTCAGGTTTGAGAAGAACCTGTCTCAACAGAACAGGAAGAGAGGGTAGGACACCTGTCCTCTTGTGGCCTCTTCTCATGGGCTCATGCACCTACACACATACAAATAGATAAATAAATCTTGTTTTTAAAAATTGGTGGTGATAGCACACACCTTTAATTCCAGCACAGAGAAACTCTTTCTTGAAGGGGAAACCAAAAAACAAAAAACACCTAAATAAATAAAATGAATTGATATTTCTTGTGCAGTTTACTGCTTATACCCGAGGCCATGAATATTTGGCTTGGAAGTGCCTATGCCTAGAATAATCCCTGAGACTATGATTTCTTAGTGACCAGAAGACCTCTGGGCCAACAGAAGGCTGAGCAGAGAGAGAAAGAACTAGGCCATCAAAGGAGAGAGTGTTTGTGAGCTAGTGAGTAAATGCTGGGATGGAGATTTTCAGAGGACAGTGTCCAGACCTCTGTGTGTGTTTGTACTCTAAATCAGTACTCTCTGGAGGCCCCTTAGCATGAAGATTTAGTGAAAGTGATCTGAAATCCAAAACAAGAATTTTGGAATAGAAAGATTAATGCCTACAAACAAAACTTTCTGTTTGAGCATTCTTTCTTTCATACAATAACATAGTTTCCTTTTATACTTGGGAGAATAACTGGTTACTGGGTATTAGGTGAAAGGTGAATTGAATCCTAAGAAATGAAAAAGGTTGGGGATAGCTCATTGGAAGAGCACTGGCTAGCATACAGTGCTTTGTAGTTGGTTTTTTCACTGTTTGTTCTTTGGGGGTCTGCCACCCAGCTCCCAAATAAATACGTGGAGACTTATTCTTACTTATGAACACTCAGCCTTTGCTTGGCTTGTTTCTAGCCAGCTTTTCTAACTTAAATTATCCCATTTCTCTTTAGCTACATTTTGCCTCTGTACTTTTTACCTCTCTTTATTCTATATGTCTTTCTTTCCTTCTTACTTCAAGGCTGGCTGGGTGGCTGGGCCCTGGTGTCCTCCTCTCCTCCTTTTCTCTCTCCTCCTCCTCCCAAACCTAGATTTCTGCTCCTATTTATTCTCTCTGCCTGGCAACCCTGCCTACCCCTCCTGCCTAACTATGGCCGTTCAGCTCTTTCTTAGACCAATCAGGTGTTTTAGGCAGGCAAAGTAAACAGCTTTACAGAGTTAAACAAATGCAACATAAAAGAATGAACACATCTTTGCATCATTAAACAAATATTTCACAGCATAAACAAATGTAACGTATCTTTAATATTCCACAACAGTCCTCCCTTGGTTTAGTCTTAAGTTAGGAGAGCAGGCACACACACACACACACACAAACACACACATGTGTATACACACACACACAGGATACTGTTCTATCACTTTAGAAGTGAAGGCAGGAGGATCAGGATTTCAGGGCCAGCTTGGGCCACAGTGAGACCATCTTAAAAACGGGGCTAGAGAGTTGGGGATTTAGCTCAGTGGTAGAGCGCTTGCCTAGCAAGCACAAGCCCTGGGTTTGATCCTCAGCTCCAAAAAAAAAAAAAAACAAGGGCTAGAGAGATGACTCAGCAGTTAAGATCACTCACTGCTCTTGCAACATGAGTTTGGTTCCCAGCACCCACATCAGGCAGATCACAGTTGCCTGTAACTCCAGATCCAGGGGATCTAAAGCCCTTTTCTGACATCAAAGAGTACTGTACTCTAGTGCACAAACTACCACTCACATAGACATAATAATTAAAAATGAAATCTTGAAGTGACAATAACAAAAAAGATATCCCTCCATAGTACATACGTAAATAAAAAAAACCTGGGTGTTATGGCTCAGAGTTACAGTACCAACGCTTGGGTAGAGGATCAGAAGTTCAAGGTCATCCTTGGTTAGATAGCAAGTTCAAGACCAGCCATAATCCCAGCTCCAGGGGACCTGGCACTCTGTTCTGGTTTCTGTAGGCATCCATACTCAGTATGTCTGTCCCCACCCCAGACTCCCTGCATACATCAATTTTAAAAAGTAACTTGTCGGGCTGGAGCAATGGCTCAGAGGTTAAGAGTACTGACTGATCTTCCAGAGGTCCTGAGTTCAATTCCCAGCAACCACATGGTGGCTCACAACCATCTGTAATGAGATCTGGTGCCCTCTTCTGGCCTGCAGACATACATGCAGGCAGAACACTGTATACATAATAAATAAATAAATCTTTTTAAAAAAAATTGTCTTTGTCTTAGTCAGGGTTCTATTGCTGTGAAGAGACACCATGACTCAAGGCAACTTTTATAAAAGACAGCATTTAACTGGGGCCGGCTTACAGTTCCAGAGGGTTAGTCCGTTATCATCATGGTGGGAGCATGGCAGACTGGCACTGGAGATGTAGCTTCAGTTCTGCATCAGAATCCCCGGGCAGCAGGGAGAGAGAGACACTGGGCTGGCTCGAGCTTTTGAAACCTCAAAGCCACCCCCAGACACACTTCCTCAACAAGATCCCACCTCTTAATCCCTCTCAAGTAGTGACACTCCCTGATGACTAAGTATTCAAATATATGAGCCTATGGGAGCTAATATTTTTCCCCCAAGACAGGATTTCTTTGTGTAGTACTAGATGTCCTAGAACTCACAGAGATATGCCTGCCTCTGCCTCTGCCTCTGCCTCTGCTTCTCTCCCCTCTCCCTCTGCCTGGGATTAAAGGCATGCCCCACCACTGTCCAGCTTTTGGGGGCCATTCTTATTCAAACCACCACAATCTTTTTTAAAATCAAAAAGAAATAAGGAAGATCACTCTCTAAGTTACCTTTCTACTGCTGTGAGGAGACACCATGAAAAGGCAACTTACGAGATGAATCCTTTAATTTGGGGGCTCATGGTTCCAGAAGGTTAGAGTCTGTGACCATCATGGCAGGGAACATGGCAGGCAAGCAGACATGGCACTGGAGCAGTAGCTGAGAGCTTACATCTGATCCACAAGCAGGAGGCAGAGAACTATCTGTGAAGGATGGGGGCTTTTGAAACCGCAGAGCCTGGCTCCAGTGACACACCCCCTTCAACAAGGCCACACCTCCTAATCCTTTCCAAATGGTTCCACCAACTGGGGACCAAGTTTTCAAAGGTGTGAGTCTACAGGAGCCATTCTCATTCAAACCACCACAATCATCGATTTTGCAATAACCCTTAAAACAAAAGTCTAAGTTTGTGCTATAAAATTGACTTGCCATTAAGCCAGGCCCAGGGTTCTGTGCCTGTGTCCCCAACTGCCTAAGAGGCTAAGGCAGAAGATCACTTGAACACAGACCATGCTGGGTACAGGGAGACTGCAGTGAATGAAAAGTCAGGTGATACTCGGAACTCTGTTCTTAGGCACATGTGTCATAATATTTGTAGGTGGACACTTCACAGGCTGTTCTCTGCAAGATCAGTCCTTCCTTCCTTCCTTCCTTCCCTCCCTCCCCTCCTTCCTTCTCTCCCTCCCTCCTTTCCTTCCTTCCTTGGACACCAGATGACCTGGGAATTGAACCCAGTTCCTCTGGAACATCAGTCAGTGCTCTTAACCACTGAGCCACCTCTCTCCTATAGGTTTTTAGTATTTTAAATAGCAAGGTCCATGAAGCATTGAGAGATTGTTTTCTGTGACTTGATTCAGCTGATTGATTTATGTCCTAAACACTTCCATGCACAGCAGTGTAGTCCCGATCATGCAAAAAAAGAACTGAAAACAAATTTTAAATCACTTTTATATTTCCTTTGCAGTCTGCACCCTCCCTGTTTCTTAAAAGCAATTTTGAGTACTTAAGGGGCAATTATCGGAAAGCAGTGAAGCTGTTAAATAGTTCAAACATTGCCGAGCATCCAGGCTTCATGAAAACAGGTAAGAGAAAACTGTAAAGTTTTTGGTTTTGGTTTTGGTTTTTCAAGACAAGGTTTCTCTGTGTAGCTTTGCACCTTTCCTGGAACTCTCTCTCTCTCTGTAGACCAGGCTGGCCTCGAACTCACAGAGATCCGCCTGTTTCTGCCTCCCGAGTGCTGGGATTAAAGGCGTGCGCCACCACCGCCCGGTGAAAACTGTAAAGTTTTAGTTGGTCTACTCCTTATTGCTTGGGGTCCCCGCACCTCCCCCCACACCAGTCTTTTTGAAGTGATTTTTGTTTGTTTTTAAGTGGAAATATTCTAAGTCTTGTATGGTGACACACTAATCCCATCACTGGGTATACTGAAGCAGAGGAGTCTCCAATTTGAGCCAGCCAGGCTGCCTTTCAAAGTTCTGTCTTAAAACAGGGTTTTCATATTTCTTCCTGCAAAAAAAAAAAAAAATATTGTTGAGATTTTGTCTTGTAATTTGTTTCCGCATTGAAAGAGGGCTCATCACATTTTTGCTTTCCTTTAACCTTTCCTGTTCCTGGTCATGTGTATGTGTTCGAATGCTTGTGCTCTTTGTTTTGGATCCTGTTCAGATGTATACATACTACATAGCCTCTACCTGCAGACGTGCTGGACCTTGCACCAGGTTGCTGTCCGAGTTCACTGGAGAGTGGAGAAAGGCAGTTCTGTACTCTGGTTTCCCCTTGGACATTCTTTTAAACACTCACCCCTAATCCTCCTGGGTTTGTTTAGCTTTGTGTCTTGTAGCTCATGTACCCTGGCTGGACTTGCTTATTTAACTCGGTGTATCAAGGATGACCTTGTTTTGTTTTTATCCTTCTACTTCTCTGCAGTGGTAGAAGTACGGGCGTGTGCCCCTACACCTGTTAATGTGGTGCTAGGGATTGAAGATATGCAAGGGCTTGTGAATGCTAGGGAGCACTCAACCTATTAAACCACATCCCTAGCCTGTTCTCCTGAATCCTGTTTCTAATGTTTTTATTGTCATGGTATAAAATGACCTCTCAAATCACAAGTACACTCTTTGAAAACAGCAGAGGTCAAGAGCTGGACGTGAAGTGGGTGTTGAATCAAAGTTAGGGCTCTCTGATAGGAAGGTTTCTTTTTTGTTTTGTTTTTTGTTTTTATCAAGACAGGGTTTCCCTGTGTATCCCTGGTCATCCTGGAAGTCGCTTTGTAGACCAGGTGGGCTTTGAATTCAGAGATTGGCCTAAGGTGTGTGTGTACCACCACCACCATGCAACTTCTAATGTTGAAATCTTTGTTTCCCTTATGTAAACTTTAGTTTTTGCTACTGATAAAATATGCTTATTAAAGAATATTTGGAAGATAGAATCAAGCTTTAATTGCCCATAATGTCATCCCTAGAGTCAGTCTGTTTAAGCATTTTAGTGTGCTTACTATTCTCTTCTGTATGGTTTTTCTTTGAGATAGGGCTCTGCTCTGCAGCCCTGGCCAGCCTTCCTCTTCCTATCTGTGGTCAGACCCAGAGTCTGATTCATGAAACTGAATTCCCAGTCCCCTTCTTTTCCTTTTAACACTGCTGCCTTGTTTAATACTCAGAGCAAGGGCTGGAGAGATGGCTCAGCGGTTAAGAGCACTGCTTGTTCTTCCAAAGGTCCTGAGTTCAATTCCCAGCAACCACATGGTGGCTCACAACCATCTGTAATGAGATCTGGTGCCCTCTTCTGGCTTTCAAAGATATGTGCAGACAGAACACTGTATACATAATAAATAAATAAATCTTTTGCCGGGCGGTGTTGCCGGGCGGTGGTGGCGCACACCTTTAATCCCAGCACTCGGGAGGCAGAGCCAGGTGGATCTCTGTGAGTTCGAGGCCAGCCTGGTCTACAGAGTGAGATCCAGGAAAGGCGCAAAGCTACACAGAGAAACCCTGTCTCGAAAAACCAAAAAAAAAAAAAAACCAAAAAACTCAGAGCATAGCCAGATGGTGGTGACGCACCAGGAGGCAGAGGCAGGCAGATCTACAAAGCGAGTTCCAGTAAGCCAGGGCTGTTACACAGAGAAACCAAGTCTTGAAAAACAAAAATAAATTAAAAAAACAAAATACTCAAAGCGTACACCCTTGGTATTTAGCAGTGAAGATCCTGTTACCAAGTTGTCATAATCTGGCATTTTGTGTTTTGAGTATAAAGCATGGTATGCTAATTAGTACACTTTACTAATTGTAAATTAATACATTAATTAATTAATTACATGTAACTAATTAGTACATGCTAATTAGTACAATTTTGTTTTGAGACAGGGTCTCACTATGTAGCTCTGGTCAGCCTCACACTCAAGAGATCTGCCTAACTCTGGCTCCCTAGTACTGAGATTAAAGGCATGAGCCACCACATCCGGTCTCACATGGACCAGGCTACCGTTGACGTTGCTGTGTAAGCAAGGATAACCTTGAACTCTGACGTCACTGCCTCTACCTCTCAGGTGCCAAGATACAGGCACATGCTACTTCTCTACCACCACAAAACTTTGGTCATGGGTGGAAGTGAAAGCTAAGTCTGGGTTATTTTCATTATACCGAAGTGAAAATCAATCAAGGTAAAGGATTAAAATGTAAAAATAAAATTGCAGAAGGAAACTGGTATGCATATTCTACTTTGTGGTGAAGAAGGCTTGCTTGAACATTATCCAAAATCCTAGTGCCATAGAATTTGGAGAGATAGCTAAGGAGTTTGACCACAAGAAGAAAAAAAAAAAAAGGTTCAGTTTTTATGATTAAAAATACAAATATACACATACATTACAAGATCAAGTCATCAAGTCACAAAAAAAAAATGACAAATATTTATGGGCATGAGTATTTGAAACAGACGGAAGGCTTCTCTGACATACAAGTCAAGGGGCAACTGATAGACCAGATGAGATAATACATAAACTAAGAAATAATGCCCAGTTGGGTGTGGCAGATGACGCTTGTAATCCCTGCACTCAAGAGGATGAGGCAGAAGTATTTCCAAAGTTCAAAGCCAGCTTCAGCTACCTAGTGAGTTCTAGGCCACCAGGACCACAGTGTGAGACCCTCTCTCAAAATAATGGAAATAGTGCTGGAGCTGCAGTTCAGCTGGTCGAGTGCTCACCTGTCATGCACAAAGCCCTGGGTTCGTCTCTAGTACCACACAAACCATGTCCGTGATCCCTACACTGTAGCGGGTAGAGGCAAGAGAATTAGGTCATTCTCAACTGCACAGAGTTCAAGTGAGGCCAGCCTTTCTTACACAGGGTCCTGTTTCAGGTGGTAAGTAGTATGATGGATGGCTAGAGTAAATGAAGAGTGGAAACTTAAGCTTCAATTGAAACAGGGTTTGTATCCGCTGTATTCTCTTTTGGTTTGTTGTTTTGTTTTTTTGAGACCGGGTTTCTCTGTGTAGTCCTGGCTGTCCTGGAACTCGCTCTGTAGACCAAACTGGCCTCTGCCTCCCGAGTGCTGTCTTCTCTGTTCTATTGCATACATTTTCCTTACTATTCTTCACTTAATATATATTCCATGTGCTTGTATATGTTCAACTCAATACCTTGTACATGCTAAGCCAGTTCTACCATTGAGCTTACTCATGTTTAGATTGCTTCATTGTTTGCAGTTTGTACAGTATTTTACTGTGGATGTATAGCTTATATAGTAAGTTTTTTATTTTTTGTCACTTGCTGGAAATAAGGTCAGAAAAAAATATGCAAGGTTGTTTTAAAATAACATTATCTGCCAGAAAGTGTTTGCGCCACCCTCTCCAGTCCTCATCACTTACTCCATAGCCTCATGAACTATCCTTCAGCAACCAAGTGACATTCCAAATAGGTTAGTTGGCTGACAGCAGCTAGTCTGATTTTTATAGGAGGGACTGCAAAAACAAAATTCTGTGGATAAAGTGGTTTGTGTTGTTTTCAGGTGAATGCTTGAGGTGCATGTTCTGGAATAATCTTGGTTGCATCCATTTTGCCATGAGCAAGCACAATTTGGGGATTTTCTACTTTAAGAAGGCTCTGCAAGAAAATGACAATGTCTGTGCCCAGCTGAGTGCAGGTGGCATTGATCCAGGTAAGCAGCACTGGGAACCCAAGTGTCCTACTTGAGAAACACATGACTGAGATAGCAAGCGTGGAGGAGGAGACCTGGGTGTAGGGGATATAGTCAGGGTTCAGGGGTGAGACAAGATGTCATAATACAAGGAGTAGCAGTCGTCCCATCAAGGGTGCAGACAACGTGGACAGACTTGCCTCTGGAGACTTTTAGTAGTTATTGATAGTAGAAAGCTAAGAGAAATTTTGAATTACCAAAAAATGAGAGCTGGGGAAATGGCTCGGCAGTTAACCAAGAGGAGCAGACTGGAGCCCAGAGACGACATAAGTGCTGTAGGCCCCTGGCAGCGCACTGCACTTCCGGCCTTAGGGAGCAAAGGGGAGATCCTGGAGCAAGTTAGCTAGTGAGGCAGCTCTGTCAGCGAGCTTCCGTTTGATCGAAAGACTGCCAGCAAAAAGAAGAGTGACTGAGGGAGATTCTTGACCTCAAGCTTAGGCTTCCGCACACACCTGTATACACATGAAAACACACAGGCATGGGGGAAAAAGGAAAGACAAAAAAATTCAGTTACTTCAGTTTGTTTGGATTTGAATCAGTAATCCTACATGGTATGTCAATCAGTTTTAATTAGTCATTAAGATTTCTTGACTGTCAGGCCAACATTATTGTGAATTGTTGGCAGAACTTCCCAAGTGATGGATTGATGGCATCTGACAGCCTTAAAGCATTGCTGGTTTGTTATTTAACATTCAGATTATACGAATCCTTGATCACAAATGCTTAAAATCAAGCAATTTTCTAGTTTTTAAAATCATAAGCATGTATTTAATTGATGAAAAAATATATTCTGAGTTGGGCATGGTAACACATGCCTTTAATTCTAGCACTCAGGAGGCAGAGGCAAGCAAATCTCTTAATTCAAGGTCAGCCAGGGTTACCCAAAGAAACCCTTGTCTTGAAAAAAAAACAAAAAAGAAAGAAAGAAAGAGAGAGAGAGAGAGAGAGAGAGAGAGAAAGAAAGAAAGAAAAGAATACATCCTAAATGGCACGGGTCATATTGTAGACTGTGAGTCACTGAAAACATGTGGCATATGGTAACAGAATGGCCACGCAAGCTGAAGCAGGGCAAGATGCAAGAGACTGGGGAGCCAGTGACTCTCACTGACTGCTGCGCCTCCCTGAAGCAACATCGACAGAAGAGCCGACCCAAGCAAGGCCGTCTCGGTTCCTGCTAGCACAGACATCTGACGTGACTGGCAGATATTTGTAGGGTTAAGCATGGAGAGACCACCTTGGAGAGAGCCATTGATTACAGTTTCAAACTGTGGTTGTTGGTTCTGAACATACAAGTGTTTCCTTGAGAGAACAAATGCCTTCGGTGCAGCTAACTTTAATGATCTACTCTCCAATTTTTATTGCTAGGCAAAAAGTTTTCGGGAAGACCCATGTGTACATTGCTAACCAACAAAAGATATGAGCTGCTGTATAACTGTGGGATCCAGCTGCTGCACATCGGGAGGCCTCTGGCTGCCTTCGAGTGTCTGATTGAAGCTGTTCAGGTTTATCATGCAAATCCCCGTCTTTGGCTACGGCTGGCTGAATGCTGCATTGCTGCCAATAAAGGGGTGAGTGCTACTTGGGGTTGAACCTCTCTTTCTCCTCTCCAACACTTTTACACAGAAGCTAAACATACCTGAGAGTCAAAGACCTCACTTCCTTTCACCTCCCTGAATTGACAAAGAGTCTTCTCTTAGCAGTTGGAGGTTGGATTTAGTTTCAGAACATCACTTGCTTAGCTCTGATTCTTGGCCAAGGGTGGATGCCAATGAGAAGACTCTGTGAGAACAACGATGGCTCCCACTGGGCCCTCTGCAAGGGTGAGGAGACTGTGGGCGAGGTGCTAGGAGACAGCTGGTTCTGCTAGACAGTGGACAGGGGTACACTGAACAGCATTCCCTCCAGTGGAGCACATGACAGTCATGTCCTCGCTGACACATCGGTCCAGTGTCTAAAAACAGGCTGCTCCGCATTGTTATCTCTAGATTGGGAGCAGCCTCTGAATCACTGGTTGAGAAAGGTCAGTGGAAAGTGGGGGAAATAAGAAATGCCAAGTTCCCCTCACCCCTCTTCCCATGTTCCCCGGGTGTGGGAAGGCTGCAGCAGTTGACTTCCTAAGGTCTTCCCTGGCATGCCTGCCCACCATAGGTTATGTAGGATGATGAGGTTCATTACTGAGCATAAGTTTCTAAAAAGAAGGCAAAAGAACCAAGGGGTTTAAAAGAAGCATGTATGCTGGGCAGTTTTTGCATTCAGTATTTCAGTATTGATGGCTTGAATACAGCAGAGAGAAAAAGAGAGAGAATGCATGAATGCATGCTTGTACACATACTGGTTCAAACTCAGAGCCTTGTGCATAGTAGGAATGTACTCTACCACTGAGCTTCTTTAGGGATTTTTAAGATTTTTTTTTTTTAAGATTTATTTTTATTTATGTGAGTGTTTAGCCTACAGAGAAGCAGAACAAGCCACAGCTAGCTCTCCTTGCCAATTCCTCAGGTGATCCTGTTTCCTCAGACTGGATGCCTCTCAGCTGAACTGTGTTGCTCAAAAGCCTAAAAGCTTAACCAGCCTAGTTCCTGGTTGAGGACTTATATACCTTTCTGTTTGCTACCATCACTTCCTGGGATTAAAGGCGTGTGTCACCATGCCTGGTTGTTTCCAGTGTGGCTTTGAACTCACAGAGATCCAGATGGATCTCTGCCTCTGGAATGCTAGGATTAAAGGCGTGTGTGCCACCATTATCTGGCCTCTATATCTAGTGGCTGTTCTGTTCTCTGACCCCCGGATAAGTTTATTAGGGCACACAATATTTTGGGGAACACAGTATCACCACACATGTGTCACACATACAGATACACAGGAAGGGGAAATGCAGCCTCACACCATGGCTGTAGGAAGTTGAAGCCGTAGGATTGCAGGTTTGAGGCCAGCTTGAACTACATAACAGAACCCCGTATCCTAAACACACACGTCCACACATTCAATAACTGGAAAATTTGGTGCTAGAGATGGACACTTGATTCTCTTGCAGAGAACCCAGGTTAGGTTCCTAGTGCCTAGGAACTAGGCATGGTGGCACACAACAGCCTGTAGTTCAGGGAGTCTATGCCCTCTTCCAGCCTTTGCAGGCACCAGGCACACACATAGTGTACATACATACCAACAGGCAAGCACTTAGGTACATAAAATAAATACATTTATAAAACAGAATCATTGTAAATTAATTGATCATATTTTTTCATTTCTTATAGTTCCTTTAAATTTTATTTGAAATATTTTTTATTTTGTAGACTTCTGAGCAAGAAACTAAAGGGCTTCCTACCAAAAAGGGAATTGTACAGTCTATTGTTGGTCAAGGATATCACCGTAAAATAGTTCTGGCATCACAGTCTATTCAGAACACTGTCTACAAGTAAGTATTTTGCCATTAGCCAGTGTGTCTCTGTAATAACCCTGTTCACACTGTGGTCTTAATGGGAAGTTGCCTGGGGTTTATTGGGTTTCACAGGAGGAATTACTTTGTGATGACTTTTTTTGCTGCATTGGTAAACAGACCCACAAACATAGGCCCATACTGAGTAAATCCACAGTGAGTTGATGTGTCTACTGCAATTATGATTTAGTGCATCTGTGGTGCTGAAACTGTCTATATCCTGGGAAAGCAGTCTCTTGATTGCTGTGAATCAGAACGTCCAGAAGAGGGCACTTGGTGTCTCCATTGTAGATCACACTGTTCCAGAACAATTGCCTACACTCCTCACCCTTGTCTGTGAGTCCCTAATCATGGAGTCAACCAGCCTCTGATTGAAAACATCCACAAGCAAAAAAATTATAACTGTATTGAACATATACTGTCTCAGTTCCTTTTTTGTTTTTGTGTTTTGAGATAGGGTTTCTGTGTGTTGCCCTGGAACTCACTCTATAGCCCAGGCTGGCCTCAAACTGAGAGATCCACCTGCCTCTGAGTCCCGAGTGCTGGGATTAAAGGTGTGCGCCACTGCTACCCAACTCCTTTTTTTTTTTTTTTTAGATTTATTTATTTTATGTGTCTGTGTTTTGTGGGCATTTATTTATGTGCACCACATGCATGCTTGGTTCCCATAGAGTTCAGAAGATAGCATTAAGTCCCTGGAACTAGAGTTAGAGATGGTTGTGAGCCATCATGTGAGCGATAGGAATCAAACTATGTAAGAACAGCCAGTGCTCTTTTTTTGGTGTTTGGTTTTTCGAGACAGGGTTTCTCAGTGTAGCCCTGGCTGTCCTGGGACTCAATGTGTAGACCAGGCTGGTTTCAAACTCACAGAGATCCGCCTGCCTCTGCCTCCCGAGTGCTGAGATTAAAGGCGTGTGCCACCACCGCCCGGCCAGCCAGTGCTCTTAACCACTGAGCTATGTCTTGGGCTTCCCTCCCTCCCCTTTGCATTCTTACAGCACCTGTTCTGACCTTTATTCTAGGGCCTTGTCCATAATCCCTCTCTTGCATTAATATTGACAGTGCAAAGTACTTGAGTTTGTTTGATGTGTGTATTTACAGTCCTTTGTGGGGGTCTTTTTTGGTGTTTTGAGGCAGGGTTCCTCTGTGTAGCCCTGGCTGTCCTAGAACTCGCTCTGTAAACCAGGCTGGCCTCAAACTCAGAGATCCACCTGCCTTTGTCTCCCCAGTGCTGGGATTGAAGGTGTACACCACCACCGCCATACAATAGTCAATGGTTCCTTATGGCAGCAGTGTCCGCTTTACTTTTCTGCTGTCTGTTCAGCTTATTTGTCCTGTTCTTTGAAGTGACGGGCAGTCGTCAGCCATTCCTGTAGCCAGTGTGGAGTTCGCAGCCATCTGTCTCAGAAACGCCTTGTTGCTCTTACCGGAAGAACAGCAAGACGCAAAGCAGGAAAATGGCTCCAAGAACAGCAGCCAGCTAGGAGGGAATCCCGAGAGCAGCGAGAGCAGCGAGACGTGCAGGTACCCTCCCCACTCACCCCTGTCTGTGTCTGTCTCCTGCTGTGGGAAACACTGGGACCAGAAGCAACTTGAAGTGTCGTACTGAATGCTCTGTTGCTGGGAAGAGACACCATGGCCACAGCAGCTCATATTTAATTGGGGCTGGCTTACAGTTTCAGAGGTTTAGTCCATTATTGTCATGGTGGCACGCAGGCAGACGTGGTGTTGAAGAAAATGACTGACCCACAGTCAGCAGGAAGAGAGACACTGGGAATGCCTTGAGTTTTTGAACCCCCAAAACCCATCCCCAGTGACACACTTCCTCCAACAAGGCCATACCTCCTGCTCCTTTAAAATAGTACCGCTCCCCATTGATGAAGCATTCAGATATAGGAGTCTACGGCAGCCATTCTTCTCCTAACACCACGAGAAGGGAAGGGTTTGGTCTTGGTCATAGTCCATCATTGAGAGAAGGCGGGAACTGAAGCAGAGGCCAAGGAAGTGAGGAGAGTGCTTCGAGACAAGATAGAAACGAACTTGGGGTGTGGGCTCTTTTATTTTTTAAAGAAGCAGCTTTGAGGCCAGAGCCAGGTATGATGCACACATCTGTATTCCAGTTCTGGGAGGCAGGAGGACAAGTTGGGTACCAGTCTGAGTTACATAACAAAACCCCGTGAAGCTATAGGAAAGAAAAGAAATACCTGTAGGTTAACAGTGGGGGTATTCAAAAGTCTTGTGGGTATCAGAGACAGCATTTCTTTTTTCACTTTTATTAAATATTAAGAGCCAAGCTAGGCCAAGGTGGCACACGCCTTTAATCTCAGCACTTGGGAGGCAGAGGCAGGTGGATTTCTGTGAGTTCCTAGCAATTCCTAGGACAGCCAGAGCTATATAATGAGGTCCTGCCTCCTCCCAACAAAAGGGATCAAACACGGTGTTTTCATTAGGTAAAGGTACTTGCTGCTAAGCCAGACAACCTGAGTTCAGTCCCCAGGAGCCACGTGGTAGAAGGAAAGGACCAACTCCTCCACAAGTTATCCTCTGACCGCCATGTGTACACTGTGGCACGTGCGTGGCCACACGCATACACATGCACACATTTAAAAATATGTAGATATTTTTTTAAATGCCAGCTGGGCGTGGTGGCACATGCCTTTAGTCCACTCAGGAGGCAGAGACATTCAGATCTCTGTGAGTTAGAAGCCAGCCTGGTCTACAGAGTGAGTTCTAGGACAGCTAGGGCTATACAGAGAAACCCTGTCTCCAAGAAAAAGAAAAGAAAACCTACTTGCTTTTTTTTTTTTTTTTTAACTCTTTTCGTTTCTGTTTTTATGTTGGTCTAGATCTATAGCCCAAGCTCAAGTCAGCTTCACATTTCCAGTGAGCCTTCTGCCTCAGCCTCCTGAGGGCTGGATGAGAGGTACCAGCCACCATGCCCTGTGGTCCTGTGTGTTACCTTAAACCCATGTCTCCATTCCAACACCTCCTTTCTTGATTATAATTTTTTAAGTATTTGTTACAGAAATTTTGAAACAAGGTCTCATATAGACCTGGCTGACTTACTGTGTAGCTGAGGGTGACCTTGAACTTCTGACCCTTAGGCTGCTACCTCCCATATACTGGGATTAAGATACACACCATCATGCCTGGCTTATGCAATGCTGGGAATGGATCCCAGGGCTCCCTATCTGTTAGACCATCACTCTGTCAACGGAACCACAACCCCAGCTTATTTACTAAAGAAATTTTGGAGCAAAACTAAAGTGTGAAGATACTTATGTAGTAGAGATGTTTGCGGCTAGAGATTTTGTAGAAGTGCTGTTGTGTACTAGGGAAATGCAGTAGTGCATTGGTGTGGTGAAGTAGGGATAGGAAAACAGATTGCACCCTGGTTTGTTTCTTTTTCTGTCTGAGCCTTTCTCTATTTCAGCAGTAAAAGCCATGATGGAGATAAGTTCATTCCAGCCCCACCTTCTTCTCCACTGAGGAAACAGGAATTAGAAAACCTAAAGTAAGTATCTGATGCAGTGAGCATCCATGGAGGTGAGCGTCCTGGCTTTCACCTCTGCTACTTATACCACTGTCAGATGGTGTCTGGACCGCTCCATAGCACTATCTTCTGGCTCTCTTGTCCTGCTGACCTAACAGTCCTGCCTTTCCCTTCCCCCACCTTTCCCCCATGCTGAAGTTACAGGGTGTGCAGCCATGCCTGGCCTTTTCCATGGCTGCTGGGGATGCAAACTCAAGTTCCCATGCCTGCGCAGCCTGTGCTGTTACCCATGATGCTGGGGATGCCGTCAGGGACTTGTGCGTGTTGGGCAGGTGCTTCTTCATTACCATGGAGCTAGGCTCCACCTCTAGTCACGGATCCTGATTGGCTCTTACCGTACAACACCTTGTTCTCTGAAAAAAAATTTTCCAATGAGCTGAACAAAAAGGGGGTTGGCTCATAAAAAAGGGTGACTAAAGAAAACAAAGATAAAAGTCTCAGAAATAGGAGCTGAAGAGATGATGGCTCAGGGCTTAAGAGCACTAAATCTACCAAATACAGTTGGTTGGTTGTCGTTGCTGAACCAGCAAGATGGCTTAACAGTAAAGGCTTTTCCCCACCAAGCCTGATGACCTCAGTTAGATCCCCACACCCATGAAATAGAAAGAAAGGAGTTGTATGAGTTGTCCTATGTCACATACACTTGAGTGCCTATGTGAATACACATGCAAATTAATACAAGTGTAAAAATAGAAAAAAGTTAAAAGCAGTTACATCCCACTTAGAGTCAGATATGGTGGTCCACACCTTGAATCACAGCACTTAACAGGAGCCAGGAGGATTGGGGTTCAAAGCCAGCCTTTGCTACATTGTGACTTTGAGCTTTCAAAAGAAAAAAAAAAATCCATCCAAGGTGGTATCTCAGAGTCATTTTGATTTGCATTTCTCTGATGACTAAGGATGTTGAACATTTCCTTAAATGTCTTTCAGCCATTTGAGATTCTTCTTTTGAGAATTCTATGTTTAGCTCTTTAGCCCATTTTTTAATTGGATTGTTCAGTATTTTGATGTCTAGTTTCTTGAGTTCTTTATATACTTTGGAGATCAGGAGGACCTGAGTTTGATTCCCAGCACTCAAAGAGTGGCTCTCTACCATCTGTAATTCCAGTTCCAGGGGATTTTTCACCCTCTTTTGGCCTCCTCAGGCTCACAAGTGATACCTGCACAAACAAGCAAAACACCCATCCTTTTTTTTTTTCTTAAAGAAAGAGCAAAACAAGCAAATGTGTGTGTGTGTGTGTGTGTGTACACACACACACACACACACACACACACACACACACACACACACACACATATATATCCTGAGAATGTGGTGGCACTCACCTTTAACCCCAGCACTCGTGTGGCAGAGGCAAGCGGATTCTGTGAGTTCAAGACTATCCTGGACTACTTAACGGGTTCCAGGCCAGCCAGGGCTACATAAGAAGACCTTGTCTTCTGTGGGAGTAGGGTGGGGGTTGCCCAGATGTAAGGCCCACACTGTGATCCTGTAATCTAGGAGACTGAGGGAATGGAGAGGTTAACCGAGGCTGCTTCAGCAGAGCTGGGTCTATGTGTGGGCAGGGCCTCTTAGGGGCTACAAGTGTAGCTCGGTTAGTGGAGGGTCTGCCCAGCAAGTACAGAGCTCTTGAGTTGGACCCTCACCACTGCACAGAGGACGTGGTGGTGAGTGCCTATAATCCTCACACTCTGAAGGTGGAGGCAGGAGAATCAGATGTCAGCTAATAGCTGACAGGGTTCATTTTTTCCTGAATTTCCTGTAGAGAAGGAGAGTAAGCTTGATGGTTTGGGGGCTCTTGTTTGTTGTAGTTTTATTTCTTTGAAATTTTACATTTTTCAGTTTGCTGTGCATTGATTTTGTTAACCAATTTTTCCAATGATATTTGTTGTGAAATTTCACTGTAAATGCATTTTGTTTTGATAAATGGTGACTGACTGATTTCAGCCATGTCAGCTTCTTTACTGGTGGTTGAAGTTTGAGGTAACTGGACTGCGTTCATTAGTCCCAGGATATATATCTCTCTGACAGTTTGTAATGCCCCGTCTTCTGCAGCTGATTGGAGCTGTTGTAAGCAGTCCCCTTCGCCTCTCCTTCTTTTCTTCTCTCTTTCTGGTTGTTGTCTAAGGACTTAGCTAGCTCCTCAGGCATGTGGATGGAGTGAGGGTTTTGTCAGGTTCTCCACGGGGGGCAGATGCTAGAGTGTCTCTGCCCTTGCCTCCTCCATCTTCTAGTCCGATGAGCTGTCAGATCCACTGAGCGTCAGGTAAAACAGATCGGACAGTGACTCCGGGGTGTAGTGTGTGTTGGGGATGGGGAGGACTTTAAGTAGTAATGATCAAAAGTAAAGTGATTTTCTGCAAGGGCTTAGGAGAGAGCCATGCCTGTTTCTTTTTGTTGTTGGAGCCTGCGGGAAATACTGTTTTCTAACAGGAAACTGAGTGGAGAGGGCGCTGAGAAGTGACCTCAGGTAGATTATAAGGCTTCAAGAAGCTCGAGAGCATCATAAAAGCTGGTGTCAGTTAGGGGAGTGAAATTGCCTTCATTCCATGGCCCTTGATCAGGATGCCAGCCAAATTAGTTGTTTTACCTTGCTGTGGACTGAACCAACGCATGTTAGCCAAGGTCTCTTACCACTGAACCATCCCTGGCCCCAGTTTTATATTGACATATTTAAATATTTTAGTGGGCTGATTTTACTAATAGAATCTTAGGGTAAAGTTGGGGAAACATTCACTTTCTTACATGTAGGTTTGATGTGGCTGTGCTGGAAACTGCCCTGCTCCAGTGCTTACATGACTGACTTCTGGACCCAAAGTGAGTTTGACAGTAGGCTGGAACAGTAATAGCCCACCTACTGTCAGGAGAGGCGAGGGCCACTGTTTCCAAGTGAGCCTGCCTGAGGTGGTTCTGTTCTGGGCTCCAGGAGCTACAGCATGCAGGGACAGCCTCTCCGGCTGTGGGAACCAAGGAAAGGAGGAGGCGGTGTCTGCGATGAGGCGTTGCTGTCCAGTGCAGGCTGGCCTTGAACACTGTCCTGCCTCTGTCCCTGTGCCCCCCAATCCCGAGTGCTAGGAATACAGATGTGCACCACCGTGCATAGCATAACCTATATACCTCCTGGAGAATAGTGAGATACTGTGTGAATGAGGAGACTGCTTCTGCTTTTAAATAACTCGTTTTTGCCTTAATCCTTGGAAAAGTCACAGATAAAATGGATTAAAAAAAGATTAGCTGGGCGGTGGTGGCGCACACCTTTAATCCTAGCACTCGGGAGGCAGAGGCAGGAGGATCTTTGTGAGTTCGAGGCCAGCCTGGTCTACAGAGCAAGATCTAGGAAAGGTGCAAAGCTACACAGAGAAACCCTGTCTCGAAAGGAAAAAAAAAAGATTAAACTTTGTAAGCATCATTCATGCACAAATCGTGATAGCCTTCAGGCTTTAGAGACTCTCATTTTTTGTATATCATGTGCAAAGGCCTGTATTCAATCCCTAATGCTAAACAAATAAGTGGTTTTATTTTTCCTTTATAACAATATATATGTAACTTGGAGTGGACACTGTGGTTTTATTTAACTTCTCTTCCTTTTTTTAAGATTTATTTATTTTTACTTTTATGTGTATATGTGATTTTGCCTGCATGTATATCTGTGCACAGCCTGCCTGGTGTCTGTGGATGACAGAAGAGAGTGTACTATCTCCTGGAACTGGAGTTACAGATAACTTCCTGTGGTGCTGGGAATCCAACCCAGGTGCTCTGCAAGAACAGCCAGTCCTCAGCCTCTGAGCCATCTCTCCAGTATTCCCCTCCTTTTTATTTTATTTTATTATTATTATTTTTTTAAAAGATTTATTATGTATACAGTGTTCTGCATGCATGTGTCCTTGCAGTCCAGAAGAGGGCACCAGATCTCATTACGGGTGTTTGTGAGCCACCGTGTGGTTGCTGGGAATTGAACTCAGGACCTCCGGAAGAGCAGTCAGTGCTCTTAACCACTGAGCCATCTCTCCAGCCCTTATTTTATTATTTTTAAGTGTAGCCCAGGGTAGCCTCAAACTCACCATCCTTTGCTTCTACCTCCTGAGTGCACTGTGTACTTCCTCAATGTACAAATACGCATTTCTGTTTTTAAATAAAACCAGAGGGGTTGTTAGACCCGACCTGCAAGATAGCTCAGCATGTAAAAGTACTTGCCACCAATAAAACCTGAGTCCAATCCTCAAAACCCACATGGTAGATGGAGAGAACCGACCTCCACAGATTATCCTCTGACTACCCACACGTGTGTGTGCTATGGCACAAATGTTCATTCACACACATCACACACACTTACACACAAAGTAAGTTTCATTAAAGTTAAAAGTTGTTTTGTTTTTTTTTTTAAATATGAGCAAGAATATTAGTGTTTGGCTGGAGAGATGGCTCAGCGGTTAAGAGCACTAGCTGCTCTTCCAGAGGACCTGGGTTCAATTCCCAGCACCCACATGGCAGCTCACAACTGTTTGTAACTACAGTTCCAAGGTACCCAACACCCTCACACAGACATGCAGGCAAGCAAACACCAACGCATATAAAGAAAAGTTTTAAAAGAAGAATATTGATGTGCCCAGTTGGCCAACTTATACCACCTAGGAAGCCCTGGGCTAGCTCCCCGGCCACACAAATGGGTGGATGTCTGCGTCTCAGTACTCAGGTGGTGGAGCAGGGAGATCAGAAGTCCAGGCATCCTCAGCTACATAGTGAGTTGGAGGCTAATCTGGACTATGTGAGATGCTGTGTTTTAAAATTTTTTTTAATTAAAACAAAATAACCGGGCTGGAGAGATGGCTCAGAGGTTAAGAGCACTGACTGCTCTTCCAGAGGTCCTGAGTTCAATTCCCAGCACCCACATGGTGGCTCACAACCATCTGTACTAAGATCTGGCGCCCTATTCTGTGTACATAATAAATAAATCTTTAAAAAAAAAAAACAAAAACAAAATAACCAGGTATAATGACACATGCCTATAATCCCAGCTTAGGAAATGGAGGCAAGAAAAATAGGAGTTCAGTCAAGGTCATTCTTGGCTGCATCAATGAGTTTGAGGAGGCAAACTGGCCTACATGAGACCTTGTCTTAAAACACCGCTTAATCAAATAAATATAGTAAAATAAACAAGCCAAAAGAAAAAACTAAGCTACCTAGTCTTGTCACACAGATCTAACTGCTGAAATGTCTTTGAAGTTGAGGTATGTCTAGCTAGTCAGTGCTCTCCTCTCTTGGTCCCTTGAGTCTTCCAGCCAACAGATGGCTGCCCCCAGGACCCTGGGGCAACCTTTTCCTGAAACCGGTAGAAGATTCCAGCAACCACCAGTAAGCAAGTAAGGAGGTGACAGGAAGGAGAACAGGACTATAAAGCCACAAAGCTTGCCCCTAGTTACCCCCCTCCTCCAGCAAGGTACACCTCCTAATGGTTCCATAACCTCCAGACAGTGCTGCTGGCTGGGGCTAGTTGCTCAGATACGTGAATGAGCAGGAGACATTTCTCATTCAAACTATCACAGCCCTCTTTAATTTTTGTGATCCTGGAGACTGAATTCATGACCTTGCCTGTGCTAGTCAAGTACCATACCACTGAGCTATGTCTCCAGCCCTATGTTCCTGGGACACTGTCGCTTCCGTAGAATTAGATGGGCAGTGTGGTCGCACATTCCTTTAACCCCAGAACTTGGAAGGCAGAGGCAGGTAGATCTCTGTGCGTTTGGGGCCAGCCTGATCTACAGAGTGAGTTCAAGAATAGTCGTGGCTATGTAGGGAGACCCTGTGTCAAACAAACAAAAAAGATCAGAGGTTTTTTTAGAGAGATGGTTCAGTGGTTAAGAGCACTAGAGTTACCTGGATTCAATTCCCAGTGCCTACTTAGTGGCCTACAACCATCTGTAACTACAGTCTGGAGGATTTGATGCCCTCTTTTGTCCTCTGAATGCCAGGCACACATGTACACATGTGATGCACATATATGGAGGCAAAAATACCTGGACACATTAAAAAAAATAATAATTGAGCTGGGCGGTGGTGGCGCATGCCTTTAATCTCAGCACTCCGGAGGCAGAGCCAGGCAGATCTCTGTGAGTTCGAGGAAAGGCGCAAAGCTACATAGAGAAACCCTGTCTCGAAGAAGAAGAAAAAATTGAAAAAAAAAAAGAGAGAGAGAGAGAATTAGGCCAGGTGGTGGTGGCACATACCTTTAATTCCAGCATCCAAGGGGCAGAGGCAGGTGGATTTCTGAGTTCCAGGCCATCCTGGTCTACAGAGCAAGTTCCAGGACAGCCAGGGCTACACAGAGAAACCCTGTCTTGGATGGATGGATGGATGGATGGGTGGGTGGGTGGGTGGGTGGATGGGTGGATGGATGGATGGATGGATGGATGGATGGATGGATGGATGGATGGATAAGTAAGTGAATGAGTGAATGAATGAATGAATGAATGAATGAATGAATGAGTAGGAACTAAAGCCAGCCAGGTACAGTGACATACAGCTTTCATCCAGGACTCTGGAGGAGGAGGCAGGCATGTTTCTGTGAGTTTGAGGCCAGTCTGGTCTCTCTAGTAAGTGCCAGAAGGTGACTCATGCCTGTAATCCTGATGCCTGTAATCCCAGCATTTGGGAAGCAGAGGAAGGAGGATTGCTGTGAGTTTTGAGGTCAGCCTAGACTACAGAGGAAGACCCTGTCTCAGAAAAAGAAAACCAAACAGAAGTTGGCATTGGGAGCACGCCTGTCAGTCATCACTGGGAGGCTCAAGTATAAGGCCAGTCTCGACTATGTAAGACTGAGAACGGTCTATACTTAGGAGTGAGACTCTATTTCCATGCTCACTCTGGCAGCATCTATACTAAAACTGATCGACACAGAGCTCAACATGGTCCCTGGGAAAGAGTGGATAACCACTTAGTACTGGACCAGGACCCCGTCGTGTCTCTAACTCAGGCTCCTGCCCTCTGTCTTCTCTTGTAGGTGTTCCATCCTTGCTTGCAGTGCTTACGTGGCTCTCGCCTTAGGTGATAACCTCATGGCTTTGAATCATGCAGACCAGCTCCTTCAGCAGCCCAAGCTGTCGGGCTCTCTTAAGTAAGTGTGACTTCCCCTGCACTCATGATTGTTTCCAGGGTTCTGGGTCCTCTTTACATGGCTTGCTTTTACTCTCCAGTAGGATAGGTGTTGGTGAGAACAGCACATGGTAATGTGTGACTGTTATCCCAGAACTTCGGAGGTGGAGGCAAGAGGATCGGGAATTCAGAGCCAGTCTCAGACACATACCGAGTTCAAGGCTATTTTGAGCTACTTGAGACGCTGTCTCAAGATAAGAAAGGGAAGGGAAGAAGGAAGGAAGGACAGGTGGGCAATGGTAGCTTATAACTATAATCCCAGAACTCAGGAGTTGAGGCAGGAGGATTAACTGCTTTGACTTCAAAGCCAACCAGGGCTTATCTTTAAAAACAAAACAAAAAAAAAGTATAAAACATGGCACATGCTGGGTGGTGGTGGTGTTTGCCTTTAATCCCAGCAACTGTGAGGCAGAGCCAGGCAGATCTTTGTGAGTTCGAGGCCAGCCTGATCTACAGAGTGAGATCCAGGAAAGGCGCAAAGCTACACAGAGAAACCCTGCCTTGAAAAAACAAAACAAAAAAAACTCGTGGCTGGGTTGATGGTGTGCTTGCCTCACAGGGATGAAGCCCTGGGTTCTGGTGAAGCATCCACATAACATGTGCCACACAATCCCAGCTGTGGTGTCACAGGCTGGCAAGAACATCTCCAGTTGTATTTACTTTTAGACAGGACTTCACTGTGTAGCCCTGGTGGACTGGCTGTTTACCTCTGTCTCCTGTGTTAGGTTAAAGGTGTGCTCCACCTTGCTTGGCTCATGATGAGGGGCGGGGTGTAAACTTAGTTTATTATTAGTGTGTGTGTGAATGTAGTTGTTCGCGTGCCGCACTCTGTGGAAGTCAGAGGACCGCTCTTCAGAGTCAGCCAGAGTCAGCCACAGTCCGCCTTCTGGAGCCAGTACCTCCTGCTGTTCCTGACACTGTGCTGTCTACTCCAGGCTGGGGGCCAGGGCGGCCCTTCCAACTTTATGGGGGTTGAACTTGGGCATCAGGCTTGCATTTTCAAACAGCTTTACCTAGTAGGCCATCTCACCAGCTTCTTTCTAATCTGCAGTGGGTTTTTTTTGGGGGGGGGTCAATCTGAGACTTACTTACTTTTACTTCATGTGTATGGGTGTCTTGTCTATATGTAGACCTGTACACCACAATGTGTGCGTTGCCTTTGGAGGCCAGAAGAGGGCATTGGATACCCTGGAACTAAAGTTAGCAGCCGGTTCTGGGTCACTGAGAAGGGAGCCCAGGTCCTCTGAAAGAGCAGTCAGTGTCACATCAGAGCCGCCTCTCCAGCCCCTCCTACAATGTTTGGGTGTTTTGGTTTTTTTTACATTATGTTTGTTTGTTTGTTTGTGGTATTTGTGCATGCCATGATATGCATATGGCGGTTGGAGAATAACTTGCAGGATTTAACTCCCTCCTTCCAGCACATGGGTCCCAGGGATTGAATTTGTGACATAAGAGTTGGTGGCAAGTGGCTTTACCCGCTGATTTCTTGCTGGATTAGAATGACCAATAAGCTTAGCTTTCAGGTCAGGGACATGGAGTATGTGAATCATATGCCCAGTATTACTGTACACCAAGCATTTCTGTGATGACCTGTTCTTGAAATCTGCGTTTCCATTTCAGGTTTTTGGGCCATTTATATGCTGCAGAAGCTCTCATCTCCCTCGACAGAATATCCGATGCCATTACGCACTTGAACCCAGAGAATGTCACTGATGTCTCCTTAGGGATCTCTTCAAATGAGCAGGACCAAGGTTAATGAGGATACATTTGATCAGAACTGGTCATTGTTGCCACTTCCTTCCTGGTGTACTTGAGGATATGTAGAGACCTGAGGGCATGGTTGTGAAGGGAAGGAAGTTTGAAGTCAGCTCTCCATGTTCATGGCTGTTCTTACTGTGCAGTAATTGTTTGCTAAGTAAGCCTGGGAACTGATTGTCACTGGCCTAAATTCTCACTCAAAGGCTGATAATGTTAGGATTCTTCCCTTCCCTTCCCTTCCATTCCCTCCTTCCTTCCTTCCATTCCTCCTTCCTTCCTTCCTTCCTTCCTTCCTTCCTTCCTTCCTTCCTTCCTTCCTTCCTTCCTTCCTTCCCTCCTTCCCTCTCCCCACCCCACCACCCCTTTTTTTTTTTAAGAGATGTAATCTCACTGTTTGCCCAGGCTGGCTTCAAACTCCTGGGCACATGCCATCCTCTGGTCTGGCTGGACCTTTTCAGCGCTAGGATTACAGACATTTGCGCCAGCTCACCTGGCTTAAGAGGAGTCATTTTGGTTTGGTTCTGATGCTTTTTTTTTTTTTTTCTTTGAACTGATTCCTCCATGTAAGAGGGAATGGAGGTGTGGTTTTCAAACAATTTTCAGTCACCTTAAGTTTCTGAGGCTATGAAGCCATGTGGTCCCCTTTCTTCGTGGCTAGCTCACATGGGGGTGGTGGTGAGGATTCATCCTGACCCCTTTAACAAAACCTCCACAACACCAAAAGTCAACACTACCATCCGTTAAGTTCCTACTTGGTAAGAAACTTAGGTGTTTAGAATGTGCTGTTGTCCTGCCCTCAGATTTATTTTCGTGTGTTTGTAGGATCAGACAAGGGTGAAAATGAAGCAATGGAATCCTGTAAGTAAGAAGTTTTGTAAATCCTTAAGTAGCCTGGCCTGCATCCCAAAGATCTAGACCCTGCACCTCTGTGTCCTTCCTGTATCTGTCAGCCTGAGGCGCAGTGCTTTGTCCAAGTGCCCAGCGGCGGAGTGGCGCTGCGTGTCCTCTGCACGGCCCTCATCAGTGTCTGCGCTCTCTCCTCAGCTGGCAAGCGCGCCCCTCAGTGCTACCCCAGTTCTGTCAACTCTGCCCGGACTGTGATGCTCTTCAACCTGGGCAGTGCCTACTGCCTGAGGAGCGAGTATGACAAAGCCCGCAAGTGTCTGCACCAGGTGAGAGGGTGTGGAGGGGCGGGCGGCGGGCATGCACACTCTGGGCACACATTCGAGGACCAGAGCTTAGGGCTGTGTCATTTTACTTGTGGTTTACGATCAATAAACACCTGAAATGTTTTCCAGCTTTAAAATATTCTTGGGAGCATGGGGGGCACACCTTTAATTCCAGCATTCCAGCATTCAGGTGCATCTCTGTGAGTTCGAGGCCAACTTGGCCTACAAAGAGAGTTCCTGGCCACCCTGGGCTACATAGTAAGATCCTGTGTGCTGGCTAGTTTTATGTCAGCGTTATTATAAAAGCTAGAGTCATTGGGAAGAGGGACTTCAGCTGAGAAAATGCCTCCATAAGATTGGCTGTAGGCAGGTCTGTGGTGCGTTTTTTCCCTTTCTCTCTTCCTTCCTTCCGTTTGTTTGTTGTTGTTGTTGTTGTTTGTTGAGACAGGGTTTCTCTGTGTAGCCTTGGCTGTCCTTGAATTATCTCTGTAGGCCAGGCTGGCCTCGAACTCAGAGATCTGCCTGCTGGGATTAAAGGCCTGCACCACCACCACCACCACCACCACCACCACCACCTGGCACATTTTCTTAATTAGTGATTGATGGGGGAGGGTGCTATTAGAAAGCAGGCTGAGCAGGCCATGGGAAGCAAGCCAGTAAGCAGCACTCCTCCATGGCCTCTGCATCAGCTCTTGCCTCCAGGTTCCTGCCCTGCTTGAGTTCCTATCCTGACTTCTCTGGATGATGAATTGTAAACTGTAATTGGAAATAACCCCTTTCCTCCCCACATTGATTTTGTTCACGGTGTTTTTCACAACAATAGAAACCCTAACTAAGACAGCCTGTCTCAAAGAAAAAAAGCAAAGCCAGACCCAAGACACCATGAGAGAACCTGTGTTCTGACCTGGTGTTGGGGAGACTGACACTGGAACTGATTGGACTCTCGGGATACATTACAGCCTCCAGACACTGTCTGCTTATGCAGGTGACCTTGATGTGTCCGGAAGTGATGGGGCTGCATCGTGGAAAACAACCATCCGTGAGCTGTAGTCACTTAGGGTCAGCATTTCTAGTGCAGAATCAGAAAATCGATGCTGAGCTAGCTCTCCAGGGAACCTCGAGGAGCTGAGCACGCATGTGAACTGGGTGTGAACTGTTGTTCTCAGGGATGGGGCTCTCTAGTCACCAGCCCTTCTGATGCCCCCGACCCCGGCCCCTGTGGCCAGCAGGGCTTTTGATCTGCAGTTAGTATGTGCAGTCCAGCTCAGCTTCCCGTACTGCAGGTGGTCGTGGCTGCTGCCATGCAAGAAGAGGCAGGCGAGGTCAGTCCTGGTTCGGGGTCTCTGGTTTGTTTTTGGTCTCTGTTCTTTGGGTTAATCCAGTGGCAGGGCCATTGTTAATTGGGAGGCCCACCCTGTCTCGTAGGGCAGACAATGATTTGGAGAGTCAGAAAGGGCTCTGAGCTGATGCTTCCAAAGTCATTCTCCACCCAATGATTCTGAGCAGTCAGCAGCCAAATGCCATTAAGTCTCAGAAAGTCGTTACCTTGAAATCTTGTATCTTAGAAAAAGCTGTGTAGGTTGAGGCTGATGCAAAGAACAACAACAAATTACCTGTGTTTATTAGCCACTAAAGAATAGAACTTAAATTTCTTTTTTACATTGTGTGTGTGTGTGTGTGTGTGTGTGTGTGTGTGTGTACACAACTGAAAGGAGTTAGTTTTTTCCTTTATCCACTGATCCATCTCAACAACCACACCCCACCCTGCAAAAAAAAACAAATCTTAATGTCTACAAAGTGGTGTGATGATGCTCTTCCCCACATAAAACCTTAGCCTACCTGTAACTATAGAATTTTCAGGTCGGGCAGTGGTGGCGCATGCCTTTAATCCCAGTACCCAGGAGGCAGAGGCAGGTGGATCTCTGTGAGTTCAAGGCCAACTTGGTCTACAGAGTAAGTTCCAGGACAGGCTCCAACACTACACAGAGAAACCCTGTCTCAAAAAAAGCAAAAAAAAAAAAAAAAAAAAGGTATAGAATTTTCAGTTTCTAGACCTAGCTGTTAGACATCTGTGACGTGGGAGAAAAAAGCTGCCCACCTCACTCACAGGGCATGTCTTCAGAGCATGGGTTCTGCAGGACACTGGTGGGGCACGCCTTTAATCCCAGCACTCAGGAGACAGAGGCAGGCAGGTTCAGTGAGTTCAAGGTCAGGTTGGTCTAGAAAGCAAGTTCCAAGTAGCCAGGGCTACACAGGCTGGGGTAAGATACCCGAGGAGCCCCACCTCTGCATTCCCTCTCAGCCTTCCCTGTTCTGCCCATTTTCTGCCCATCAGTCAGGTGTCCACCCTGCAAAGCTTCAAACAGAAAGAAACTTCCTTTTAGCCCGTTTTCACGTGTGGTCACTTGCCTCTCTTCCTAAACCTGAACAAATTATTATTTGCTTGCTTGTTTATCATCAGGGAGGCCCCTGTCTTAGATGGGCATAGTGGCATGCACCAGTAATCTCAGGTAGTCTTACTAAAAGTTTTAAGACCAGGCCAGGTGGTGGTGGTGCATGTCTCTAATCCCAGCACTTGGGAGGCAGAAGCAGGTAGATCTCTGTGAGTTCGAGGCCAGCCTACTTCCAGGACAGTCAGAGCTACACACATTGAAACCCTGTCTCAAAAAAGAAAATAAAAGCAAACAAAAACAAGTTTTAAGGCCAGCCTGGGCTACAGTGTAAGACCTTGCCTCAAAAAGCTGAAGGGAAAACAAGTATTTGCACAAGAACATTTGCCCAGTTTGGTTAAAGAAGCAAAGCGGTGAGGACACATAGAGCACCTGGGGACAGACTCCTGAGGACAGACTCTTGGGGACAGACTCCTGAGGACAGGCACCCGAGGACAGACTCCTGGAGACAGGCACAGGAAATAACACCTATCATCTTAGCCACCCAGACTTCCTTTCTTAGTGAGATCAGGAGACTGCTGGGGAACTGTGGCACTGACCCACATTCAGTGGCAGCTCTTGCTTATCAGCAAATGGCTACTCTTAGGAAAGCACGTGGTGTGTTTGTTGAGGCAGTCTGGCTTTGTAGCCAAGGCTAACCACAAACTTGTGATCTTTGTGCTGTTGCCTCCTTTGTTCTGGGGAAGCCTCTGCCCCACTGTGTCCATCCTCATGTCAACGGTAGCAGTGAAGAACCTCTAGAAAATCCGTCACCCAGGTTAGGTGGCTGTCCATCACCTGTGACTCCAGCTCTGGGGGTCTAAAAGTATTGAACCTGGCCTCTGTAAAAGTAACTGTCAGCTGTCCTGAAGAGACAACACTAGACCTGGTCCTGTGACTAGAGTGTAGACTCAGTGTTGTGCCACAGCAGAGACACACAGAACTCCCATGAGAGGAGAAAGGCAGGTCTGGGGGTGCAGCCCTGTCACCCCTCCTACTGAGGGGTGTTGCTGGAGGGCTTCTCTCCAGGCTCCACCAAGCCCCGCAGACCCACAATCCGCGTATAAAATAATCACTCAGACGCTTATATCACTTACAAACTGTATGGCCGTGGCAGGCTTCTTGCTAACTGTTTTTATATCTTAAATTAACCCATTTCTATAAATCTATACCTTGCCACGTGGCTGGTGGCTTACTGGCGTCTTTACATGCTGCTTCTCCTGGAGGTGGCTGCAGTGTCTCTCCTCCTCCTTCCTGCTTCCCCAATTCTCCTCTCTCTTTGTCCCGCCTATACTTCCTGCCTGGTCACTGGCCATCAGTGTTTTATTTAAATAGAGTGACATCCACAACAGAGGGGACTGAAGCAAGAGGACTGAGAAGTTGGGGTCAGCTTGGACAACTTCACGAGCAACCATCTCAGAACAGCAAGAAACCAGATGTGATGTCACAGTGCCTTTAATAGGAGGCAGAGGCAGGTAGAGCTCTGAAGTTAACAACAGCCTGGTCAGCATAGCAATTTCCAGGCAATCCAGGGCTACACAATCAGAGACCCTTTCTGAGAGAGAGAGAGAGAGAGAGAGAGAGAGAGAGAGAGAGAATAAAGTAAATTAAAAAGTAAAATTCTTGCAGCTATAGAATGGCTCAGCAGTTAAGAGCATCTACAACACCTGAGTTCAGTTCCCATCATCCATGGCAGGTGGCTGTCAGTCACCTGTGACTCCAGCTCTGGGGGTCTAAAGCTATTAGATCTAGCCTCTGTGAGTATCCACACCCACACTCACTTGCACAAACATTTTTAAAAGTTAGAAGCAGGAAAACAGGACCAGTAAGATGATTCACCTGGTAGTCACTTGCTATAGCCTGATGGCCTGAATTCAATTCACCAAGAACCACATAGTGAAAGCAACTTGGCACAAATTGTCCTCTGACTGTGGCATGCACACTGCCCCCCCCACACACACACATGCACACACATACAAGAGAATAGATAATTTTTTTTTTTTTTTTTTTTTTTAAATTTCTTTATTGGCTTTTGAATTAGAACTGTGAATCACAGAGATCTGCCTGCTGAGGCTGGATTAAAGTGCACCCCGCAGTTTTTTTTTGCATTTGGTGTTTTTTTTGTTGTTGTTGTTGTTCTGTTTTTGTTATTTTGGTTTTATGAAACAGGGTTTCTCTGTGTAGCCCTGGCTGTCCTGGAACTCACTCTGTAGACCAGGCTGGGCTTGAACTCAGATACACCTGCCTCTGCCTCCCCAGTGCTAGGACTAAATGGATGTGCCACCACGACAGGTGATGGCTAAGCTATTAAGAGCCCTTGTTCGCTGGGCAGTGGTGGCTCGCACCTTTAATCCCACCACAATAAAGGCAGAGGCAGGCAGATCTCTGTGAGCCAGCCTGGTCTACAGAGTGAGTTCTAGGACAGCCAGTGCTACGAAGCAAAACTCCGTCTTGAAAAGCCAAAACAAAATAAAATAAAATAAGGGGGCTGGAGAGATGGCTCAGAGGTTAAGAGCACTGACTGTTCTTCCAAAGATCCTGAGTTCAATTCCCAGAACCACATGGTGGTTGAAAACCATCTGTAATGGATCTGGTTCCGTCTTTGGGCCTGCAGGGATACATGCAGCCAGAACACTGTATACATAATAAATAAGTTAAATCTTTTTTTTAAAAAAAAAAAAAAAAGCGCACTTGCTCTTGCAGAGGACCCAGGTTTGGTTCCCAGCACCCACTTGCTGGCTCACAACCGTTTACAACTCTAGCTCCGAAGGACCCGCCCATGCCTTCTTCTGACCTTCTCAGCGCCCGGCGTATATATGGTGCACACTCACACACAGGCAAAACACACAGAAAAAGGAATAGATCTACTTTTTTGTTGTTGTTATTTTAAAAACAGGTATAGTCATACAGTCCTCTTCTCCCAGCCATTGAAGAGGGAGGTAGAGGTCAGGGTTAGAAATTCAAGTTCATCCTTGGCTACATAGTTTGGGGTAGCAAAGGGAAAAAGCCAAAATCAGGGTTGGGGAAATGGGTGGAGGCTGGGAAATCTACATTTTTATGCCATACATGAGGAAGAATATCATTGAGCCAGGCGGTGGTGGTACACGCCTTTAATCCCAGCACTCGGGAGGCAGAGCCAGGCAGATCTCTGTGAGTTCGAGGCCAGCCTGGACTACAGAGGGAGTTCCAGGAAAGGCGCAAAACTACACAGAGAAACTGTCTCGAAAAACCAAAAAACAAACAAACAAAAAAAGAGTATCATTGAGTTTAATGGGTATCAAGATAAGGGCTGTTGGGTGAGGTGGCGTATTCCTGTACCCTGTACTCGGGATGAGGCAGGACTTCCCCGTGTGCTCAGGGCCTGTTGTCCTCAGTTGGCCACAGATAGCCGAGCATGCTAGCTCCCATCACTCAGTGTGGGGCCATCCTGGGCTACAGAAGGAGAAAAGCAAAGGCAGCCCGGAGATGGCAGAGGTGCTGAGGCGTCCTGTGAACATGAGCCCCGCCCGAGTCAGTGTCCAGCTTCTCATGGAGACTCACTGAGGACTTGGTTTTCATGGGTGTCTCTTTCTCTTGAGCAAAGGCGGCTTCAATGATCCATCCTAAGGAGGTGCCCCCTGAGGCCATCCTGCTAGCAGTCTACCTTGAGCTACAGAACGGTGAGTGATTCTCATTGGGTGCTGCTGTCCTTCAAAATGCTCGTGATTTTTGGTATATGCTGTTTCTCTTCAGATCCAAACTCAGGACCAGGCCTGTTGGTTTGTGTCTCTAATTAAAGCATTTGAGAGGCAGAGGCAGGAGGATCATGCAATTCATACTGGTTTGTCCCTAAAATAATTCAAAGTTTCACAGTCCTTGAGAACATGACCCATCCGGTTTTCTAAGTAGAGAGAATAACTTAGGGGCCAGCACAGTGGCTCAGCAGATAAAGGGCTTTGCTCCTAGTGATCCTCTCACCTCCATACATATGCCAACATACATGCACACATGTGTGCACACACACAAGGGCCTAAACTGGAGCTTAGCAGCAGTGCTGGCCCAGGTTCTGTCCATAGCACTGCCCAGAGGAAGGTAGAAATGGAAAGAGTAGTTAGTTAGCACGGTTTTGATGTCATGCAGATTCCTGCCCACAAATTCAAATATTCCCTTTAGTCTGAAGAATGCAGAGTTTTACCAGGCAGTGGTAGTGTGCGTGCGCACCTTTAATCTCAGCACTTGGGAAGTAGAGGGAGTAGATCTCTGAGTTTGAGACCAGCCTGGTCTACAGAGTAAGTTCCAGGACAACAAGTGCTACACAGAGAAACCCTGTCTTTAAAAACAAACAAACAAAAAGAATGCAGAGTTTTAACTTCTGACCATCAAAACTAGTCCCTGAACTTTCAGCTTTTCTTGGGCAGCTGACTGACTCTTGAGAACATGAGTCACGGTGCTGCTTACTTGGAGTTGAACAATGCGGGTTTTTTTTGTTGTTGTTGTTGTTTTGTTTTGTTTGGTCATTTTTATTCTTTCTTTTTTTTTTTTTTTTTTTTTTTTTTTTTTGTTTTTTGAGACAGGGTTTCTCTGTGTAGCTTTGCGCCTCTCCTGGAACTCCCTCTGTAGTGCAGGCTGGCCTGGAACTCACAGAGATCCGCCTGACTCTGCCTCCCGAGTGCTGGGATTAAAGGCGTGTGCCACCACCGCCCGGCAATTCTTTTGTTTTTTGAAGCTGGGTCTCACTATGTTGCCCTGGCTGATCTGGAACTCACTGTGTAGACCAGGCTGGCCTCAAACTCCAAATCCACCCGCCTCTCTGACTACTGGTTAAAGATACATGTCACCACTCCTAGCCGACTTTTACAAGAATTGTCAAAACAAATCAAAGCCAATCACTTGGGAATTGAACCTGGGCCCTCTGGAAGAGCAACTAGTGCTCTTAACCTCTGAGCCATCTCTCCAGCCTCTGTTTTTATAGCTGAAGAAACAGGATGTGCCTGGCACTCCCGCGGGTCTTGCTAACTGAAAGCCAAGACTTGAATGAGTTTGTGGTCCTGAATCCCTTGAACCCCTTCTTTGCACAGCCCGCCTGTATTATAACAGGTTGCTGGCTGGGATGTAGTTGAGTAGTAAACATGTGCAGGGTCTGTGTTCAAACCCTAGTACAGGACAAAACAACATTATTACGCCCAGATCACGGGGACCTCCAAAAGAATACCACAGAGACCAAATCCCATATGTAAAAGCCTTTATTTCAAGCTCTGAACTTGGTCTCTCTTGTCTGTCCCACACAGTGGTGTGAGCCCTAAGCCCAGGCAGGGTAGGGTCGTCTTTAGCAGAGGTTGGGGTGAGGAGATTTCTAGGGTTTAGGACACTGATTGGCTGATATTTGTCCAGGGGTATCTGTAAAAGGAAAATAGTTATGTGCTAGGCTCAGGGATATCTATCTTGTGTAATCTTATCTAATGATTGGAATGTTTGGGATGTCAGGTTCTTACCCTTAGATGCTGGCCCATCCCTGGGTGATGCCATAATCCTATCACAGCACCTGTGTCTAGACCCCTAAACCTGTCGTGGCAGCTGTGTGGTCAAGCTACTTTGGGCCCCCCACAAACACCACACTGCCACACTACACATCACTTAAATGAGAATGTGTGGCCTGAGCAGTGGCTTTTTGTCATGGTGCACAGCCAGGGCAGCAGAGCAGAGCTGTGTAGGCCTCCTTCACCTCCTTTTCAGGGTTCTGGTGGCCTGGTCTATGCGTTGGTAATGTTCTGTGCTTGGTTTTCTTTAATGGGCAATGTTTTTTTAGGCAACACACAGCTGGCCCTGCAGATGATCAAGCGGAACCAGCTGCTCCCCGCAGTGAAGGCGCACTCTGACGTGAGGAAGAAGCCCGTGTTCCAGCCCGTGCACCCCATTCAGCCCATCCAAATGCCCTCATTCACCACGGTGCAGAGGAAGTGAGAGCTTGCTTTCGGGAACTGTTACCTGAGGCCTGGAGCATGGCCAGTGGCCTTTCAGTTGTCCTACAGGAAAGCCAGGAAAGACATCAGGTGGAAAGGTGCTGGTTTTGAAAACAGTTTGAGACTGTTTACCCTCACTGGGTTTTTTTGCCAGAGGCGTACTTAAAATTAAGGACTCAACCCCACCTTCAGTTTTTATTTGCCAGGCTTTTACTTGTGACCCATTCTGTGCTGTGTCTATGTCTAGGCATTAAAAGATGTTCTTACCAGATCAGTTTTGTAGTCTTTCTTACAGCTATTGGAATAATTTAGTAAGATTTAATGTCAGAGCTGTAAAAACCTAGCCAGGCGGTGGTAGCGCATGCCTTTAACCCCAGCACTCTGGTGGCCGAGCCAGGTGGATCTCTGTGAATTCGAGGCCAGCCTGGTCTACAAAGCAAATTCCAGGACAGCCAGAGCTATTACACAGAGAAACCCTATCTCAAAAAAACAAAACTAAACACACACATACACACACACACACACACACACACACACACACACAGAAAAGAACATCAGCTGGAGCCAGACTAGAAACTGACCTTGTGGTGATAGAGATGAGGTAAATTCATGCTCACCTACAGGGTCTGTCTATGAAGAGATGCCATGACCAAGGCAACTTAAAAAAGGAAGCATTTTCTTGAGATCTTGCTTATAGTTTCAGAGGTTCGTCCATTATCATCCTTGCAGGGAGCATGGGGGCACAGGTGGCACTGGAGACGAGAGCTGCATCCCGGTCAATAGGCCAAGAGAGAAACTCTGGTCTTAGTGTCGGCTTTTGAAACCTCAAAGCCCACCCCCAGTGACTCGTTACCGAAAAATTACTGACAATGGGGCTGGAGAGATGGCTCAGTGTAAGTGTAGCTAGAGTTTTCCTGCCTTGCCCACAATCAGGACAAATCTTTGTCACCCGCCAGTCCCACAGCCGCTCAGACCCAACCAAGTAAACACAGAGACTTATATTGCTTACAAACTGTATGGCCGTGGCAGGCTTCTTGCTAACTGTTCTTATAGCTTAAATTAATCCATTTCCATAAATCTATACCTTGCCACGTGGCTGGTGGCTTACCGGCATCTTACATGCTGCTGGTCATGGCGGCAGCTGGCAGTGTCTCTCTGCGTCAGCCTTCCACTTCCCAGAATTCTCCTCTCTCCTTGTCCCACCTACTTCCTGCCTGGCCACTGGCCAACCAGTGTTTTATTTATTGACCAATCAGAGCAATTTGACATACAGACCATCCCACAGCAGTTAAGAGCACTTGCTGGTCTTACAAGGAACCATAGTTCTGTTCCTCACACCCCTGTGCTCACCACTGCCTGTAGCTCTCCAGTCTGAGGAGTATATGACACCATCTTCTGGCCTCTGCAGGCACTGCACAAACAATGTACATAAATTCAGGGCTCACTCACATACACATAAATAAATAGCTGGGCATGGTGTCACTTGCCTTTAATCCCAGCACTCAGGAGGCAGAGTTAGGCAAATTTCTGTGAGTTCAAGGACAGCCTGGTTTACAAAGTGAGTTCCAGTACCACCAGGACTGAGAAACCCCATCTCAAAAAACAAAAACAAAAGGTATTGCTGGGCAATGGTGGTGCATGCCTTTAATCCCAACACTCAGGAGGCAAAGGCAGGTGGATCTCTGAGGCCAGTCCTGTCTACAAAGTGATTTTCAGGACAGCCAGGACTTGCACAAAGAAATCCTGTCTCGAAAAACAAACAAACAAAAAGGAAGGTTTTAACTTTAACATAGTAAAATTATATACAATAAAAACTGTCATGGAGCCAGGTGGTGGTGCACGCCTTTAATCCCAGCACTCAGAGGCAGGCAGATCTCTGAGCTGGAGGCCAGCATGGTCTACAAGGTGAGATCCAGGACAGGCACCAAAACTACACAGAGAAACCCTGTCTCAGAAAAATAAATAAATAAAATAAAAAATAAAGACTGGTCACGGCCATAAGAATATACAGCAGAGCCGGGCGGTGGTGGCGCACGCCTTTAATCCCAGCACTCGGGAGGCAGAGCCAGGCGGATCTCTGTGAGTTCGAGGCCAGCCTGGGCTACCAAGTGAGTCCCAGGAAAGGCGCAAAGCTACACAGAGAAACCCTGTCTCAAAAAACCAAAAAAAAAAAAAAAAAAAAAAAAAAAAAAGAATATACAGCAGATGACAATTTACAGCCATAAGGTTGAAGATTAACTGATGGAGGAACCTCACTAAGCAAGGCTTATGGGACCACTGCCTGTGGATGCTGTTTTGCTTCTGTCAGTGATTTTTCTCATGTGCTACTACTACATTTCTTCCCTAAAAACAGGTATGGGTGCTTCCCCCACTGCCTGTGTGTTTATCTTGTGAATATATTCCATGTGCTAGGCACACATATATCTGTGGGTGGTCAGGAAAACAATTCCTTTTTTTTTTTTTTTTTTTTTTTTTGGTTTTTCGAGTAGTTTTGGAGCCTGTCCTGGATCTCATTCTGTAGACCAGGCTGGCCTCGAACTCACAGAGACCTGCCTGGCTCTGCCTCCTGTGTGCTGGGATTAAAGGCGTGTGCCACCACTGCCCAGCAAACGATTTCTTCTTAAGCTGTACAATTTTGATGAATAGAAATAATACTAGGATTTTTTTCATAGCTCTGGCTGACATAGGAAAGTAATGGTGTTCTCAGCTGCAAAGGCAGCTTTTTACTCAGTTAGCTGACTTAAGACCTCAGAGCAAATTCAAAGTAGACTACTTGCTCCTGCAAATGAATCATACAAGGACAGAGTCACAGCTGTCTGGTTGTTGAATCAAGGTCAGGCATAGGGCAACTTTAGTGCCAGTTCTTAACGTCCAAAACTCTGGCTGATCACATTAAAGAGATAACTCCCTACACAAATTCTAACTCTACATGAACTCCAAAACCTCAGATTTATGATACATGACTCAAGGTTCAGTCAACTAACTGTTTATTGTTTAGGTTTTGGAGTGATCGTAAGAGCACTGTCTCTCAAGAAAGTGTGGAGCACTCAAGTGTTATGTGCCTCCCACCTGTTCACCAGGGAGCTTGACTAACAACCAAGTGTTGCCATGGTTATGATCAGCATAACATTCCAAAGCCAAGAAAAACCATATGATTTCCCGTGTGTTATCAGAATGACTCTGCTTCTTATTGTTTACTCAAGAAATATAATGTGACCCTCAAAATGTAAGCTCTTTATTGGAAATAGATAGAAATGTGTAAAGACAGGAGAGGAGAGGAGAGGAGAGGAGACATTCAAGATAAAGTAAAAAAGTTACCATCAGAACATGAGTATTCCTTCCTTACCCCTCAGATAGAAAAAGTTTAATTCTCGATGACATCATGGATTTTTTGGCATACCCTGGGTGTAGTCTTAGAGCAGGCACTCTAAAGACTAAGTTAAAAAACACTATCAAGTAAGAATTACAGTTACAATATCTAGTTCATGTGTATTTGGCAAAATTAGAGAAAATATTCTGTTATCTATTTTATCTTTATGACTCTATAAAGTTTTATGTAACACAAATTCCTAAACAGTCTTCTAATTAAAAAAAAAAAAAAAAAAAAAAAAAAAAAGCTGGTACCAGATATTGGTGTAAATGCTGAGAGATCAGAGAGACAAAGGAACAAGTCATTGCCACCTCTCACCTCTAGGACTCCTCAGCCTAAAAAGCCTCTAGTTCTCTAGTTCCTGTCTCCTAGTGCCTTATATGTGAGGCACAAATTCACGAAAAAGCCACAGGCTCAAGCTGGAGCTACATGTGGCCGCAATGTCCACCCTGCCTGGGCCAAGAGCCCCTACCCCGCTGGCTAAGTTTCTGTTGCAGCCTCTCTGCAGCAAACTCCCCATGGATAGCCTACAAACACGCTGGAATTAGCTTCTTTTGCATGTTACCTTGAGCAAACAGCTGGTTCTCTAATTTCTTCCCTTTGGCTTTCTCTGGGCACCCTCTGTGGGCTGCTGCCACAGCATCATCTGAAATCATCATCATCAGGTTTGGTGAATCAATTAAGATTTCTTAAAGGGAAGAATTAGTTTAAAAAGTTTTTTCCCTGCCCAGGCAGTGGTGGCACACGCCTTTAATCCCAGCACTCGGGAGGCAGAGGCAGGCGGATCTCTGTGAGTTCGAGGCCAGCCTGGACTACCAAGTGAGTTCCAAGAAAGGCACAAAGCTACACAGAGAAACCCTGTCTCGAAGGAAAAAAAAAAAAAAAAATGGGAAACAGGCCGGGCGGTGGTGGCGCACACCTTTATTTAATCCCAGCACTCAGGAGGCAGAGGCAGGCGGATCTCTGTGAGTTCGAGACCAGCCTGGTCTCCAAAGCGAGTTCCAGGAAAGGCGCAAAGCTACACAGAGAAACCCTGTCTCGAAAAAAGAAAAAAAAAAATGGGAAACAGTTTTACAATGGAAGGCATTTGGTCTCTGACTATACATTAAACGGTCTGAAAATGGAACAATTAAATGAGAGGATAATTAATGTTGATGGGATAGATGTAATGTCAATTATAAATACTATTTGTTTGATCATTTTTGTTTTATCATTAAAAAAGTTGGTTAATGAATGCCAAGATAAAAAAAAGTTTTAGAGAAACTTGTTAAAACAGATAATAGAGATATTCAAACCCAGACAGAAGCATTTAAAGGAGAACCAATCTCAGCATTGCATTATAAGGTTACAAAGAAACAATCTAAGACTTTCAAACAGCCAACCTTAATCTATCCAGTAACCTTACAAGAACTACTCAATGATAGATGTCCTCAAGGCTGTGTAAGAGCTGACTGGACTCCTGTGCAAATGTTAGATTTGAGGAGATTCAAAGAAGCAATAGTCTCATATGGCATGCATTCATCTTTTGTGAAGCAAATGTTAAATTCGTGGTCAACTTGTAATAGAATTATCCCTCAAGTCTGGAGAGATTTGGTTACACAGTCTTAGAGGCTGGTTCCCAATTACAATGGAGGACTTGGTGGAAGGATGAGGCTAAGAACATTGAACAATGGAGTACGACTAGAGTTATGGAAATCTCCCAAGATGAACTTGGAGAAGGCAATTATGTTCGTATACAAAGACAATCTTTATATGATAACCACACCCTGGCTTTATGCTGCATGGCAGCCTTGAATGCTTGGGACAGAACTGAAGAAGTAGGAAAGAAAGTTGAGTCAATTAATAAAGATATACAGGGCCCAAAAGAAATCTTCTGATTTCTTACAAAGATTGATTTCAGCAGTAAATAGAATGATACCAAATTCAGAAGCTAGACAAATAATAATTGAATCTGTGGCTTTTGAAAATACTAATAATGCACAATGCAAAAGGGTGTTAAAGGCAAGGACAACACCCTTGGAGGAATGGATCCAAGATACAATTAATATTGAATCTCATGACCATGATGATGCTTGCATAAGAGAGGTGATTTCCAGAGATTTGAAGAAAAATAGTAATGTCAAACGTCTTAATTTTGGTAAACAAGGTCACTTAAAAAGGGATTGTAAACAGGGTGTTTCTAGAAATTGTGGTGGTATTCTAATTGTACTGAAATGTGATTTTGATTGTATGTTAATAAATAAAGTTGCTCAGGGGTCAGAGCTATTAGAGCCATAGACAGAGTGTGGCGTGGTGGCGCACGCCTTTAACCCCATAGATCTCTGTGGGTTCAGGGATACAGCCAGCATTGGAGACATATGCCTTTAAGACCTGGGGGGCTGTACATACAGACAGTGACAAGGCAGTCACATGTTTGGGTTTACAACCAATGAGAAGGCAGAATAACTATGAAACGACTTACACACAGGGAAATAGCTCTCTTTCGGGAAGCTAAGACCACCGCAAGAGGAAGGGTGAGATTTTAGCTCTGAGCTCTGATCTCTTGGCTTTCTCTTTTACATTGGTTCTGTGTTTCTAATTTAATAAGACGGTTGGTTACATCTACATCTGGCGCCCAACGTGACAAGAATCCATTAAAAACCACTTGGCTTGGCAGCAGGTCCGCTTTCCCGCAAGGGCGGCAGGCTGGGCGGTCGGCTTCCTAGCCTGGGCCTAGGTCTGCTTGGCCTCAGGCCGGACTAACTGTGAGCTGCTTGCTTAAAGCCTGCTTGCTTAAAGCCAGTGCTACAAACAACTCAGACCTGCCCTGCTGAACAGGGCCCCACCTGTAAAGCCAACGCACGTGGTCGGAGCTTAAGGAAGCCAGAGCCAAGCCTTGACTCGACTCAAGAGGGAACACGTGGCTGGATTTAAGCTTTAGCAGGCTACACTTTCTTGTGCGTTCTCTCTCTCTCTGGATTTACACCTCGGACACTAGGTGGTTGTTTTGAAAATCCCCTCGGATTTCTACTGTTCTACGCAGATTTGGTAAGTCACAACATATCAGATATTTTAAAGGAAACTATTTAAAAGAGATTTTTTTTTCCACATTTAAAAAAAATGGGTTTTATGTGTACATTGGAAGAAAATTGGGTTTTGTTCAAAATTTTAGGCAGTCTGACAATGGAACAACTATATGAGAAGACTAGTATTGTTGGAATTATGTAGTTTATCACTATGCTTATCCTCCTTTTGCAGTTTAAAAACATAGTCAATTTAAGTGCCAGGATGACAGCTTTAGAAAAACTTCTTAAACCTGTAAAAATTCAGACAGAAGAAATTAACAGTAAAGTTGTTTCAAGATTGAATCATAAGGTTACAGAAAGAAAGCCTGTTTTCACACAGTCACCCTTAATTTATCCTGTAACCATACAGCAGATGCCTGATCAAATGGCTACACAAAATATTTGGGCTCCAATTGAAATGTTGAATTTAAAAAGGTTTAAGGAAGCAATAGTATCTTATGGCATGCATTCCCCATATGTAAAGCAAATGTTAAACTCTTGGTCAACATATAATAGGATTGTACCACAGGACTGGCGGGACCTTGCACATGGTGTTCTGGAACCCAGCCAGAGACTTCAATTTCTAACGTGCTTTAAGGATGAGGCTAAAAACATAGAAAAACAATGGAGGGATAAAGGAATACAAGTTTGCCAGGATCAGCTTATTGGAGAAGGCCAATATGCTTCAGTACAAACACAATGTTTATATGATGTCCAAACCCTAATTCTTTGTTCAACGGCAGCCTTGAATGCATGGGACAGAGTTGAGGAACGAGGAAAAAAATCTGAGTCATTTACAAAGGTTATGCAAGGCCCAAAAGAATCTTTTACAGATTTTTTACAAAGACTGGCTTCAGCAGTAAAGAGAATGGTCTCAGATTCAGAAGCTAGTAAGACAATAATTGAATCTTTGGTCTTAGAGAATGCGAATGCAGCATGCAAAAGAATAATCAGGCCGTTAAGGGCAAGATCTGCACCTTTGGAAGATTGGATTAGAGACACAGTTAATGTTGAGGCTGATGACCATGATGATATGTGGGTAGGAGAAGCAATTTCAAAAGGTTTGAGGAATGTTAGATGTTTTGGATGTGGAAAGCAAGGACATTTGAAAAGGGACTGTAAACAGGTCATTCCTAGAAACAATGTTTCTTCAAGGAACAATGGCAACAGAATGCCCCTTCCTTCTGGAGTTAACACTATTGGTCTTCTAATAGTCCCAGTTCAATTAAAATTTAAAGCTGACTTTGGAGTTGGAGAATGGCTCTCTACTTCTTTAAACTCAAGCATGTTGTTAAAAGGAAAATGCACACGCCCTGTATCATGCCAGAATAAAAGAGCCATCTTCTGCTATGGGACAGGACAAAAGCCAAATTAATTAAGGGACTATTCTATTACTAATCTCAACTCTTTGATTCTATTCTGATTCTTTAAACTTTTCTTAAAGTATGAATTTTATATCAAAATTTACAAGATTAACATATATAGATATATATACATTTTAAACTTTGTTAAGATATGAATGGTCATATAGAGTACTAACTAATTCTAAAAAAAAAAAAGGCTTCAATTAGCTGCATATATATGTCTTTGTGTTCGAGTCTCTTATCAGTTTTCTGCAGGAAATCACGGCCAGGCCTAACATCAACTGAAGTCTCCAGAAAGAATATGGGCCCACAACAACAACAATTCCACATGGACAATAATAATATCATTAAGCTGACAAACATCATCCACAGATCAGCTTTGAACTACAAGGTGCTCAGAGCAATTTTGAGATGACTAGCTGAGATGATCCAGTCTCAAAGACTACTTGAATAAGGACTTGAGATAAACCCTGAACTTTGGCATTATACACAGACTGGATAATAATGAAGGATATAGTTACCTTTCCTAGAATTTGACAATTAACCTAAAATTTTCTTTCAGGATAAAGAAAACTTCGCCCATACCCAGCAGGAAGCAATTTTAAGAATACGACGCCCACATTCCCAAAAAGGTGGTTTGGGGCGGGTGGTTTTTGGTCTTTTTAATGGGTTTTGGGTCTGGGATAATTTTCAATGTTTAGGGGGGTTGGTTACAAGTTGTTGTCAAGGGTTAGGAAAAAGTCTAAGCAAAGGAGATTAGATTTAAGGTTCTTGTTTAGAAAGAAAGAAAGAAAGAAAGAAAGAAAGAAAGAAAGAAAGAAAGAAAGAAAGAAAGAAAGAAAGAAAGAAAGAAAAAAAAAAAAAAAAAAAAAAAAAAAAAAAAAAAAAAAAAAAAAAAAAAAAAAAAAAAAAAAAAAAAAAAAAAAAAGAAAGAAAGGAAAGAAAAAGACAATTACTAGTTTTAAATACTTTACATTGGATTGGATTGTTTTATATTGTATACAAATTTGAAACTGATATTGTTAGAAAATGCTATATGTATATTTCTAATTGTATTCATACCATTCATTTAACAATGTAATGCAATTTTCTGACCCTTGAATGTTGTTATTATCAACTATTAGGATATAAAGAAATGAAAGTTAGTAGTTAAACATTACAATAGAACTTGTAGTCATATTAGATATGTTTTAAAAATTGAGCAGAGATGTTTTAGACAGGTCATCTTCAAACCCTTCAGAGATCTACAGAATATGGCATTTAAAATGTTTTAATAACTTAGAAAATTTTTCTTTTTTGAGACATGTCGGCTCCTGGCAGTACCAATCTACTTCAGAGAAAATATGGGCATTGAAGAAACTGCATATGGAGTCAACTTTCATTATGGCAAAAGTTAGCCACTGGACAACAAAGTATCCTCGAATCAACAGGACAAAATGGACAGACAGAACACGAAACAAAGGACTACTGATCCTTGCCAAAACAAGTGTGGTTATGGCTTTATCAAAAGGCATCTTCTGAGGCCAGGACAATATGGCCCCATCCCTGAAGTGGCCTTCGCAAACTGGAAAAGGTACAGTGCCCTTTTCTTCGAAGGCAGCTTAACAGGCAGAGGGCTGATGGCTTCTGTTGTGCAATGGAACAGCATCTGAAAGCTCACGCCTCTCAATAGTAGACTGGCATTTAATAGAGGGATGTGGAGAAGAAGGGGATGCTGAGATGAAGCCATATATACACAGCCAAGAAGAATGGACAGCTGAACTCAAAAACTGTCAACAATTTCCAGAATTTAAAATCCTGAATCATGACAGGACACTAGTGGAATTCAGGTGTTTCTGGTACATGGACTGCTCTCACCCAATGTGGGGTTGAACTGTTGACCTTGTGTACAACCTACTTCACAAATGAGTCTGTCAGATACACTAAGCCTATAGGCTGAAGATGATGCCCCAACACTGCGGAAACCTCAGGTGACTGTCCAGGCAGCTGGCTGTTTCTGTCAACTCACAAATTTTTTGGAAGTTGCTTGCATGCACTTCCTGTTTTTATTTTTGTTAGCTAATATTATTCCCTTCTTGGGTCTCTGAGGGAGTTGAAGATTAGTTAGTTATGGTTGAAGATTAGCTAGTTATAGTTGAAAATTAATTGCCGGGTGGTGGTAGCGTACGCCTTTAATCCCAGCACTCGGGAGGCAGAGCCAGGTGGATTTCTGTGAGTTCGAGGCCAGCCTGGGCTACCAAGTGAGTCCCAGGAAAGGCACAAAGCTACACAGAGAAACCCTGTCTCGAAAAACAAAAAAACAAAAAACAAAAAACAAAAAAAAAAAGAAAAAGAAAATTAATTAGGATAGAAAGTGCATTAGATACATCTTGGATTTACCAAAATAGGGTAGATAATGGAATTATTTTCTCTGATTTGTCAAATACCTGTTTAGGTATTTATTACTTGTATATATTGTATATAGTTATTGTACTTTTGTATATAGTTTTTCTTTTGTTAGTTATAACTTTTGCTTTTTTTCTTTTTATTAAAATAGAAAAGGGGAAATGTGGTGGTATTCTAATTGTACTGAAATGTGATTTTGATTGTATGTTAATAAATAAAGTTGCTCAGGGGTCAGAGCTATTAGAGCCATAGACAGAGTGTGACGGTGGTGGCGCACGCCTTTAACCCCATAGATCTCTGTGGGTTCAGGGATACAGCCAGCATTGGAGACATATGCCTTTAAGCCCTGGGGGCTGTACATACAGACAGTGACAAGGCAGTCACATGTTTGGGTTTACAACCAATGAGAAGGCAGAATAACTATGAAACGACTTACACACAGGGAAATAGCTCTCTTTCGGGAAGCTAAGACCACCGCAGGAGGAAGGGTGAGATTTTAGCTCTGAGCTCTGACCTCTCGGCTTTCTCTTTTACATTGGTTCTGTGTTTCTTATTTAATAAGACGGTTGGTTACATCTACAAGAAATAATGTTTTTTCAAAGAATAATAATCCCAACAGAATGCCCCTCCCTTCTGGATTATGCAGAAGGTGTGGCAAGGGCAGACATTGGACTAAGGAATGTAGATCAACAAGGGACAGACAAGGTAACCCTTTGCCTTTGACATCGGGAAACACCCTGAGAGGCCTCTCGAAGGCCCCCATGTCAAATTCTGTTCAGTCCTTTCTTGTAATTGTGGAAGAAACTCTTTCCCAGAGCTATTAAAGAACCTAATGCCTATTGTAAAAAAAAAAAAAATCATACTGCTTTGGATGAAAGAAAAGCTATAGAAGAGAGAACAAAAAATTCAGGAGACTCCATAAATCAAAATTGATAAAGATTAGATTTGGAAACTCCCCAAAGTTAGGGTTGGGGAAGGGTTTTGTTTTTGTCTTTCAGGAAAATGAAGGCATCCAGCAAAGGAATCTGAAGAACACTGAACAAATGAGACATCTGAAGCAAAAAGCCAAATCATCCAGAAAAAAAAATGTCCCACAAAAAAAGATTTTCTACAGTGACCCATGACCATGCCTAACAGCAACTTTGAAGTCTCCAAAAAGATGATGGGGGGCTGGAGAGATGGATCAATGGTTAAGAGCACTGGCTGCTCTTCTAAAGGACCCAGGTTCAATTCCCAGCACCCACATGGCAGCTCACATCTGTCTATAACTCCAGTTCCAGGGCTTCTGACACCCTCAGACAGAGAAACATGAACACAAAATAAAAATAAATTAAAAAAAAATAAATAATTTTGTAAAAAAGAGATGGTGGGACACCACCACGATGAGTCCATCAGGACAATGATAATATCATTAAGCTGACAAATATCAATCAAAGATCAGCTTTGGACTACAGACTGCTCAGGACAATTGAGATGGCTAGCTGAGATGATTTAGCTTCACAGACTACACCAGTCATAACTTGACCATAATCCTAAATTTTCTTTCTGTCCCCAAAAGACTCCCAGTGCTCCCAATCAGCAGGATGTAGCCTAGAAAACTACACCCACATTCTCAAAAAATGGATTATGAATGTCTACCTTTGTTTAGGGGTTGGTTAAAAAAATTGTTATTGATCATATTCAATCTCTTTCTAAAACAAGGAAGGGGGATATGATATAGAAATGTATTATATATAAATGCTAGGACAAAAGGGTAGATTATTGAATCTACTCAGAAAAAAAGAGATATATAAATTATAGGATAAAAGGATAGATTATTGAATCTACTCTGAAAGGAAAAAGGGGAGAATATAGTTAGGATAAGATAAAAAGGTAGATTATTGAATCTAATTTTAAAAAGCAACTACTAGTTTTAAATATTTTACATTGGATTGGATTTTTGTATATTGTGTACAAATTTTGTATATTGATACAAATTTGAGATTATTTTTGTTAGAACATACTGTACATATGTTTCTAATCTTCTTTAAGATATTGTACCTATACAACTCATTTAGCAATGTAATGCAATTTTCTGCTTCTTCAAAGTTATTATTACCAACTATTTAGGATAATAAATGCAGGTTAGTTGATAGTCACCTATTATAATGGAACTTCTCAGGTTAGGTATGTTTTCAAGATCAAACATATGTTTTAGATAGACAGGTTGTCTTCAAAACTTCAGAATATGGCCGGGTGGTGGTGGCACACGCCTTTAATCCCAGCACTCGGGAGGCAGAGGCAGGCAGATCTCTGTGAGTTTGAGGCCAGCCTGGTCTCCAAAGCAAGTTCCAGGAAAGGTGCAAAGCTACACAGAGAAACCCCGTCTCGGGGGAAAAAAAAAACCAAAACTTCAGAATATGGCATTTAAGATGTTTTAATAACATAGATTATGGTTTTTTATGACTATAAGACATATCTGGTCCTGGCATCACCAATCTACTTTAGAGAAGATGATAGGCATCAAAGAAACTTCATATGAAGTTTACTTTCTTTGTGCTAAAAGTAAGCCACTGGGGAAGAAAGGGCCCTTGCTTCAACAGCTGACAGTATGCTGTCCAAATGGACAGGCAGGACACAAAAGAAAGGACTGCCAAACCTTGCCAACACAAAGTAGGAAGGCCCTTTAGAAAATCCTGCTTCACAGATGAGTCTGTTAGATATGCTAGGCCTGTAGGCTGAAGATGGATGCCCCAACATTGCAGAGGAACCCTGGGTAACGGTTCAGGCAGCCGGCTGTTTCTGTCATTTCTCACATTTTTTGGAAGTTGCTTGTTTGCACTTCCTGCTTACTTAGGTAATATTATTTCCTTCTTAGTTCTCTGAGGGAGTTGAAGAATAGTTATAGATATAGTTTTTCTTGTTAACAAATTCAGAAAAGAAACTCACTAAAGAGGTGTAAAGTGTATAAGTCTGAAAGACATCAGAAGATAGTATTTGGTTGGTAATACAAGTTAGAATAGAAAGTGAATTAGTTACAACATTTTGGACTCACCAAAATAGGATAAATAATGGAGTATTTTCTCTGAATCTGTCAAATGTAAATGGACTGGACATGGTTAATGTAATTATTGACTGTATATATTATATATACTTATAGTATATAGTTTTTTATATTAGTTATAACCTTATATTATTTTAGACAAAAAAGGGGAAATGTGATAATATAATTGTGTGCCCTAATAAAATTTGCCTGAAGATCAGAGGACAGGACAAGCCACTAGATTAAACATAGAGGTCAGGCAGTGGTGGCACACACCTTTAATCCTAGCACTCAGGAAGCAGAGATCCATCTGGATCTCTGTGAGTTCAAAGCCAGTCTGGACTACATGAGATTGACTCAGTCTAGGAGAGAAACAGAGTCAGGCAGTGGTGGCACACACCTTTAATCCCAGTACTTAAAGCATACTCGCCTTTAATCCCAGGAAGTGATGGCTGGGCAGAGAAAGGTATATAAGGTGTGAGGAGACAGGAACTAAAGGTTTTTAGGCAGAAATGTCCCTTTCAGATAGAGGCTTTTTCGGCTGGAGCCTTTCAGGTGAGGACTCAGAGGATTTCAATCAGAAGATTCGTGGAGTTGATGAGGTGAGTCATGGCAGTGGCTTTTTCCTTTGTCTCTCTGATCTTTTAGCATTTACCCCAATATCTGGTACCAGGTTTTTTATTAAAAGACCATTTTGGAATTTATGTTACAGTTTTACACCTAATTTACCTTTTATTATAAGTAAGGAAAACTTTAACTATGATTATCTAGTCTTCAACTTCATTAAAGATCCCAGAAGGGTAAAATGTTACAAATCTCTCTTACCCGCCAGTCCTGCAGCCACTCAGACCCAATCAAACACACAGAAACTTGTATTACTTATAAACTGTATGGCTGTGGCAGGCTTCTTGTTATCTAGTTCTTATGTCTTAAATTAACCCATTTCTATAAATCTATACCTTGTTATGTGACTCGTGGCTTACCGGTATCTTACATCATGTTTTTCATGGTGGTGACTGGCAGCATCTGTCTCCTTCTGCCTCAGCCTTCCACTTCCCAGAATTCTCCTCTCTCCTTGTCCCACCTATACTTCCTGCCTGGCTACTGGCCAATCAGCACTTTATTTGTCAATCAATCATCCACAGCAGTTCAGCCTTGTCTTGGCAAAGTTTGGCACTCACTTCCTTTTGTGTCCTGCTTGTCCAGTTTGTATGGTATACAATTGCCCCTGTCAGCAATTGAGGTAAGGGCAGTTTCTTTGACCACATAGCTAGATTTTTCCATAAAGAAAACAAATTCCATATGGAGTTTCTTCAATGCCCATCAGTTTCTCTGAAGTAGATTGGTGCTGCCAGGGGCAGACCTGTCTCCCTGTCATCTTACAGAGGCTAGGGGCAAACATGGGGTGTCTGCAGCTTTCTCTGAGCGGGTCTTTGGGCACCAAACAATTCAGGTGGGCCACACAGTAGAACTAGACTGCTTTAGGGATTGCGGGGTGAGATTTGGCTTTGTGTGTGTGTGTGTGTGTGAGAGAGAGAGAGAGGGGGGGGGGAGAGGAGAGAGGGAGAGATGTGTCTACAGAGGCCAAAAGAGGGCCTCTGGAGCCGGGCGGTGGTGGCGCACGCCTTTAATCCCAGCACTCGGGAGGCAGAGCCAGGTGGATCTCTGTGAGTTTGAGGCCAGCCTGGTCTACAAAGCGAGATCCAGGACAGGCACCAAAGCACCAGAGAAACCCTGTCTCGTGGGGGAAAGGGCCTCTGGAGCTCCAGCTATAGAAGATTGTGAACTGAGAATTGAGAACTCTGGTTGTCCTTATATTGTGTAAATGTTTGCTAGAGCTTCTTTAACTGGAGTTACAGGTGGTTGTGAGCAACCATGCAAGTGCTAGGAACTGAACCCAGGTCCTCTACAATAGCAATGTTTGTTGGTTTGAGACAGGGTCTTATTAAATTGTAGATCAGGCTGGCCTCAGACTCATTCTGTAGTCCAGGCTGGCCTTGAACTCACAGAGATCTACCTGCTTCTGCCTCCTGAGTGCTGGGATAAAAGGTGAATGCAACCACCATCCTCCTGAATGTTCTTTCTCAATCCAGACTCTTCTCCAGCCCACAACCTCAGCAAAGGGCTTTTTAGAATCAGTCCTAGGCTTGGATCCTCTGTGTTCTGGGCTAAGCTATGAGAGTTATCCTGGAAGAGCTCCCCTGACATTAGGGGGGAAACTTAAGCATCTGGAGAGCAAGGCTCCTGACCCCACAGGCAGAAGTTTCAGCTGTGGCATTTAACATGTACCATGAGAGAGATGAGAAAGCCCTTGAACAGAATTGCCAAGTGCTGGCACACGCTATCCAAGTGGCTGCATACTGACTTCCAGGTCCCTATTTTAGAAGGCTACATGGCCTAGTGCATGTCCTGCCAGGCTATCAATTGAGCCTTGTTCAAAGTGCCACCTAGAGAGATAACTGGTCAGCTGACTACCCTTGGGCACCCAGTGACATGGGGACATCAAACCAAGACCTCCAGCAGACCTCCTAGGCTTGGTCACGGGCTCACAGGGAACCCAGGATGCAGCATGGGGCGATCCATTTCCTTCCTGTTGGACACCAAGACATTTAACAGTTCTGAGGGAGTTTTGGAGTCCCACCTCTCCTCGTTTCCCTGTTGTCGGGGTAGGGGGACAGCCTTACCCACCTCACCAGACTTAATTGTACTTTCAGGGTCACTTAATGGGAAAAGATTTTCCAGCTAAGGAAGGCGCTTTCACTTCATTTCCTCTGTAAGTCCACCTGCGCATGTGCATGGAATCCTTAAAAAGCCGGACACAGACTCTTCTTCCTCTCTGTTCTCTCCTCCTCCACAATCTCTATCTCCTTCTCTCTGTGCTCTCTGCACTTGCTCCTTCCTTCCCCAGGCCTGGTTCTTTTGTGTCCCACTCCCCACCCAACCCCCAATAAAGCTCTGATACTCGGTTTTGTTGTGGCCCGTGCCTCGTGAACAGCGCCGCTTATCGTTTTTTAAAAACAACAATGTGCATGTGCACACAGGTGGCCAAGGAGGCCAGAAGACAACACTGAAAACCTTGGAGCTGGAGTTACAGGCAGTTCTGAACCACGACCTGAGTGCCGGGAACTAACTCTGCTTATCTGGAAGAGCAGCAACAAGCTTTGTTTACTTAGTTCTGTTGTGGTGGCTGTCTTAGTCACTGTTCTATGGCTGTGAAGAGACACCATGATCACAGAAACTCTTATAAAGGGAAGTGTTTAGTTGGAGCTGGCGTGGTTTCAGAGATTTAATCCGTTATGACTGGGAGCATGGTGACGGGCAGGAGGACAGGAGGGCGTGGTGCTGGAGAAGTGACTGACAGCCATGTCCTGTCCTTATGCAGAGAAGGACACTGGGCCTGGCCTGGACCCTTGGGAGCTCAAAAGCCCACCCCCAGTGGTACAGCTCCTCCAACATGGCCACACCTGCTAATCCCTCTCAAGTAGTAAGTACCACTCCCAACCACTGAGCATTCAAATATACGAGCCCTTGGGGGCCATTCTTTTTCAGACCCCCACAGTAGTGGAGATTGAGCCTAGCACCTTGCATCTTCCAGTCAGACAGTACCACTGAGTTATGTCCCCCTGGCCTTGAACTTTTGATCCTCTGGTCTCCACCTCTTTTTTTTTTTTTTTTTTTTTTTTTTTTTTTTTTTTTTTCCCGAGACAGGGTTTTTCTATGTAGCCTTGTGCCTTTCCTAGAACTCACTGGTAGCCAGGCTAGCCTTGAACTCACAGTGCTGGGATTAAAGGCGTGTGCCACCACCGCCCAGCTTTGGTCTCCACCTCTTGAACGCATCCAGTTCAATCCTCCCACTTCTCTTCCTCCACTGCATTCACTTCTTCCGGATTCAGTGTCCTCTCCCCAGAATGAGTTCCCAGTTCCCACCTTTGAGAGTAAAGCCTTGGGCCACTCAGCTGCCTAGAACTGAACCTGACAGATTCTGTATAGAGTGCTCCTCCCCCGTCTCAGCATCCTTTCTCTCCAAAGCCTCTTTCTTTCTGGGTGCTCCCTGAGAGTACCCAGGTCTGGTAAGTGTCTGGTCCCCTAAGAAAGTCCTTTTCCCAAGGTTGGGCATTTAGACAAAAGCCCTCATTCCCTTGGGGCCTTGAAGAAAGTTCCTGCTTGCTAAAAAGGGAGTCATTCTCCTTATCTCTGGCAAGAGGAACATGTGGCCCTTCTATTACCATATGACTGGTGCCTATTTGTCAAGGTCAATGCTAGCCTCTAGGCTCCCTCAATCCCTGCCTACAAACCCCTCATCCCAGCTCACAACCCCTTTTCTCCCATTCCCACTTAGCCCTGGAAATCTTTTCCCTGTTGCTAATCCTTACTTGGAGACAGTCTTGGCAGTTTAGAATGAATTTTTCCCTGTTCACCCGTTTTCATTCTGTAAGGATTTTCTGCCAAGCTATTGGGACTCCACAAACCTACAGCATACTTTTGTTTTCATAGTATTTGGAATCAAACCCCAGACTTCTCACCTCCCCAAGTAAATTTTGCTTTGTATTTTGTTTTTGGGGTGTTGGTGTTTGTTTTTGAGACAGGGTCTCTCTGTATTCCTGCTGTCCTGGAACTCACCATGTACACTAGGTTAGCCTCAAACTCACAGATTTACCTGCCTCTAACTCCCAAATTCTGGGATTTTTGTGTACTCTACTTTGCTGGAATAATTTTCATTTTTCTATTATGAAAAGTTTGCTCCGTGTGGTGCACAAGCCTTGAAACCTGAGTGAGATTGAAATCTGTTAGACTGAAGCCAGCCTGGTCTACATAGCAAGTTCCAGGCCAGCCAGGGAGTCATAATGAGACCCTGCCTCAAAGAAGAAAAAAAGGAAGGAAAAAATGGGGGGCGGGGGGGGGGTAAGCTGGAAGGATGGCTCAGTGGCTTAGAGCCTTTGTTCATGCAGAGTACCCAGGTTCGATTCCCAGAACCCACAGGGTGCCTCAATACCACCTGTAGCTCCTTCCACGGATCCAACGCCCTCTTCTGGCCTCCGTGAGCACATGACATATACAGGCAAAACACTCAGACGTGTAAAATAAAATAACATGGTATTTTTCTTTCTGCGCCTGGCAGGGTTAACAAGGAGCCTGAGAGGGGGTGGCCTGTAGGAGCTCCAAGGTTCAAGGGGCCTCAGTATCCATGACCCTCAGGACAATGGCCAGGATAGGTGCGTTAGTTATTGGTGAGGCTGCATCCTGGGAGGCAGCTGGCCCAGCCTAAAGTAAACACGCTCTGACACAAAGCCGTAGAGGGGCACAGAGGCTCGGGCCGGGTGCGAGTGGGCTGCCACGGGAGGAGGCAGTGAAGTTCATTAGCCCCCTCATTTGGGGCAAAGCGAATCCGTGTGGTGACACACAATTGTCTTGGAGGATTTAGGGGGATTTGCCAGAGTGTCCCGGTGGGCCCCCAGCCTCCTCCTAATCCTGTCCACATTTCAGACTACTTAGGAACGCATTAAATGTCAAAGCCTGCGTTTAGGGAAATATCTACATTTCGTATGCATCGCCCGGGTCAAAAGAAAAGCTGAAACGAACCTTCCAGCATTTGGCGCGAGAGGCGCTCTGTGTGGTCCCCGGTGTGAATGGGGAGGGCCGCGCTCCCCGCCTAGGAATGCGGCCCTTTCACATGGAGAAAACGCTAATGCTTTGTTCCTGCCTCGGCCTCCCCAGGCGCAGAGGCGCCCAGCACGATTGTCACCGCCACATTAGCATATGAGCAGCGCCTGTCCCCACCCCCACCCCCGCCCCCAGTGCGGCACCGATGGGGACTTCTGGGACTCCGGCAATGGCCGGCGGCCAGCGTCTTGTCCGCGCCTCCGCTGAAGCCTCGGGAAGCTAACTCAGGCAGCCGGCAGGTGGGGAGTTCTCATTCCACACTGAAATGTTGACCCTTTAATGTATGAGAAACAACTTTATTGTGCATTGTCCCACCGTGAAGTCCAAGTCATCGGAACATCTGTGCTCCAGCTGCGCATCTGTGTCCTTGTGACCAGCGTATCCTGGCCACGATGTGACGCTTCCCACGACTTCCAAAGCGTTCCCAGCGGGGACACCCGGCACGGGGATACAGTGCCAAGCCGTGCCGGCTGCCTGCTGGACCCCTCGGGAAGGAACGGAGAGGTAGAAGCTCGGGACGCAGTTGGGGACCCACGGGGACCCACGTGGACCCCGGGACGCCGAGCGCCAGCTAGCGGCAGCTCGGGCGCAGACCCGCCGGTTACGCCACCCAGCCCACCAAAAAATTTACCCAGTTTTCTTCACTGTTAGCTGAGCTTGCTTTTTTCGTTTATTTTCATTTCATTCATTTTCTCTATTTATTTTGTTTTGTTTATTCAACTAATAATTCAATGAATTCGTTTTATATAGTTTTCTTTTACTCCCATCACTTAAGTAGCTAATGATTTTAGCTGAGTAAATGTTCCGGCCACTGTCTTTTGGTTTTTCCATTGTTTGTTTGTTGTTGTTGTTGTTTTTAAATTTTGCCGTAACACATTACTTAATATATTTTATTTGCTTTGATTCCTTCACTTATCTTTGCTCTGTACTCTTCTGAGGCTTTTCTGCCTGAGTATTTGAGGCATGGTTAAAAGAAACTGCTGCCCTACCTAAGTACTTAAGGTATTGTCAAAAACAATATTTTATGTTTTTATGCCGTCGCTGGTGCAGGCAAGCATCTATTAATTGGATACATACCTTTTTTTCTTTTCTTTTCTTTCTTTCTTTTTTTTTTTTTTTCCAAGACAGGGTTTCTCTGTGTAGTTTTGGTGCCTGTCCTGGATCTCGCTCTGTAGACCAAGCTGTCCTCGAACTCCCAGAGATCCTCCTGGCTGGGATTAAAGGCATGTGCCACCACTGCCCGGCTGATAACTACTTCAGCTGAGCATCGTTACACACGCCTATAATGCTTGTAGTCACTAGACTGAAGCAGGAAGACTGCTCTAAGTTTAAGCTTGGCTACATTAGGAGTTCCAGGTCAGCCTGAACTGTGGAGGAAAGAACTTGTCTCAAAAAAAAAAAAAAAAAAAAATCAAACAAAGGGGGCTGGAGAGATGGCTCAGAGGGTAAAAGCACTAATGGCTCTTCCAGAGGTCCTGAGTTCAATTCCCAGCAACCACGTGGTGGCTCTTCACCATCCGTAGTGGGATCTGGTGCCCAAAACCAGGACTGGAAGGATGGCTCAGCAGTTAAACATGGGCAGCTCTTCTAGAGGACCGGGATTCAAGTCTCCCCCTTGATCACATGATCACAGCAATCTGTAATTCCAGTTCCAGGGAATTTGATGCCCTCTTCTGGTCTCCCTAGGCACTGCAAGTGGTGCACAGACACCATGCAAGCAAACATCTTACACTAAGTACAAAATAAAATAAAAATCAAACAAGGCTGGAAGGGGTGATGCCTTTAATCCCGACACTCAGGAGGCTGAGGCAGGCAGATCTTTTTAAGTCCAGGCCAGCCAGTGTTACAGAGACCTTATCTAAATTTAAAAAAATAAAATAAAAGGGAAAAAAAAGAAACAAAAATCAAACAATAATATATAACATACTTCTCCAGTTGCCATAGTGTAAAAAATTATAATTGAAAAAATAATATATTGAAATAATATTTTATAATAATAAATTGAAAAAATAATGGAAAGTCAATCAGTCCTTTTTTTTTTTTTTTTTTTTTTTCTTTTTCTTTCCCCAAGACAAGATTTCTTTGTGTAGCTCTGGCTGTCCTAGTGCTCACTCTGTACACCAGGCTGGTCTTGAACTTATAGAGATCCACCTGCCTCTGCTTCTGTGTGCTGGGATTAAAGGTGCACTCTACCACTGCCCAGCTTTTATTTTATTCATTATTCATTCATTAATTCATTTTTTTCTTTTTTTAAAGATTTATTTATTTATTATATATACAGTGTTCTGTCTGCATGTATGCCTGCAGGCCAGAAGAAGGCACCAGATCTCATTACAGATGGTTGTGAGCCACCATGTGGTTGCTGGGAATTGAACTCAGGACCTTTGGAAGAGCAAGCAGTGCTCTTAACCTCTGAGCCATCTCTCCAGCCCTAATTCGTGTATTTTTGTCAATGGGCCTTTTACTGCCCATCTAGGAACCTGCTCTTGGCAAAACATAGTTCTCAGATCTAGAACAGAATTGAAGGAGAGCTCCAGGCCACGCTTAGAACGAAGAGGAGGAGCCGAATAAGGTTTGGGGTGTAGTCCAATGGCCCTGGGTTCCCTCCGTAGCGCTTGGTAGTAATCTTCAGTCTTTTTAGGGAGCAGTTAGAGACAGAGGATGCTGGGGCAGATGGAACAACAAGGATGCCTGTCCCCTCTGTGAGTTCAAGGCTAGCCCAAGCTGCATAGACTGTGTGTGTGTGTGTATCATATATGTGTGTGTGTGTGTGTGTGTATCATATATGTGTGTGTGTATCATATATGTGTCTGTGTCAAATATGTGTGTGTATCCTATATATGTGTGTGTGTGTCATATATGTGTATGTGTCCCATATATGTGTGTGTGTATGTGTGTGTGTGTATCATATATGTGTCTGTGTCAAATATGTGTGTGTATCATATATATGTGTGTGTATCATACATGTGTGTGTCATATGTGTGTGTGTGTGTGTGTGTCAGAGAGACAGCTCAGCAGTTAAGAGCACTTGCTGCTCTTGCCAAAGACCTGAGTTCAGCTCCCAGCACCCACTTGATGGCTCACCCATCTGTAACTCCAATCACACTTGTTATACTTGCCGTTCTGTGCACAGACACACATGCAGGCAAAATACTCACACCCATATGAAATGAATCTAAAAGAAAGGAAACATCTCAGCACTCGGGAGGCAGAGCCAGGCGGATCTCTGTGAGTTCGAGGCCAGCCTGGTCTACCAAGTGAGTTCCAGGAAAGGCACAAAGCTACACAGAGAAACCCTGTCTCGAAAAACCAAAAAAAAAAAAAAAAAAAAAAAAAAGAAAGGAAACAAAAGCTGTCTGTTTGGGATAGTCAGGTTTCTGTGGGTATGTGGTCCCTGGGAGGCTGCCCATGCTCCAGTGATGGCCCCAGACCTGGGCACATGTGTGCAGTACTAAGTGGACTCAGTGGGCAGTAAGGCAGTGTGTGCAGGAGGGATCCAGGATGAGCTGGGGGTGGACTAGAGGTGAACACAATTGAAATACTTGGTGTACACTCGTGAAAGTCTCAAAGATTAACTTAAGAATATTAGAATTTTCACTTAAAACTTGAAGTGTTTTACCTACATGTGCGTCAATGATCTTGTGTACCGGAGCTATAGAGGTCAGAAGGGAATGTTGGATCCCCTGGAACTGAGGACTGCCATTTGGGTGCTGGTGGCAAGCGCCTTTGAGCGCTGGTAGGCGTATCTCCTTGAGTTCAAAGACAGCTTGGTCTACAGAGTGAGTTCCAGGACAGCCAGAGCTACACAGAGAAACCCTGTCTCGGAAAAAAAAAAAAAAAAAGAAAAAAGACAAAAAGGACTGTCCGCAGTAGATAGCAGGCGGATGGAAAGGCATGTTTCCTCAGAGTCTTGCCATTCTGTTTTTGTAGTCTTGGTTGTCCTAGAACTATCCCTGTAGACTGGCTGGCCTCAGACTCACAGAGATCTGCCTGCCTCTGCCTCCTGAGTGCTGGGATTAAAGGCGTGCGCCACCACCACCCAGCTCCCAGAGTTTATTTAAGTAAAGGATAGAATGGGGCTGGAGAGATGGCTCTGCAGTGAAGAGAACCTGTCCCAGCCTCCCAAGTGCTGGTGTCACAGACATAGAATCAGCAGAATTTACCTATTGGATTCAAATTCTAGTTCTAAAGCCCTCCACCAAGAAGGCAGGGGTAAATTGACAAAAGGAAAAAGAAAAAAAAAAAAATAGGGTTTCTATTGCTGGGAAGAGACACCGTGACCACCGCAACTTGTTTTTTGTTTGTTTTGTTTAGTTTTGTTTTGTTTTGTTCTCTGTGTATCTTTGGATCCTGTCCTGGAACTAGCTGTGTAGACCAGGCTGGCCTCGGACTCACAGAGATCCGCCTGCCTCTGCCTAACGGAGTGCTGGGATCAAAGGCGTGCGCCACCACCGCCCAGCTACATGGCAACTCTTATAAAGGAAAACATTTAATTGGGGTGGCTCACTTAGAGTTTGGAGGTTCAGTCCATTATCACCATAGTGTGGCTCTGTGAGTTCAAGGCCAGCCTGGTCTACAGAGTGAGTTCCAGGACAGGCTCCAAAGCTACACAAAGAAACCCTGTCTCAAAAACAAAACAAAATAATAAGAATTGCATTTGTTTGTGTGGGCACATGGAGAGAGACAAAGATGGCACCTGTGAGGGCATGTATGTTTGCCCTGGGGTGGGTGGGTGTCAGAAGATAAGCGTCAGGGACGGGTTTTCTCCCACCTCCTGGGGCTTGAGTATGGAACACAGGTCATCAGTCTTACTGGCAAAGTGGTTTGATCCGCTGAACCCTCTCCCCATCCCAAGTGAAGTGGAAAGCTGGCAGGCCCGGAGCGGAGCGCTGACTCCGTGGTGAAGGGTACTTACTGCTTTTCCAGGTGGCCCGACTTTGGTTCCCAGCACCCACATCAATCGGCTCCCAACCTCCTCTAATTCTTGCTCCAGGGGACCCCATACCCTCTTCTGGACTCCTTGGGCATCTGCACTCACGTGCGCATAGACCTACAGGCAATATACATGATGGTATACAAATTTAAAAAGAGAGTTTTTTATAAAGCAGAAAGAAAATAGAACAAAGGATATGGCAGGGGCCCTGGAGAAGTCGTCATGGGTCCACCGAGTCAGTATGACTATATGTAGTCTGGGGAGGTCGTCATGGGTCCCCGGAGTCAGTGTGACTAGATCCAGCCTGGCCGCTAACACATGCTTTCTTCCTTAGGCAGAAAGGAAAAAGGGACTCTTCTCACTATGATCCAAAATGGGGGCACTAAGTAATGTACCCCTCACAATCCCACTCCGCTTGAACAAGAACCTTAATTAGGTCTACCAGTGAGGGTCCACCTGCTAGACCAGGGCTGCTAGAGAGAGCAAGCCCACTGAATTAAAATTCAATTAATCGGACTTTAAGGGCAAGAGAAAGTATTTGTTAAAAATCATTAAACAGCACATAAAAGGCTGTGAGGGGCTGACAGAGATGGGTGAACACAGCCTGGCTTTTGTTAAGGTACTTCGGGCCCAATGAGTTCACTTTTTTCAGGAATTTTAACAAGACAGTGGTCAAAGCGAAATTAGTTCGCCGCGTAGTTTATTTAAGGTTTTACAAGTCCCGCCAAGAGTCCGTCCCCTGGGTCTGGAGGCACAGACCTGCTGACAGAGGTGAGGTATGGACTCCTGGAGGGGGAGTTTTCAAGCACGGCGTGGGCTGTGACAAAGCAACCCGCCTGGACACCCGGCAGGGTCCTCACAGACCAAGGGAGCCTTGGGGGCTGTCTTGGATCCACGGAGCGCTGAGACTCTGCACTTGGGATCCCAGAAAGGAAAAACAAACGCAGAAAGGACATCGTTGGGACAGCTGATGAAATGTGAACAGTCTGTGGATTAGATAGTAGACTTGTATCAACATGGGATTTCCTGGTGTCGATAACGGCACTTTGGCTGTATAAGATAATGTGGACGGTCTTAGGGAACACAGAAATGGTCGAGGTGAGAGGGCTACTCGCAGAACTCAGGTCTGATTCCTAAGTGTCAGGGGCTGGGTGGACGGGTGCCGGTGGGTGAGCTAGTAGAAGCATTATTACCGGACTTGTGGCTGGGGTGAGGGTGGGAGGGTAGAAAGGGTCTTTCTGTGCAAGCCAACACAGCCGGGATCTAATGGTCCTCCAGGCTCCCAAGCGCTGGGATTTTCTTTTCTGTAGGGAGTAGGCGTATAGGGTGGGGTGGAAGGTAGACGCATGCGCGCTGAGTAGGTGCTCCTCTGTTGAGCCTTCTCTTTTTTACTGTGAGTTTGTATGTGTATTTGTGTGTGGATGTGCGCAGGTACACATGCACACACTGTGTGTGGAAGCCACCGGGTTGGTATTATTATGACTATGGTTATTTGGGCAGTGCTGGGTCAAAGGGAACACCACATGTGTTAGGTGTACACCCTCCTCCTCCTCACTCTGCTCAAACCTTACTTCCTTTATTTGTTCAATTTGGTGTTGTTGTTTTTTGTGTTGTGTTTGTTTTGTTTTGGACAGGGTTTCTCTTTGCAACAGCCCTGGCTGTCCTGGAACTTGCTCTGTTGACCAGGCTGGCCTTGAAGTCAAAGAAATCCTCCAGCCTCCCCAGTGCTGAGGGCTGGGATTAAAGGTGCGCAGCACCACCGTTAGCTTTTTTTAAGATTTATGCATTTTTTTTTTTTTTTTTTTTTGGTTTTTTTTGAGACAGGGTTTCTCTGTGTAGCTTTGCGCCTTTCCTGGAGCTCACTTGGTAGCCCAGGCTGGCCTCGAACTCACAGAGATCCTCCTGGCTCTGCCTCCCAAGTGCTGGGATTAAAGGCGTGCGCCACCACCGCCCGGCCTAAGATTTATGCATTTTAAGATTTATGTATTTTGTATATATGAGTGCTCTATTTGCATGTATGCCTACATGACAGAAGAGGGCGGCAGATCCCTTCATAGATGGTTGTGAGCCACATGTGGTTGCTGGGAATTGAACTCAGGACCTCTGGAAGAGCAGCCAATGTTCTTAACTGCTCAGCCATCTCTCCAGCTCCTCAATTTTGTCTTTTAGATTTACTTATTTTATGTGTGTGGTTTTGCCTGCATGTATGTACGTGCACCACATGCATGCAGTGCCTGTGGAGGCCAGAAGAGGGCGTCAGGACCCCTGGAACTGGATTGTCCACACTCCTTAGTTTTGAGACTAGGTTTCTCACTAACCTGAAACTCGTCAATCTGGCTGGACATGCTGGCCAACAAGCCCAGGAATCCTTATCTCTGCCTCCTCAGCTCTAGGATTAAAGACACACACTTCTGTGCCTGACTTTCCTTTTATTGTATTCATTTATTTAATTTATTTATTTTGAGATAGGGTCTCACTGTGTAGCCCTGGTTGGCTCACTCTGTAGACTAGGCTGACCTAGAACTCATATAATTTCCACCTGCTTTTGCCTCCCCAAGTGCTGGGATTAAAAGGTGTGCACAACCACTGCCCGATAGGCAATTTAAATTTTTTGAACTAATACAGTTTATTTATTTTTAATTTATAATTTTTATGTGCATGAGTTATCAGTGTTTTGACTGCATGTATATGGGGGGGGCATGTACATGCCTGATGCCTTCAGAGGCCAGAAGAAGACATTGGACCCTCTGAATGTGGAATTACAGACAGCTGTAAGCCACAGTGCTGGGAATCAAGCCCATGGTCTCTTGGAAGAGCAGCAGGTGCTCTTAACTTCTGAGCCTCCTCTCCAGCCCCTATTTATTTAGCTCTTTATTAATCTTAAGGTTGCTAGGTTTAGTAATGCCCTTTAATCCCAGCACTCTAAAGGCAGAGGTAGAAGGATCTCTATAAGTTTGAGACCAGCTTGATTTACATAGTGAGTTCCAGGGCAGCCAGAGCTGTCTCATAAAACAAAGCAAAACAAAACAAAACAAGCAATTACTTTTCAGGCAAGTTCCCAGGCTGGCCTTGAACTCACAGAGATGCATCTGCCTCTGCCTCCCCAAATGCTGGAATTAAAGGCATGTGCTACCACCGCCCAGCCAAACAATTTCTTTTTTTTTTTTTCCCCCTATTATCAGCTTGATACAGTATAAATTCTCATCCTAATTGTGAAATGTTTCATTGAGGCTTGCCCAGTAATTGAGTAAAACCAAAACTTATTATAAGCCGCAGTCATCCTAGGGTTCCTCCGCTATATAGCCTCCCTGGTTCTGTGGGTTGCAGTCTGATTGTTCTTTTCTTTTCTTTTTTTTTTTTTTTTAAAGATTTATTTATTTATTATGTATACAGAGGAGGGCACCAGATCTCACTACAGATGGTTGTGAGCCACCATGTGGTTGCTGGGAATTGAACTCAGGACCTCTGGAAGAGCAGTCGGTGCTCTTAACCTTTGAGCCATCTCTCCAGCCCTGATTGTTCTTTTCTTTATATCTAGTATCCACTTATGAGTGAGTACATACCAAGTTTGTCCTTCTGGGTTTGGGTTACCTCAGGATGATTTTTTCTAGTTCCATCCATTTGCCTGCAGATTTCATGCTGTCAATGTTTTTCTCTGCTGAGTAGTACTCCATTGTGTATATGTATCACATTTTTTTCATCCATTCTTCAGTTGATGGGCATCTAGGTTGTTTCCACATTCTGGCTATTACAAATAGTGCTGCTAGCCGGGTGGTGGTGGCGCACACCTTTAATCCCAGCACTCGGGAGGCAGAGCCAGGCGGATCTCTGTGAGTTCGAGGCCAGCCTAGGCTACCAAGTGAGTTCCAGGAAAGGCGCAAAGCTACACAGAGAAACCCTGTCTCGAAAAAACAAAAAAAAAAAAACAAAAAACAAAAAACAAACCAAATAGTGCTGCTATGAACATAGTTGAGCATGTATCTTTGTGGTATGATTGAGCATTCCTTGGGTATATGTCCAAGAGTGGTATGGCTGGGTCTTGAGGTAGATCGATTGCCAATTTTCTGAGAAACCACCATACTGATTTCCACAGTGGTTTTACAAGTCTGCACTCCCACCAACAGTGGAGGAGTGTTTCCCTTTGCTCCGCATCCTCTCCAACATAGACTGTCATTAGTGTTTTTGATCATAGCCATTCTGACAGCTATACAGTGGTATCTCAGAGTCATTTTGATTTGCATTTCTTTGATGACAAACAATTTCTTTTAAGGCAAGTTCCCAGGATGGTCTTGAATGCACAAAGATCCACCTGCTTCTGTCTCCTGTGAGTGCTGGAATTAAGGGAGTGGGAAATTCTCTTTTAAATTTTTTTATTTATTAGTCTGTTGTGGTTTTTTTTTAATTTTTATTTTATGTGCATTGGTGTTTTGCTTGCACAGATGTCTGTATGAAAGTGTCAGATCCCCTGGAACTGGAGCTACAGACAGTTGTGAACTGCCATGTGGGTGCTGGGAATTGAAGCCAGGTCTTCTGGGAAGAGCAGCCAGTGCTCTTAACTACTGAGCCACTTCACCAGCCCTTAAAATTTTTTTTACACTTGCTTATTTAGTGTGAGTGAGTGTGTGCACCTGTATCATGTGCACACACTGTATCATGGTGTGCCTGTGGAGGTCAGAGAGCAGCTGGCAGGAAGAGGGTCTCCTGCCCCGTAGTTCCCTGGATCAAGCTCAGGCCATTAGGCTTAAGACAGTGACTCACTATATAGCCTTGGCCAATCTGTACTCTATAGACCAGGCTACCCCTTTGCAGCAATTCTTTCTTCTATTTTGTGAGTGCCGAGATCCCAGGTGGCCACTAGCCCCAACCTCAGTGGCCAGAGAGTCTAAGCTGAGATCTAAGTGGTGGTGGTGGGGGGACAAGACAGGCCAGTCCCAAGCACGGCTGAGGCCAGACTTGTGCAGACAAACACCTGGAGCCGCAGAGTCTGCCCAGGTGTGGTTGCGCAAGGTGCTCATTCTCACCTGCCTGCAGGCTGCAGCCCCAGGGTCAGGGACCCCTGGATGGGGACTAAGAAATGTTAGAGGGAATGTACCTCGTACAGCTGCTGAGGCAAACTGTTGGCGATTTCTAGAAAGGGCCAAAGCAGAGCCTGACAGAGACAACAACCCTACTGCCAGGCATGTACCCAGAAGCAGCAGTCCTACCGTGTACCCAGAGGAGCCGCACTCAGCATGTGGGAGAGATTTCTTGAAAAGATTTATTATTGTTATCTTATGTGTGTGCATTATTTCACCTGCATGTATGCATGTGCACCACGTGTGTGCCCGGCACCCTAAGAGGTCAGAAGACAGTGACAGATGGTCCTCCGGAACTGGAGTTACATATGGTTGTGAGCCACTATGTGGGTGTTGGGAATGGAACCCAGGTCTGCTGGAAGAGAAGCCGGTGCTCTTAACCTGGGATCCATCTCTCCAGGTCCTGCTGAAGAGATTTTTATGTTCTAGTGTTCATAATAGCCAAATGTGAACGTGTACACGAATAAAGGAAATTAGAGGCGGGCGGTGGTGGCGCATGCCTTTAATCCCAGCACTCGGGAGGCAGAGCCAGGCGGATCTCTGTGAGTTCGAGACCAGCCTGGGCTACCAAGTGAGTCCCAGGAAAGGTTCAAAGCTACACAGAGAAACCCTGTCTCGAAAAACCAAAAAAAAAAAAGGAAATTAGAGAGCAGGTGGGCACAGTGGTACACACAGCTCATTTCACCACTTGGGAGGCTGAAGTAGGGGAGTCAGGAATCTGAGGATATTGGGGAACTATGAAGTAACACCCTGTATCAGAAATGAGAAGACAAGAGAAAGGATGAATGACAACAGGTGGGTGGGAGGGGAAAGAGGAGAAGAGAAAGAAAAAGACAGGCCCATGTGATGGAATACTATTTAGTCTTTGACATTAATCTTATTTTTAATTATGTGTATCTGTGTGTGGATTTATGCACACAGGAACAGTGCTCTCAAATGCCAGATCTCCCAGAGCTGGAGTTCCAGGCAGCTCACTTTTTGGTCTTTTGAGACAAGGTTTCTCGGTGTAGCCCTGGCTGTCCTGGAACTTGCTCTATAGACCAGGCCTGCCTCTGCCTTCCGAGTGCTGGGACTAAAGGCTTGTGCCACCACTGCCCAGTGTGTGTGTGTGTGTGTGTGTGTGTGTGTGTGTGTGTGTTCCCTTCTTAACCACTAAGTCATCTTTCCAGGCCTTATTTGTCTTCAGGAAGAAAAGAAATCTGCTATCTGTGATAATATGGAAAAGCCTGGAAGACACAAGGCTAAGTGAGGGAAGCCAAGCACAGAAAGATGGTGAGTGGTCTCAACTGTGAAATCTGAAAGACATTTGTTGGCGTGCATCTGTAATTCTACCTATTCAAGAGGCTGAGACAGGAGAATCAAACTTTGAGGTCAGTCTGAGCTATACAGGCAACATAATGATCTGTTCTTAAAAACAAAAAAAAAATATTGGCTGGGCGGTGATCGTATACGCCTTTAGTCCCAGCACTCAGGAGGCAGAGCCAGGTAGATCTCTGTGAGTTTGAGGCCAGCCTGGGCTACAGAGTGAGATCCAGTCTAGGACAGGCACCAGAACTACACAGAGAGAAATCCTGTCTTGGAAAAACAACAACAAAAATGTAGCCTGGTGGTGGTGGTGGTGGTGGTGGTGGTGGTGGTGGTGGTGGTGGTGGTATGCATGCCTTTAATCCCAGCACTCGGGAGGCAGAGACAGTTGGATTTCTGTGAGTTCGAGGCTAGCTTGGTCTACAGAGTGAGTTCCAGGACAGTCAGAGCTACATACACAGTGAGAGCTTGTCACAGTGCAACCTTGTCTTTAAAAAAAGAAAGAAAGAAAGAGAGTGAGAGAGAGAGAGAGAAAGGAAGAAAGAAAGAAAGAAAGAAAGAAAGAAAGAAAGAAAGAAAGAAAGAAAGAAAGAAAGAAAGAAAAGGAAAGGAAATTGGGCTGGTTAGTGGTGGCATGCACCTTTAATACCATTTGGGAAGCAGAGGCAGGCAGATATTTTAGTTTGGTGCCAGCCTGGTCTACAGAACAAGTTCCAGGATAGTCAGGGCTACACCGAGAAATCCTGTCTCAAAAACAAAAACAACAAAAAGAAAGAAAAATATTAGGTCTAGTTATGTAGCTCAGTAGTAAAGTGGGTTGTTGTTGTTGTTTGTTTTTTCCAGACAAGGTTTCTCTGTGGAGCCATGGCTGTTCTGGAACTGGCTCTTTAGACCAGGCTGGCCTCGAACTCACAGAGATCCACCTGCCTCTGCCTCCTGAGTGCTGGGATTAAAGGCATGGGCCACCACCGCCTGGCAGTAAAGTGTTTGCCTAGCATGCAGGAAAACCTGAGTTCTTTACCAGGACTGCATAAACTGGGCAAGAGTGGAGCAACATTTGGAGACTGAGGCAGGAGGATCAAAAGTTCAAAGTCAAACTCAGCTACACAGTCTTAGAGACACTGTCTCCAAACATAACAAGCAAGCAAACAAACAAAATGCTAAACAACCATAATAACAACAAAAAACCTGCCAAACAGAAATTTATCACAGCATAAATTAACTTCAAAGTAATTATCAGTGTGTCAAGGTCAGGGGCTGGGGATAGCCCAGGGTTGGGGAATTTTGGCCAATTTGGAAGAGCAAGCAAAGGTTTATCCCTCCAGGGAGGGAATCCTTAGGGGCTTGAATCAGACAGCAGATATAAGGTAGGCTGGGTGGGGGCTCTTTTGTTCCAAAGATTATTTTTTACAGAACAAGTGATTTTAAAATGCAGTAGCATAAACAGTCGTTAAACTGGGTGTGGTGGTCCACACTGGTAATCCTCGCTCTGGAGGAGCACAACCAGGGGGATTGCGGCAAGTTCCAGGCCAGCCTGGTCCAGATAGCAAGTTCCAGGCCAGCCTGGTCCAGATAGCAAGTTCCAGGTCAGCCTGGTCCAGATAGCAAGTTCCAGGTCAGCCTGGTCCAGATAGCAAGTTCCAGGCGATAGCAAGTTCCAGGCCAGCCTGGTCCTGATAGCAAGTCCCAGGTCAGCCTGGTCCGGATAGCAAGTTCCAGGTCAGCCTGGTCCGGATAGCAAGTCCCAGGTCAGCCTGGTCCGGATAGCAAGTTCCAGGCCAGCCTGGTCCAGATAGCAAGTTCCAGGTCAGCCTGGTCTGGATAGCAAGTCCCAGGCCAGCCCGGACTATCGAGTGAGATCCTGTCTCCATCAACAAAAAAAAAGGTCTGGCAAGATGGCTCAGTGTATCAAGAGGCTTTGCTGCTGAGCCTAAAGATCTCCATTCCGGGGGCTGGAAAGGTGACTCAGGGGTTAAGAGCACTGGCTGCTCTTTCAGAAGATCTGGGTTCAATCCCCAACACCTACATGGCAACTCCAAGCTGTCTGTAACTCTAGTTCCCTGGGATCTGATGTCTTCATGCCAATCCAATGCACATAAAATAAAGCTAAATAAATTATTTTAAAAAAAATGATCTCGGGCTGGAGAGATGGCTCAGAGGTTAAGAGCACTGACTGCTCTTCCAGAGGTCCTGAGTTCAATTCCCAGCAACCACACGGTGGCTCACAACCATCTGTAATGAGATCTGGCGCCCTCTTCTGTATACAGAATAAATAAAATAAATCTTAAAAAAAAATGATCTCCATTCCATCCCCAGGATCTCTCACAACTGTCCTCTGTGCTCTTATGTGTATGTATGTACACATGCACATACACATAGATTCGAAATAAATAAATAAAAATATAATAAATTCAGGGCTGGAGAGGCAGCAGAGGACCCAGTTTCCATCCCCAGCCCCCACCTGGTAGTTCAGAACTGTCTAATTCGTTCCAGGTTATGTAACGCCATCTTCTGGTCATGGGCATCAGGCGTGCTGATGAACTTCTTCAATTATTTATTTTTGTGTATAAATGAATGAGTACATGCATGCCACCATGAGTTTGTGGAGGTCAGATGATAACTTATGAGCATCAATTCTTTCCTTCCGCCATGTGGGGTCTCAAACTCAGGGTGTCAGGTTTGGTTACAAGACCCTTTACCCCCTGAGCCATCTAGCTGGCCCTTGACCGTTTTATTATAGTTCACCACTTGTGGATTCAGAATTCAGACTGACTCTACAGGGCTACATTGAGCTCGCAGAGGCTCCAAGATGGCTTCCCTCATACACCTGTCTGGACAGCCAGGACTGGACTCCTCTGCGTTCCAGAGATCTCTGAGGCTCTTCTGAAGCGTAAGTCAGTGTTTCTTCCATGGTGGCTGTGGCCCGGAGACCAAGGCTTATCTGCAGGGCAGGCAGGGAAAGGCACGTTTCACCTCTCCTTTCAAAGCAGTGACAGTAGTAGCATTCTAGGGGAAGGGTTTAGGGGACCAGATTGGAGACAGACTGGAGGGAGAGGGCAGGTAGGAACTGTCAGGCCAAGCAGCTTGGGGTCCATTATCTACTTAAGGGGGATCCCTGAGTGGAGGCATCAGGGGCAAGACTGAAGGACAATGTTAGTCAGAAACTGGGAAAAAGCACACAGCTTTTCCATTGTCCCGTTAGATAGCATTCAGGATTGTTTTCCAGTGGTCTTTGTCTGTGTGGTGGGGTGTGTGCAAGTGTGTGCCTTGGCATGTACAGGGAGGTCATAGCACAACTCACATTGGTTCTGTCCTTCGGTATGAGTCCTGGGGTTCAAACGCAGGCTGTCAAACCTAGAGGCAAGCTGAGCCATCTGGCTGGGTGACCCTAATGATTCTTCTAAAAAGTCTGTTTACTAGCCGGGCGGTGGTGGCGCACACCTTTAATCCCAGCACTCGGGAGGTAGAGCCAGGCAGATCTCTGTGAGTTCGAGGCCAGCCTGGTCTCCAAAGCCAGTTCTAAGAATGGCGCAAAGCTACACAGAGAAACCCTGTCTCAAACCCCCCCCCCCCCCGAAAAAAAAAAGTCTGTTTAATGAGGAATGAAGAGATGGCTTAGCAGTTAAGAGCACTGGCTGCTTGCTCTTGAGTTCAGTTCCCAGCACTCACACAGTGGCTCACAACCATCTGTAACTATAGTCGAAGAGGGTCCCATGCTGTCTTCTGCCCTGCATAGACATTGCACATGCATGGTCCATAGACATACACATAGGCAGAACACCTGTACACATACAATAGACTTACAAAACGTCTATTTACTGAGCTAATAGAGGTATGCTTGGTACTATGGAAAGCATTGTACATTAGAAGCTCACTGAGTTCTGATTGGCTATTTCTATCATTTCTGTTATGTGGACAGAGAATTGGATGCACACAGATTAAATAATCTCCCCCAAAGTCACAGGATGGAGAAATGGAACCCCAAACCAGAGTTCTACGTCACTTTTGTTTCTGAGAGAGGGTCTCATGTAGCTCAGGCTGGCCTGGCTCTTGCTAGTGTCAAGATTACAGTCTCGCAGCCAGTCCTTCCCGGTTTCCTCCTTCCCTTCCTCCTCCCGTTCTCTCTGGTTGTTCTGAGCAGTTGTGCTCAGGAAACCGATTTACCTTCTGCAGTCAAGTGTCACTTCTCAAGTCCCCGGCCCTGCTCCTCAGGGACTGTCGGTTTTTCCCACCCGGCTGCTCTGTCTTGTCTCTGTTGTCTTTTTGGTGGTGATGGTGGGTGGAGCCAAAGCCTCTGGAGCCATCTTCCTTCTGATTTCCTTCCTTCTTTCTCCTACTCCCCTTATCTGGCAGCTCCCCAATCTGTTTTGCCTATTTGTTTCATATTTATTTATTTTGGTTTTTTGAGACAGCATTTCTCTGTGTAGCCCAGGCTGGCCTCGAACTCAGAGTTCTGGCTCTGCCTCTCAAGTGCTGGGATTAAAGGCATTCGCCACCACCGCCCTGTTTGCTTGTTTTTAAGTAACCAAATCAGAAGCCTAGGACATAGTTCAGCCACTAGATTGCTGGCTTTGAATGCATGGCATCTAGCTTCGATTCTCAGCACCCAATAAAGCTAAATCCAGTCTGGTGGTACATGCTCATAATGCCATCATTTGGGAGGGAGAGACAAGAGTATTAGAAATTCAAGGGCTATCCTCCAGGTCATAGCTAGTTTGACACCAGAAAGGCTAAATGAGGGTCTCCATCCTGACGACGACAATAACAAACAGGAGCTAGAGAGATGGCTCAGCAGTTACAAACATTTGCGGCTCTTGAAGAAGACCAGGGTTCATTTCCCAGCATCTACATGGTGGCTCATAACTGTCTGTATCCCCAGTTCCAGGAGACTGGATGGAGGCCCTCTTCCAGCCTTCAAGAGCATGCACAACACTCATATGCATAAAATAAAACAAATAAATCTGCCAGATCTGCCAGGTATTGTGGCTCACACCTTTAACCCCAGCACTCAGGAGGCAGAAACAAGTGCATCTCTGTGAGTTCAAGGCCAGCCTGGTCTACATGGAGAGTTCCAGGACAGCCATGACCACAGTGAGACCCTGTCTCAAAAAAAAATTTATTTTTTTATTTTTATTTTTTGGTTTTTCGAGACAAGGTTTCTCTGTGTTGCTTTGCACCTTTCCTGGAACCCGCTTTGGAGACCAGGCTGGCTTCGAACTCACAGAGATCCACCTGCCTCTGACACCTGAGTGCTGGGATTAAAGGCGTGTGCCGCTGCTGCTGCTGCTGCTGCTGCTGCTGCTGCCGCCGCCGCCGCCGCCGCCGCCGCCGCCGCCGCCGCCGCCGCCACCCGGCAAAAATTTATTTTTTAAGCCGGGCGGTGGTGATACACATCTTTAATCCCAGCACTCGGGAGGCAGAGCCGGGCGGATCTCTGTGAGTTCGAGGCCAGCCTGGTCTATAGAGTGAGCTGGAGGACAGGCACCAAAACTACACCAAGAAACCCTGTCTCAAACAAACAAACAAAAACAAAAAAATTTATTTTTTAAAACAAATAAGAAAAACTCAAGAAACTACAACAAAACTAAAGTCAATCAAAGAAAGGAAACGAAACCAAACTGAAAGGTTCATAAAATACCTTTACAGACAGGTCTGTATGGTGAAAACACACAGGTGTGCATGGATTCTACAATACTTTCTGCACATCCTCCTCCTCTTCATTGTTATTGGAGACAGGGACTCACTATGCAGCCCTGAACTCACAGCGATCTGCCTGCCTCTACCTTCCGAGTGCTTGGATTAAAAGTATGTGATACTGTACCTGGCCAAAAATATTTTTTTCAGGATTTATTAACGTTTATGAGTGTGTTGTCTGCATGTGTGTCTGTGTGTGTATATGTTCACCATGTATGTGCCTAGTGCCAGAACAGGGAGTGGAATCTCCTGGAACTGGAGTTAAAGAGGGTTGTAAGTAGCCATATGGGTGCTGGGAACTGAGCCCAGGTCCTCTGGAAGCACAAAGATTGCTTTTAATTGCTAGATCACCTCTCCAGTCCCTGTCTCTTAACATTACATTAGGAGAGCCCTGGATTGTCCCCAAGCAATACTAGCCAGGTGTGGTAACTGATGTCTTCTACACTTGGGGCTGACTTAGGATTGTTGAGGCTAGTATAAATAAAAATGAAGAGATGCCACAAGAAGGTCCTTTCACTCTCTTTCTCTCTCTCTCTCTCTCTCTCTCTCTCTCTCTCTCTCTCTCACACACACACACACACACACACACTCTTTACCACTGAGTTATACCTCCAACCCTGATTTTTGTTGTTGTTTTTTTTTTTTGTTTTTTTGAGACAGGGTTTCTCTGTGTAGCTTTGCTCCTTTCCTGGAACTCGCTTTGGAGACCAGGCTGGCCTCGAACTCACAGAGATCCGCCTGGCTCTGCCTCCCGAGTGCTGGGATTAAAGGCGTGCGCCACCACTGCCCGGCTTTTGTTTTTGTTTTTTGAGACAGGGTCTCTCTGTAGCTTTGGAGCATGTCCTGGAACTTACTCTGTAGCCCAGGCTGGCCTTGAACTCACAGAGATCCACCTGCCTCTGCCTCCTGAGTGCTGGGATTAAAGGCATATGCCACCACCACCTGGCCCAACCCTAGTTTTTATATTTTTTTTTTATTAATTTTTCTTGAGACAAGGTCAGTTTTTAGACCAGGCTGCCCTCAAAGACACTTGCCTCTGATTCCCAAGTGCTTGGATTAAAGGGATGTAGTAGGGTCATGTCTGGCTTATTTTATGTTTTGGAAACAGGGTACCACTATGCAGCCCAGGGTGACCTAAGCCTTTCTGTTTTGCTGCCTCAGCCTTGAAAATGCTGGCATTTTAGGCTGTGACACCACACCAAGCTTTGCCCCTAATTTTACTGCTTTGCTTTTGAAAACAGGATCTCAATACGTAACCAAGGCTACAAACACTCACAGCAATACTCCTGACTTAACCTCTCAGTGGTGAGATTACATGGGCTGTTGTACCCTGTCCAGTTCTGCCCTTCCTTTTTATTAAAACAGTATTCAGGGGCTGCAGAGAAGATCCACCAGTTAGGAGTGTTTACTGCTCTATCAAAGGACTGGGGTTCAGTCCCTAGCACCCATTAAAAAATGCCTGTAACTATAATTTCAAGGTATCCGATGCCCCCTTCTTGTTTCCCTGGACACCTGTACACACACGTGCAGCAAGAGGTCTTTAAATAAATCTGAATTACATTTTACATTTATTTGCATGTGTGTGGCATATTCTTGCCACCACAGATGACAACTTGTGAGATTTGCTTCTCTCCTGGATCCATGTGGGTCCCAGAGATGGAACTCAGTTTTTCAGGTTTAGTAGCAACTGCCTTTGCCCGGCAGAGCCATTTTCTGTGCGCAGATGGTCATTTAAAAGAATGTTTTTTTGAGGTGCCCCCTACAATTTTATTATAAACAGACACAAGATGTCCTCTTTGTTTGGTGAAGCCCTGCTCAGTTTTAGACGACTCATAGTTTTCTCACTTCCACATTTCAGAAGTAGATGGTCACAGATCTTCGCTGTTCGTTCAGTGGCGAGGAGCTTCTGTCTTCCTATGGTGCTTCAGATACTGGTGGGCCGGGAAAGCTCTCACCTCAGGAGCATTGGAGCCCTTAGGGCTCTCCCAGCAGTCTATCCAGTAGAATTGATTCATGGTTCCAGAATGATCTCCCTGTTTTTTTTCATGAATAGCTAGAGAGGCAGCATCGAGAATTGCATCCCACCCTTATGATCCAGGTATGGTTATTCATATTGGAGGCTAAACTCTCTTCTAGTCTCTCTTTAAATTTATTATATTATTTATTTATTTATTTTTGGTTTTTCGAGATAGGGTTTCTCTGTAGCTTTGCAACTTTCCTGGAACTCACTCTGTAGCCCAGGCTGGCCTTGTACTCACAAGAGATCTGCCTGCCTCTGCCTCCCGAGTGCTGGGATTAAAGGTGTGCGCCACCACCGCCTGGCTTAAATTTGTTATTTTTTTAATTATTTTCATCTATGTGCCCATGAATCCAGGTGCCCAAGGGTAGCAAGAAGTCGGATTCCCAGCAGCTGAAGTTACGGGCAGTTCTCAACTACCCAACTCTGGTTTTGGGAATTTAACTCCTGTCCTCTTGAAAGACTACAGAACCATCTTTCCAGATATTTCATCTCTTTCTTGAGTGGTCTCATGTGGCCCAGGTTTTGAACTTCTGAGGCTCCAGTGTCCATCTTCTTTTTTACCACTGGGGTATAATCTATACAGTGAAATTCCATACACATCTTAGATGGCATTTATTTATGTATTTTCTCATGCGTTCATCTGACCTAAGGTCTCACAGCGCAGTTCAGGCTCAGATCAATCTCCTGCCTCAGCTCCTGCTGAATTATAATCGGTAACCACCACACCCATCTTAAATGACATTTTTTAAAAGTTTTGAGAGCAGCCTTTCCAAGTCATTCTTCAGAGAGTCTTAGAGTTCCTCTCCTAGAAGAGCCTGGGGCACCACCCAGATGGACTAGGGGCCGTCAGTAGGTCACCTCCTCTTAACAGATGCCTGGGTTCCCATTAAAACAGAGTAACCGGCCCCTCAGAAGATCAGAATTCAGATTCTTTTATTTCCACACATCCAACTGCCCAACTGTGCGATGCTTCGAGGTCAGTCTCAGCTTTGCCGAGTCCTAGAGAAATGCAAAGGGAAAGGGAAGAGAAAAGTGTGTGGGGGGGTTGTGGAGAGGGGGAACCCTAGCTCTCCCGGGCAGTGGCCATCAGCCTCCAAGAGGCAGGGATTCCGAATGAAGTCTTTTTTCTTTCTTTCTTTCCTTTTTTTTTTTTTTTTAAATAAACGGAAGAGTCGCTCTGCGCTCCTCGCCCGGGAGGTTCCAAAGGTCGTCACACTGAGGCCTGGGGGCGATCGTCTCCCCCGCGGCCGGAGCGGGGGAGGAGGGTGGTGGGAGGAGGGGAGGCGCACACAAAAGCGGGCCGGGCCAAGAGGGCTAATGTTTCCTGTTTGCCTGGAACCCCCTCCCCGGCCTCCCCTCCCCCACCCCTCCCAGCACTCGGGCGGAAGTGAGTTTGCTCCTTTGGAGATTAAAAGGATTCCGAATTCCGATCAGTCCCAATAACCGGCGTTCCGAGAGGCGGCAAAGCAGAGAAAGAGGGGACACGCGCGCGCACGCTGCCCCCATTCAGGGGAGTTGTGCAAAAATAAAACCCAAAGCAACCCAGGAGACCAGGGCACCGGGAAAGCTAGAGCCCGGTAGGCGCAGCGTAGCCGGGGCCACCCGCGTCCCCGCTCGGCGACTCGTTTGCAGGAGGATGACGCAGGCGGGAGCCGCGGGCAGCGTTGGCCACGCGGCTCCTGAAGTGGCCGTGCGGGTCCCTCGCCGGCTCCTCTGATTTCAGCACGCCCGGGAGGGAGGCTCCGTCCCCGCGGCTCCGGGATTGCAGGGGGGACCCGAGCGAGGGTGAAATGGCCCGATGACAAAGGAAATGTGATCCCCCTTCGCTGCCCAGGTTTCGGAGAGGACGGCCGTGAGGAGGAGGGGCGCGCAGCGCGCGCGGAACGCGGATAGCATTGCACGACGGCCCCGCGCGGAGCGGGCGGCGGGTACATCCAATATCTTCCCGCCGATGAATAATTCAGGGCGGCCCGCGGGGACCTGCGGCCCCGCGCCGCGGAGCGCCTGAGGCCGGAGAAGGGTCGGAGCGCGCGCTAGAGAGAGCGAGGAGGCCCGTGGACACGCGGGCGCCGGGCCGCGTGGGGCGCGCGTGCGTGTGAGCGCACGGAGACCGCGGCCCGGCCGGGCTGCGCAGAGGCGCGGAGTGCGTGGAGCGCGCGTGCGTACTTGGCACGCGTGCTTCCGCGGGCCGGAGGCCCCCGCACGAGGTGCAGCTGCGCGCTCGAGCCGACCGCGCCGCGGGGGAGGCTGCGTCTCGGCCGCCACGCAGGAGCTCCTGCCGCCGCGTCATGCGGCGGGGCGGCCGGCGTCGCGCGCGCGGACTCGGGCTGCTGCTGCTGCTGCTGCCACTTCGGGGCGTTCTCCCCTCCCTCCAGGAGACTCAATCCGTTTAGCCCGGGGCAAAGAAAAAAAAAAAAAAGCAAGCAACACACGCAAGACTCCTCGGGACCAAATTCTTCTTGCGCCTCGGGGACTGGATTCCACGGCGGACTTTGGGACTTGGGCGGGCGCTCGCTTGCTGCGGAGTGGCGGTGCATGCCCTCCGTGCCGAGGTGGCCCGGGGGTCGCCTCCACCGCGTCCTCGATGCGCTCTGCTGAGTGAGCCGCGCGCCCTCCTCCTCCTCCTCGCCGCACGCCCTCTTCCCTCCGGCCCGCCTTCAAATGGCTTCGTTCCCCGAGACCGACTTCCAGATCTGCCTGCTGTGCAAGGAGATGTGCGGCTCGCCCGCGCCGCTCTCCTCCAGCTCGTCCGCCTCGTCGTCGTCCTCGCAGACGTCCACGTCTTCCGCGGGCGGCGGCGGCCCCGGGGCGGCGGCGCGGCGTCTGCACGTCCTGCCCTGCCTGCACGCTTTCTGCCGGCCGTGCCTCGAGGCGCACCGGCTGCCCGCTCCGGGTGGCGCCGGCCCCACCGAGGCGCTGAAGCTGCGCTGTCCCGTGTGCGACCAGAAAGTGGTCCTGGCCGAGGCGGCGGGCATGGACGCGCTGCCGTCGTCTGCTTTCCTGCTCAGCAACCTGCTGGACGCCGTGGTGGCGACCGCCGACGAGCCGCCGCCCAAGAACGGGCGCGCGGGCGGCGGCCCCGGGGGCGCGGGCGGCCACAGCAACCACCGGCACCATGCGCACCACCCGCCCCAGCGCGCCGCCGCTCCAGCGCCGCAGCCGCCGCCCGGCCCGGCCGCCTCTCCCGCGGCGCTCCTGCTGCGCCGACAGCACGGCTGCAGCTCGTGCGACGAGGGCAATGCCGCCTCGTCGCGCTGCCTCGACTGCCAGGAACACCTGTGCGACAACTGTGTCCGCGCGCACCAGCGCGTGCGCCTCACTAAGGACCATTACATCGAGCGCGGCCCTCCCGGGCCGGCGGCCGCCTCGGCGGCGCAGCAGCTGGGGCTCGGGCCGCCCTTCGCTGGCGCGCCCTTCTCCATCCTTTCGATGTACCCTGATCGTCTCGGCTTCTGCCAGCACCACGACGAAGAGGTGAGAGCGCGTGGGACGCGGACGTGGGGAGGGGGCCCTTTTGCAGACTTGTATCATCGCCTCCCTAAGTTGCTCAGAGAACCGCGACCTGGCGACATCTTCCTTCTCCGGGCATGACCGAAGAGTCCCAAAACATCAGATTCCCTCCCTTTTTTGTTTCATTTTTTTGTGTGTGTGTTTTGTTTTTAGTGGAGAGGATTGAACCCTGGGCCTTTTGCTAGTCAAGTCTACCCATGAAATAGACTCCCAGTCCCTGGATTTCACTGTTTTTCTTAGTTTTTATATTTATTTGCATTCGTGTGTGGAGGTCGAGGACAAATTTCAGGAATCGCTTCTCCCTTATCTTGTGGAACCCAGGGATTGAAGTCGGGTCTTGGAGGTTTTGAGGCAAGAACTTCTTAACTAGTAAGCAATCTCGCCAGCCCAACTTAAAATATTAACTACTTCTCCTGTGTGATAAAATGTGCAGTCGGTGTGTCCAGTTGGGCACGAGTTTGGAAGAGATAAGTGTATTTGTGGAATCGTGGACTCCTTTTGTGTGGGCCAGCCAGAGGCCGCCCAACGTGCTGAGAGGTTGTCCGGGGTGGGGAAGGGATGGTTGAGGTGCCGAGTTGCTCCCCGCGTGTGTGCTGGGCCGGAGGACTTGGATTTTGTTGTCATTTGCACAAGTTGGCATTCACCGGGTTGTCTGTCTTGTCTGGTTATTGGTAAGGGGGCCCCCCGGCTGTAGTTTTGTAAGAACCAAGGAACCCCCCCAGTATTGAGCCGCTGTATTTGCTTCTGTTTTATATACGGTGTGTAAAGCGTGTTGTGGTCGGAGAGTACCCACGTGCAGTGACCATGTGGCCTCGTGGGGGCCCCTGAGAGAGAGAGAAGCCAGATTGGGACCACCGCAGTTGGGTCTGGGGCGCTCTTCCCAAGCCGGCCCCATCTCCCGTTCCGCGGGGACTCGGTCGCCACCCTCCCTGCCCATCCACAGGCTCTCCACTTGCGCAGCCACCCGCAGCTCTAACCTGGGGGCGTGCAGAATCTGAGGGCCCTGCTGCCCTCCGCCCTGATTGTCCCTTTGGGCTCTTGACCATCACCACTTATTCCATCCACTGGAAGCTGAGAGCAGAGCTTGGCGGACCACCCGTGATGGGGTGGGTAACCTCGTCCAGGTCCACCCGTAAATAAGAGACCCGTGTGCGATCGCAGTAGTGTCCTGTCGCTGGGAGGAGAGCACGGGACAAACAGGGCCTTCGCAATCCCGCGTGATTTAGAGTGGGATTGCGGGCACCGCCGCCTCGGGGTCCACTTTTCAACATGTTATTTGGGGAGGAGGGCGGAGCTACCTCCTGGCCTTAAGTTGACTAGGTTGGAAAAAAGCTTGAAATTCTAACGCGAGGAAGTTACCCTTTTAAAAGGTTTCTTCTGAAGTCAAGTCTGTGGTTCACTTTGGCGTTCAGCCCCGCGTTGGTTCCCGTTGATTGTCTCACATTCGTGGTTTGATATTTCTAGTATGTTCTTTCATTACTTTTAGAAAATCCCTCAGCTGGAAGATGGGGCCAGTTCACTTGCAGATTGGGATCAAATGCGAGGAGGAGGCAGGAAAGAGACCCCCAAATCTGGGTTTGTTTCCAGCCATGGAGGGAAAGAGTGGAAATGTCTTTTTTTTTAAAAAAACAAAAAACAAATTTTTAGTCAAAGACGCTCCATTTGGGCTAAGGTTGTAGGTGTTTGGTGCTGGCTGATTTGTGAGAGGCTAGCTGGTCCAGAACTGTGTAAACTAAGGTTGGTCTCTGACTCAGCCTGAACTTCCCAAATGCTGAGATTACTGATGAGGGAGCCACAATTTTGAGTAAACTGACAAATAGTTTCTTGATGGCATCTTCATACGTGTTTTCCTTCCTACCTTCTTAATCACCATCTCTCTTGCTTAGTTTTCTTCTGCTTTGGGGTCGTAATAAATACCTAGCTTTGTGTTTTTCCTTTTTAGTTTCTCTGTCCTCATCTTTTGTTTTTATAAGATAGGGTTTCTCTGTGTAACCCTGGCTGTCCTGGAACTCACTCTGTAGACCAGGCTGGCCTCGAACTCAGAGATAATCTGCCTGCCTCTGCCTCCCAAGTGCTGGGATTAAAGGCCACCACCACCACACCCTGTCCCCATTGTTAAAGCCCCTTATTATTCCCTGCACAGGCCACATTTAGGAAAAGTCGGGCTTTTTCCTAATATGGGGACGGTCCTTATTTCTATCAATTTCCCTGCAGATGACATGATTTCATTATTTCTTTGCTGTGTCTGGTTTTATTCCCTGTAAATTGTCAAACCATTTGAACCATGGGAGAGAGTGTGAATTAGCCAAGTGAGGCTTTTTTCCTACCCTGGGTTCCTTTAAAAGTCTCCTTTTCAACATGTGCGGTCAGGAAGCGGTAAGATGTGAGGCTGTTGAAGGGATCAAGTGTGCTCCGTCTTCAGCAACATTTCTCAGTTTTTCGTTAAAGCAAGAAGCTTGTTAGACCTTTATTCCTCTTACTGACTGACAGACCAGTGCTTTGAATGAAGAGAGCAACAAGTCTTACTTTTCCCTCCTGGTGGAAATGATCTCTAAGGTCTCAGGAAGTTGTTCCTTGAAAAACTCATTGCCTCTGGCTGGGAGAGAGTACCTGGGCTCCTTTTGGGGGTGGAGTGGATGATAGATGTGCTGCTGTCCTCACTTTTGGGGGGATAGATGGACCCTTGTCTTGACTTTGGCACACAGAACACCTCAGTGCTAGAATGCCATTGTGCCACCCTGTTTTTAAAATCTGCAGCTGTCAAGTTAATTCTGTGTCAGCGGGGAGAAATAATATGGGGTGTCTTCTGGGGACTGATGGTGAAGTGGCTGCAGTGCCTTGCTCATCACCCGACTTTGGGGTCGGGGAGGACTCAGCTTCTTTTGGGAAGATGGCCTTACTTAGGTATCTTCCAAACCCCAAATTTGGAAACTGAGGCAAGATGTTGGAACATTTTTGGTTTAAATAAAAATTACAAGAACTTGAAAATCTAAAAGGACCTCAGCAGTGGATTATACCCGAAATCCCAGGGTGAGGCAAGGGCTACAAAGTGAGATCCTGTCTCAAAAAACTAAAAGAAAACTTTTAAGAAGGCGTTTGGAAGCCGGGCGGTGGTGGCACACGCCTTTAATCCCAGCACTGGGGAGGCAGAGCCAGGCGGATCTCTTGTGAGTTCGAGGCCAGCCTGGGCTACAGAGCGAGACCCAGGAAAGGCGCAGAGCTACACAGAGAAACCCTGTCTCGAAAAACTTAAAAAAAAAAAAAAAAAGGCTTTTGGGCTTTCCAGCCAGGGGAGACCCACTTGCTTGGGCTTTTGGCTAGTTCTGATCCTGGTGAGCCCCTTAGTCCCAGGAAGGCACTGTGTATGTACCCTCAGGGACACAGGGCACCGCTCTCACGAATGGGGTAGAGGCTTCTGATCCTAGGGACAGATTCCCATGGCCACACACATTCTTGAAGCTGCCCGTGCCTTGTGAACTCATCCCCCTCTACCCTCCCAGTGGCTGCTAAGATGTGAGACCTTTCTTGAGAAGCTATACTGGGAAGGAAATCAGTGTGTGTCCCAGAGCTGGGCGGCAAACTTGGTTAAAATGGCAGGACTCCTGGGGACTTTCAGGGGACAGATAGGTAATGTTGCCATTGTGATCCCAGGGAAGCATTGTTCCAGGTGATAGGGGAGGGCTGGCTGGGATTCTGCAGAAAATGGACTTTGAAATTAAGGATTGAAGGTCCTCATGGAGTTCATCCCGCCTGAGACTGGGTCCTGGAAAGATCCAGAATTATAAACCGATTTAACTCAATATAGAGTTGTCCTCTGGCTCAGGCCTTTCAACTTCGAACGAGGCAATTTGCTGCTGCATAAAATAATTGGTTGTATGAGTTCCTGTACCTGATCTTAGAGTGAGCATCATGCCTGTACTCTACATTACTGTTTTGCAGTCTCAGGATTGAAGCTGCTTTTAGTGTGTAGGTACTGTGTGTGTGTGTGTGTGTGTGTGTGTGTGTGTGTGTGTGTGTGTGTGTGTGTGAAGTCATGCATTTTTTTATGTGTGTGAATTACAAAATCCATGCAGAATGGTTTTTGAAACTATACAGTTTTGTTTCTCATTTATACTTAACAATGTCAAAGTAGTTGGTTCCTTTTCCCCTCTCTCTTTCTTGGTTTTAAGTCAGTCAGGATCTTCCCCCATATACCATTCTGGTCTCAACTCATCCTGACTCTCCTGCCTCAGCGGGCCAAAAGGTGCTGGGATTACAGTGTCACAACCAAAACAAAACCCAATCTTTTCTCTTTCTTCCTCCATCCATCTCTGGAGGTCAGATTAAAACTTTTAAATTGGAATCTCATTGGGAGAGAGCTGGAGGTCTCAGGTCACAGTGCATGCATTTCATCTGTGGGCTGCAAAACTAAACTTTGAATACCTTCATAGAGGCTGTTGCCTGTGGTTTAGCAAATATTTCAAATGACTATAAATAAAAACATGGCAGGCACTTACTGACTGCTAAACTTTGTGGAATATTTATTGAAGTGCATAGAGAGCAGGATTTCATCTGTGTGGCCAGTCCATACGCTATGATAAGGTTCCTCACATGCATGAAAGGCCATGAACTAGAACAAACTGAGGCTGTGGCATCTGTGTGGTGTGGGAACCTTTCTGCATATGCTTCTAAAATTACCTCAAGGAAGGAAAAATCTTTTTGAAATTGCATGGACATGATAGTTTATAAAAATTGGATTACATATTGATATCAGTGAAGGTATTTTAGGGAAAAGAGACATACAGGTTTCACTTACTGTCCTTTATTAAGGACATATTTCAGAGTTAAACATCTAGTTGAATCTGGAATAGAGAAACTTTGAAAGAGATTGGAGACTGAGGAAATTTTTTTCCTACTTTTATTTTGATCATATAAACACTAGTTTTTAAAAAGCGTCCCAGCCCTTCAGACTCGAGGCTACAGTGTCTAGTTTGTTCAAAACAAAACAAAATAAAACCCACCCCTTAAAATGGTTGCAACTCTCTACTGAATGCCTGAGCTGGTTGCTGAGCCTGGCTTTTACCAACCTTTTTTTTTTTTTTTTTTTTTTTTTAAATTTCACGTGCATTTGTGTTTTGCCTGCAGTGTATGTCTGTGTGAAAGCTTTGGATCCTCTGGGACTGGAGTTACAGACAGTTGTGAGCTGCCACGTGGGTGCTGGGAATTGAACCCGGGTCTTCTGGAAGAGCAGCCAGTGCTCTTAACTGCTGACTAGCCCCATACATAGCCTTTATCTTTTAAAGCACAACTTGGTTGTGTGTCTGTCGTTGTTTGTGGGAGCTAACGTGGGGTTTTGTTGTTGAACTTTGCCAGGGTGGAAAGGGTATCATTTTCACTTGAGATTCCGATTTGTTCTTTAGTCTTGTTGACTCCAGCCAGCTTTCTGCTCTGTATGTAGCTTTGGCTGGCTCAAAACTCAGTCCTGCCTCAGCCTGCCCAGTAGTGAGATTATGAGACTGCACCGCTCAGCAGGACCGGGGCCCCATTATCTGACTACCCTGCCGCTCTAAAGCGTAATCCCCTCTGGCACTCAGAGTCACGAGGTTTGCGTACTCTGGCTCTTTCTCCATCCAGTTCCAAACACAGGTCAAGGTTTATTGTAGCTGAGTTCATTCTTAGTAAATAATGGTAGGGAGGTCATTGGGATGAGTTTTAGCCCGTGTTTGCAGTTTCAAAATATCCTTCTTCCTCCTCCACCTATAACAGAAGCATGTGGCACCCCAGGGTTGTTTTTATTTCTCTGTTTTGGGAGACAGCAAAAGAAGGATACCAGACAGCTGCCATTGAGGCAGCCAGAAGACCCTTCGTCCAGCCTGGGTGGGTTCCTCACCTTTCGGTTCTTCCTTTCCCTTCATCTGAGGCCTGCCTGCATCAAACCCAGCAGTTCTTCATGTGTGGTGTTTGGGTGTCCCAGGCCTCTCAGGGAGCCGGGGTAGCCAGAAGTGGGCTTGGAACCCAGTTCCTCGGTTCTTACCAAAGCACTTTCCCTACCAGAGGACTCCCCAACCCCTTTATTGAGTTTGAAATCAAATGGAATCGCAGATTTGGGGGCCTGTGGGCAAAGTGCTAGTTATTTGCATCTGAAAGTGACTTAGCTTCCCTCCCTGGATGTTAACCGGGAAAACTTGTTTACAACTGGCTTTTTTAAAAAATAAAAAAGGTAGAGGGGTTGGAATAGGTGAACTCTTGCTCTGAATATTTCTTTTGAGAGATCTACATTAGGTTACTAGTGGGCTAGTTCTGTTTTGTCCTTAAAGTAGATTTCTCAACTCACTTTTAAATTCTACTCAGATCAGCCTCATCTAGTGAGGGGTCCCCTCTCCCAGCAGGGATCCCAGTTCAATTATCATATGACGCTCTACCCCAGCCAACACTTGCCAGTTCTCAAGCCAGGTGCTTCTGAGGAAGGTGGTCTCTAAGGGCATCTGCTTTCTGTAATTGTGTCTTAGCAAGTTGACTGGGGTTTTGTTTTGTCTTGAATGGTCTGTTAATTCTGAGTGGATGTGTTTTGTTGATTTGCTTTTTGGAGATAGCTCTTTGGCTGGCTTGAAACTGGCTTGTAGACCAGGCTGGCATTGAACTCACAGAGATCCTCCTGCCTCTGCTTCCTGAGTGCTAGGATGCAAGGTGTGCACCATCAGGCTCTGCCCTTGTTAATCCTTTTTTTAAAAAAATTTATTTTATGTGTGTTTTACCTGCGTGTATGTCTGTACTACACATGCCTGATGCAGGTGGAAGCCAGAAGAGGGTGTCTGATACTCTGGGACTAGAGTTATAGGTGGTTGTGAGCCACCATGCGGATGCTGGGAGTTGAACCAGGGTCCTCTGGAAGAGCTGAGTCATCTCTCCAGCCTCTCCTGTTATGTTTTGATTGAAGTCATTTCTCTGTAAGTGGTTTCTTGGGATAGCATGTGTTGGTAGTGGTAACAGTTGGGAGCAGAAAAGCACAGGATGAAATAGAGGACAGGACCTTGTTGTTATGAATTATTACATGTCTCCCCCCACAACCCCCTCTCCAGGTATCCCACGTTCAGGGAAACATGCTGGCATGTTGAGCAGATGCAGCAGCGTGTTGGCGGGCAACCCAGTCTATGTGGGCATGGCGGCCAATAATATACAGCCCAGATGCTGCATCCATGTGGAGTTCATTATAATAGACAGAGACAGAGACAGAAAGAGGGGTGCACACACCTCATGGAGTGGGAGAGAAGAGAAAGGGGTGGAGATTTTCCTTAGAAAGACTTACATCAGAACACAGGCTGACCCAAGGGGCAGGATCAGAATATCAACACATGGCATTGTCTCCCTGTGAAATGGTGTTTGTGGGAGCAAGGTGTGTGTCTTGGATTTTGGAGCATAAATAGGTGGGGAGCCTATGGGATTGAAAGTTCTGTATCTCACCTGTCACTTGCTCCGTCCTATTACTTAAGGAATGTTGGACTTGCTGCTTTCTAGCCATAACCATTTGCGGAGTTTTTTTTTTTTTTTTTTTAAAGTCTATTTTCTGGGGCCAGAGAGACAGCTCATCCCATAAGACGTGGAGCTCAGTGCCTAGCTCCCACACCTGCAGCTCACAGCCGCATTGGGGGGGGTCATGGACCAGCCAGCTTTCCCTGGGTGTCACTACGCTGGAGGCTGAGACAGGAGGGACATGGGGTTAGACTGGACCTGTGTCTCAAACACAAAAGAAACTGCCCTAGATTTTGCTACTAAGCATCTTTGTTTCGTCCTTTTCCTTGGGCATGGAACCCAAGGCCACCAGCAGGCGGAGAGCCAGGTGTGGGACATTTTAACACCTGCACTTTCATCCGGTCTGCCCTCCAGGATCAGTGCCAAAGGGAGATCATGTTGACTTAGAATCCATCATAGGCTTCTAGCCAATGTCTTTCCCAGTGTGTGCCTAAGTGTGGGGTAATAATAAAAGCAGATATAATAAAGATGAATAATGTATTTTGTGTGTGTGTGTGTGTGTGTGTGTGTGTGCGCGCGCGTGCACAGTGTGTGTAGTGCAGATATGGAGCTCAGAGGACAAGTTTGTGGGTGAAGTTCGTACCCTCACCTTGGTCCCTCACTGTGTATCCCTAGCCAGCCTGGAATTTCCTGTGGTAGAGTAGGCTGGGCTCAGGGAGATCCCCCTGCCTCTGCCTTCAGAGTGCTAAGACTTAGATGGGTCTGGCCTGATGGGTCTGGCCTGGAGAGATGAAGCCAGGTCACCAGGCTTACTCACTGAGCCCGCTCATTGGTTAAGACATCTGTAGCTCAGGCTCTCCTCTTGGGCTAGGATTGCAGGTGTGATCTTCGCCTCCCAGGTTCTGCTTGTGTTCCATTTTATAACAGTAGTTTGTAGTAGGTATCTGTACCTGTCATTCCAGCTGAGGCAAGAGGAATGAAAATTCCCAGCCCATCTAGGGTTACAGAGCAAGACTCGTGTTTTTGAGGGCCAAAGTGATACCCTGAAATGCTTTGGATGGCTCCTTAGTTTTTCTCACAATGTGTGGGAGATCTGTCTTCACACAGCCTGTGGGCTAGAGAGGAAAGGGAGCTGGGCAAGAGGTCTCGGCCTTCCCGGGCCTGGCTGCTGTCCGTGTGGTCTGTTCTGAGAAACCTAAGTCCTGAGGGTCCTGGTGGCATCTGAGTTCAGGTTCAGGTGAGTTGAACTGAAATGAAAGTCTTGGAGAATGAGGGGGTTTCGATGTTGACTGGTAGAGAGTGGTTCCAGGAAGTGTTTTTTTTTTTTTTTTTTGTTTTTTGTTTTTTGTTTTTCGAGACAGGGTTTCTCTGTGAAGCTTTGTACCTTTCCTGGAACTTGCTTTGGAGACCAGGCTGGCCTTGAACTCACAAAGATCCGCCTGCCTCTGCCTCCCAAGTGCTGGGATTAAAGGCGTGCGCCATCACTGCCCGGCAAGGAGGTGTGTCATAATGGAGATCTTCACACACCTTTCAGGAAGGGATGAGGTTCCTTGCCCCTTTCCTGGAGGGTGGTGGACTATTTGAGTCTTTGATAGATTTGAGGCTGGGCTTGCTGTAAATTCAAGGCCAGGTCAAGGGTAAATGATAGGAAGAGCTTGCTTAGAGAAGGCCACTGGTAAAGACGATGTCTGCCAAACCTGAAGACCCCAGGACCCCACACGGCAAAAAGAGAAAACTGACCTGCTGGTTGTCACATGACTGCTCGCTTGTCAGGAATAAAAACAAGCCCTGGGAAGTGCCTTCCAACCCAGGTAGAAAGGAGTGAACTCCATCCAGCAGTCCTCAGCTGGGTCCCTGTGGCTGCTCAGTTTGTGCCCACAGCAACTGGACCATTCATTGTTGGGGAGGCACGGTAGAACATGAAGCAGAGTTAAAAAGGCCATTTCTACTTGGGTATGGTGGCTTGTCACTGGGGGGCCAAGAGCCTGGCATGATGGCCCAAGTCTGTGATCTCAGTGTCGTGAGACCTAAATTTTCTTAGGGATTAGATTGTGTCCAACATGTGGAACCAACACACCAGACCGGGCCTTGAAGGGGACCCCTACTCTCAGGCCCTGTGGCCCTACCTCCTAGCCCGCTGAGCTGTGAGCCTTCCTGATTGAACCATGAGTGTAGAGGTTTGTCATTCTGGAAGACAGTGGAGAATGTGTTGGTTCCAGAGATGGAATTTGGAGGTATTCCCGTTACCTCCCTCCTAGATAAGTCTCACTGTGTCATCCAGGTTGGCCTTGAATTTGTGGGTGCTCCACATTTTGACAACACCTGCTGTTGGTAAAAACTGCACCAGCCAAAATACAGAATAGATTTCCCCTTTGTCTCCCTCTGGCTGGCCAGCCTCAGGATCTCTTCTCTACCTGTGTCTTTAGCTTCTCTAGTATGTTGTGAGAGGGAAATTTAGATTGCATTTGACTAACCTCCTGTGAGATGGGGAGGGGCTTAGTGCAGTTTGTTTAAAAACATTCTTGTTATTATTTTTATTTTATGTTTATTGGTATTTTGCTTCTATATGTATTTGTGGAACATGTGCATGTCTGGTGTCCATGGAAGTCAGAAGAGGGTGTTGGATCTCCTAGGACTGGAGTTGCAGACAGTTGTGAACTGTCATGTGGTAGGTGCTGGGAATCAAACTTGGGTTCTTTATATCTTCAGCCCTTTAATTTGTGTGTGTGTGTGGAGGTATGTGCATGTGAGTGCAGGTACTCAAGGAGGCCAGAAGAGGGCATCAGAGCCTCCAGACCTGGTTGTAAGCTGCATGGCATTAGTAATGTTCTTAACTGTCTCTCCAGTCCCCTAATAATACATTCTTTCATTGAGGTGATATACTTAATTTGTTGTGGGTTTTTTGTTTTTGAGACAGTGCTTACTCTAGTCCAGGGCTGGCCCAGTGTATGTTATATAGCCCAGGATAGCCTCATTCTTTTTTTTTTTTTTTGGTTTTTCGAGACAGGGTTTCTCTGTGTAGCTTTGCGCCTTTCCTGGAACTCACTTGGTAGCCCAGGCTGGCCTCGAACTCACAGAGGTCCGCCTGGTTCTGCCTCCCGAGTGCTGGGATTAAAGGCGTGCGCCACCACCGCCCGGCATGATAGCCTCATTCTTTAAGCAAAATTTTATCCTGCCTCAGCCTCCTCGTCTAGGATTACAGGCAAGAGTCTGTTTCTACATCTGGTTTCTGTACATTCATTATTTTAATGTATGTATTCTTGTTGATATGTAGTCATTTATTGGGAGTGCATGAGAAAGGCATGTTCATACAAACAAATAACATACTTAAGAGTCTATTCCTTGGGCTGGAGGGATGGCTCAGAGGTTAAGAACACTGGCTGTTCTTCCAGAGGTCCTGAGTTCAATTCCCAGCAACCACATGGTGGTTCACAACCATCTGTAATGAAATCTTGTGGCTTCTTCCGACCTGCAGGAATACATGCAGGCAGAACACTGTATGCATAATAAATAAATCTTAATAAAAAAGTCTATCCCTTTCCTGTACACTAGCCTTATCATAACACTGTCTGCCACAGTCCTTTATTTCGTCTTCCAGAAAACTTACACTGATATCTGGTTTTTGACAGTATTAAAATTATTTTTTAATTTATGTGTGTATGCACTGCATTCATGCAGTGTCTGCAGAGGTCAGAAGAGGGCCCATGGTGGTGGGCCTGGAGCTGCAGATGGCTGTGAGCTACTATGTGGGTGGTGGGAACCTGAACCCAGGTCCTCTTAACCTTGGTTCTGTCTCACTAGCCTAGTACAGGGAGTTTTAATTTATTTTTGTTTTCTTCTCAGGAGAGATGATGTGTATTACCTCCCTCCCAGGTAGAATCTCTGTGTCACCTGGGTTGGCCTTGAATTTGTGGGTGCTGCAGTTTTCTGCTGGTTTTCTAGGGCTGACTGGAGAAGCTAAGCACAGTGTCTGAATTTATGATGTCCATCTCTTGGTCTCTGCTCTCAGGCCCAGAGAACTGGTTTCCAGGCCGCTTGCTGTTCTCCGTAACTGGCTGTCTTTCTGCCAGGCCCTTTGAGGTCAGGTGTGGATTGTCGGTGGGTGAGAGTCTTCTCCATCTGAGGCATTTGGCTTAGTTAACAGAAGAGGGACATACATGGATGAACACTGAATAAATGCTACATTGAGTGCTTATAAGTAACAGGGATCCTGCCTACTAGGCACCAAGCATGGGGTTCCATTCCCAACACCCCGAAAGCCCCGCTTGAGCTGCTTTGGTAACACTTGGAACAGGAGCTCGGGATGGACAATTTTTTTTTTTGGTTTTTCGAGACAGGGTTTCTCTGTCTGTCCTGGAACTCACTCTGTAGACCAGCCTGGCCTTTTGAACTCAGATCACCTGCCTCTGCCTCTGCCTCTGCCTCTGCCTCTGCCTCCCTGAGTGCTGGGATCAATAAAGGTGTGTGCTACCACTGTCTGGTGATCGTATTTTGTTCTTAAGGTGTGCTCCTTTAAAGAGTCACCCTAGAGGATCTTGTAAAGACTATACAGTTCACTTGTTCACTAGGATGTCGTTTATTTTTCTGAGTCTGCTCAGACCTTTAACCTGTCTCTGCCCTTCCCATTACGTCCTCACTCAGTTCACAATCCGGTAGATGGAGGAAAAAGAGGCAGTTCTGAGGCTGCCTTCTTCTTACTTGTTTTTTTGGAGACAGGGTTTCTTTGTGTAGCCTTCGCTGCCCTGGAACTCTGTAGACCAGGCTGGCCTCGAACTCAGAAAAATCCACCTGCCTGTCTCCCGAGTGCTGGGATAAAGACATGCGCCTCCACCGCCCGGCTTGCCTTGTTCATTGTAAAAATACATTTATCTAGTTTATTCTAATCCTGATTTGACATACCTACTGTATGTAAATGTGCCCTTTAGGTTACCTGTAAATTTCAATTAAAGCAAAAAAAAAAAAAGAGAGATGTATTTTACATGTATGAGAGTTTTGTCTACATATTTGTATGTATACCCCAACCCTGGATGGTTGTGTGTGCTGGGAGTCCCCAAGAATTCTTGACTGCACAACTATCCCGATGGCCCCCAATTAATTAGCTAATTAATTAAGTTAAGAGCGCCATCCCTTGTTTCTTCCTAGTAGCACACACAAAGCCTATGGAGATGCCATTAAACCATTTGCAAAACCGCATTGAGTGCTGACCTAACCGGCCGGCTGCTCTCTGTGCTGCTCCAGGCTTGGGGTTCCTGGTCTTCCCTCCTGAATATTTGGTCTTTTCCAGCAGCGCCCGGCCTGGCCCTTGGGACTTCTGGGACCCTGGAGAGGCACATTTGAGATGTGAATAGGCCAGGCCTTGCTCCTGGGAGCTGCCTCCCACCCCCCTGCCTGCCACATTTCCTCCCACTGTCTGCCCCTATTTCCATCAGGCTAATGGAAGAAAAATGGCCGGTCCTGTTTTCCCCTACACTTCCGAGATTACCAGAAAGGGCGGATGGGTGTAGCTTTCGTATGTCCTATTGCTCACTTGGGTTTCCTCCCTTGAGTTTTCTGCTTGTGTACTTTGGCCAACTTCTTACTCTTTTTAAAGATTAAAATTTATTTATTTATTTTTGTGTGCATGGAGGTCAGAGAGCTTGTTTTCTCCTGCCATTGTGTGTCCTGAGGTTTGAACTCTTGTTGTCAGGTTTAGCAGCAAGCTCCTACCTGTTGACCCATCTTGCAGACCCAGTTACTCTGTGTGTGTGTGTGTGTGTAGACATTTTTTTGGACAGGGTTTCTTTGTAGTCTTGGTTTGAGACCAGGTTGGTCTCTAACTCAGAGATCCCCCTGCCTCTGCCTCCCGAGTGCTGGGATTAAAGGTGTGGCCACCACCGCTATCCTAGTAAGTGTGCCGCTCTTTTTTCTTTTTTAATTTAATTAATTGATTAATTAAAATTTTTTTGTGAGTACATTGGTGTTTTTTCCTTTATATATGTGTGAAGAAGTTACGAATCCTGGTGTGTTTGGATCCTGGAGTTACAGACAATTGTAAGCTGCCATGTGGGTGCTGGGAATTGAACCCAGGTCCTTTGGAAGAGCAGCCAGTGCTCTTAACTGCTAAGCCATCTCTCCAGCCCTCAAGTGAGTGGTCTTAATAGCAGAAACTGCCATGTCCTGGGTTCCTTCTGATAGGTGCAGGATGTCCCTACCTGAAAGCCACATAGTCTCCAAGGAAGGCCAGATTCTCCCCCCCTCCCCCATTGTGAACGCTTGCAGTTTCTGGGCCGCAATGCAAATGGCCAGGGCACATTGTTTTTACTGAGCAGATTCCCGCTGGGAGGCGAATTCCTCGAGGACTGCCTGGAAAATGTGGAGGTGAAGTCCATCCTATCAGTACGATTTTCACTGAGTGTCCGCCTTGCATGACTCCCCTTCCTGGTGTTTGAGGGACACAGAGAAGCAGAGTTGGCTTCTGGGGGCTTGTTTCTTGTTTGCATCACTGGAATAGGGAAAGACAATTACCCAGCAGCACTCGGGGTATGTCATTGGTAAAAGTACCGTATGCTTCTGTTAAAATAGATTTTTTTTTTTAAGTTATCAAGCAGTCACACAGGGTACCATTACAGAAGCAGAAAGGCAGCTTTTGTGTGGCGTTACAGAGGTGACCAGGCAGAGGGGAGGGGAGTCAGGGGGCGCCTTTGGAATTGACAGTCTATTTTCTGTAGGGGCCATTGGGTCTGAGTGGTTAGTTGCCTAGGCAGCCAGGTGGCTTCCTTTCCTGAAAGGCATATTTCCTTTCAGAAAACGTTGCATTTTGGCTTCTTAACAGGAATGTAAACTGCAGAGGATGAGATGGGGTCCAGTTAGGCAGACGTTCTACCAACAGAGCTGCTGCTTTCCTAGTATCCATCAGGGCAGGGTTGCCATGGACCAGCTATTGTAAATGCCTTTCAGAACAGCCTTCCGCTGGTGATGAGGTCCCAGGGGAAGTGAACTGATCCCACCAGTGGGGGCAGGTGACTCCCTGATCTTTACAGTCGGCTGCAGGCTGCTTCCTTCCTGCTGGGTCCAGAGCCCTTCTTCCCACCCTAGAAGTCTAAGCTGGCTGTGGAGGAAGGCTTCCTCACCAACCCTGTCAGGGACTCGGGAGTCCTCTGCTTTGTATATGTATAGTCCCTGAACTCCAGTAGGATCCGAGTGTATTAAAAACAGGAGGGAGTGGGGCTGGATGAGGATTGGACTAGATCTAGGAACTGATTGTGTGGTACCCAGGAAACGGAAGAAGAGCCACCAGTGGTGGTTCCCCCCAAAAAAGACCTGGGAGCCTTTTAGTAGATGGGCCTTTGGAAATCTGGGAGACGCCTTGGCGGTTAGAGCTCATCTGCAGTAGATATTCAGTTCAGCCAGTGTCAGGTTAATTAGACTGGCTGCAGGAAGCTGTTGGGTTCCACTGAATATGTGCTTAATTAGCTAATTAAATTATTTGAGAGAGAGAGAGAGAGTCTCACACAAGCTATCTTGACCTGCTCTGTAGCCCAGATTGTTCTTGAACTTGTGGCAATCCTCCCAATTCAGCCTCTTCAGGGCTGGGTACTTAGCCACTGTGCCTGCCTGGGCTATCCTCCGCTCTCAGAGAACCATGCAGGTGTGTGGGTTCACCCCAAAGCCCAGGTGTCTTCAGCTGTCCCCCCCCCCCCATTGCCCCTCTGTCATCACCGGAACAGAGGCGGTCTCTCTCTCCTGCATTCTCACCTCCCAAAGAATCTCAGCTGGAATCTCCCTGAATCCTCTCCTGCGGTGATGGTGATGCAGGGCTGATATTTAAACAGCCCCACCTTCCAGGCTTTGAAGGGCAGGCAAGTGAGTGTTTGCCCGAGTCACCGAAAAGCCAGCACGGAGCAGGGACACAAAGGAGACCCTCGAGAAGTGGTTAATGATTAAATCCAGGGCTTTGGGCCTCTTTTCCTCCCATTGCTCCTGCCTGAACTTTGCTCCCTCACGCCCTGGGACTCACCCCTGCCTCAGCCAGCTTGCTGCTTGCAGACCTGGGTTTTGAGGTGCTTCTGGAGGCCCCCCTTGGGCCTCTCTCCCAGCACCCAGAGAACGGGCTGCTTCGTACCTCCTGCCATGTTGCGTCTTCTTTCATGCTGACCTGCAGCGGGCCGACCTGCAGCGGGCCCTGCTGTAGGAATTTCTCACCCGGGCTTTGTTCCCCAAAAGCTGGAATGGCTGTCCTGCAGTGTTGGACAGGATGGCCTTGCTTGCCTTGGATGATGGCATCATGAAAGCCTGCCCTTGCCCCTGCCCCTCAGGTGCAGGTATACCTGGCTGTGTCTGGACCTCCTAAACACCCCTAAATTGTACTCAGCCAGTTAGCCTTTTTGTCCTGGCTTCCTGCTGCTGAAGGTCTGTGAGGGCCTCTACCTCTTACTAGGTTAGTTGGGGATTGCCTTAATTCTCAGTTTTTTCCTTTTAAGGTGTGACTTGTCCCCACAGGTTATCAGGAAGCCTCCTGATTAGGACCTTTGTGATAAAGGTGAAACAATACATTGCCCTCATTTTTAGTGTGTGTGTGTGTGTGTGTGTGTGTGTGTGTCACGTGCAGTGTCTAGGATGGCGCCTAACTTTTTGTATGGCAGCTTCATTTAGGGGCATCCTGACCGTTTTCCCTGTTAGATCTCCTCCACAGCCCCACAGGATATCTGTATCCTCGCCGAGGACAATGAACCAGAGAGGCTCTCTGAACCTTCTGTCCATGCATGCCTGGGGCAAGGGAGGAACCCAGGGCTGTGGCTCAGGGCTGTGGAGACAGTCAGAAGGAAGAGCTCTGCTCTGCCTTCTCTGGCTCCCACTGCTACAGCACAGGTTTATATGGACAGTGACCCTCCCGCCACTGTTCCTGTCTCCTTGAACTGAGCCATGAGGACACAGGTTCTAACTCCACAAGAGGATTTTTAGGGTTTAGGTCTTGTGTGTGTGTGTGTGTGTGTGTGTGTGTGTGTGTGTGTGTGTGTGGTTTTTATTTATTTGTTTGTTCATGACCGGGTCTCTTTTGAAGTTGTGGCTGTCCAGAAACTCCATCTGTAGACTGGGCTAGCTTTGAACTAACTCAGAGATCCTCCTGCCTCTCTGCCTTGGGAGTGCTGGAGTTAAAAGAGTGCCACCAACGCCCATCCCTCCTACTTTCATGGAAACCATCACCTTTGTGTGACTTCAGCAAAGACTTCCCAGCTCTGAGAAATGGCTGCAGGGCAGGGTGGGAAGGGGTAACTGGCAGATCTACACCTGCCCTCTTCTGCTTCAGCTTATGTGGTGGCTTTGTTCCCTGCTGAGTGTGGGGAGTGTAGGGGTGGGGTGAGGGTCGGTCTTGTTCTGATTGTGGATTATGGCAAGACTGTGTCAGGAAGCTCAAAGCCTCACTCAGAGCTCCAGCTGTATAGGAGACCATCCCCGTTAGCAAGCTTAACCTTTTTTTCAATTTAAATTTTGTGTGTGGGTGTTTTGGATGTGTATCTCCGTACCATGTGGAAACAGTACTTGCAGGACTGGAGTTAAGAGTGAGTTGGATTGAGCCAGGTCCTCTGGAAAATCAACAATTAACTACTGAGTCATCTTTCCAATCCCTCTTTTTCCTCTGACTCAGACTGCCTGTGTTTGTAAATTTTTTTCTCCACCTGATGTGGTGGCGTGGGCTAGTGACCCAAGCCTTCTGCCAGGGTGGCAGAGAGAGGCCCGGAAGTTGTAGGGAGTTCAGTCAAACTCCTTCAAACAGCTTCAAGCTGCCAGGGGGGTTTCGAGACATTGGTTGGTTATGAATCCCAGTACTGGGGAGGCAAGGTTAGTTCAAGGCCAGCCTGAATGTGACCACGACTCAAAAAAACAAACAACCTTTTTTCTTTGTAAGCTAAATTTCTTTTTTGAGACAGGGTCTCTCTGTGTAACAGCACTGACTGTCCTGGAACTGTAGACCAGGCTGGCCCCAACTCACAGATCGGCCTGCCTCTGCCTCCCGGTGCTGGGTTTAAAGGCATGCACCACCACATCTGGCGGTAAGCTACATTTCTTAAGCTTGAGTAAAGCTGATAAAATAAATTTTAAATAAAAGTTGAAATTTGAGCTGCATGTGGTGGCGCATGATGCCTGGAGTCTCAGCACTCAGGAGGCAGGAGCAGGCTGATCTCTTCGAGTTCAAAGACAGCCTGTTCTGTCTACAATAGTTTCAGGACAGCCAGAACTATAGAGTAAGACCCTGTCTGTCCCTAAGAACCAAAAGACAAAAAGGGTGCAATTTGAAGGCTTGTGTATTTATTGCCCAGCCCAGCGAAAGGATTGTTTTTGATCAGCAACACTGACTGATGGAATGTAAAAGAATTCAGCCATTGTACCATCACAGCCCTTGGCAAACAAACTCTTAATCCTCCAGTGCTCTGCTCCGTTCTTGGACAGAGTCCAGACCCGTGCCAAGGGGCGGGCCGAGAGGACTTGGTAAAATAGCCACATGAAGACTGGACTCACTCGTGAGGACTCTCGGGTAGCCGTCTCCTCCCCCTGCAGAGGCCCTGGCCAGGTGTAGGCCCCTCTGATGGTGTTACCCCTACCCCCACCCTAGAACCTTCTATTCTGCAATTTGGTACAACTTGAAACCCCTTCTTGAGAGGTGGGAGGAAGTGGTTAATCCCCACTTCCTTCCCTGGAGTTTTATGAGCCTCTGGGAGCCTGCCTTGCCCTGCCTTAATGGTCATAAATGACCCTCTCCTCTGAAGGCAGGGCCAGGCCCCTATGATTCTGTGTCTGAACCCCAAGTGGTTTGGCGCTTATTAAGTGCTTTTTGATGGCAATACCATTGGTCTTCTGTAACTGGGGGGTGGAGGGGAAGCTTTAGCGTCGCCAGGGTGGTGGGTGGAAGGCCAGCTGGGAAGGCCGTGACATGGCCAGCCTGGGACCGCCAGGGTGTTGGAGCAGGGTTGTCAGTTGCTGGAGGAATATACGAACTGGGACAGGCAGGGCTTCGGCCTCCCGGGGCACTCTGCTTCCAGCTCCCCACATCTGGCCCGAGAGTGGCAGGTTGGTGAAGGAGAAAACATTTAGAAAAGAGTGGGTTTGCGCTTTGGAGGTGGTGAACCCCCAGGATGCCTGAGCTTGGTTGCAAAGGCTTTTGGGGGTTGCGTGGCTCGTGGAGGTTTGCCAAGTGGCCTTGGGGCGTTGGAATGGGTGGCTGTGCTGCATGCTGCCCACGGAGGTTGGTCCACGGAGGAGACCCAGGACTCACAAAGCAGTCACCACGTGTCCTGATAATAGCTCCCTCCTTCTCTGCCAGCTAGCCCACTGGCCAGGGTTGGAATGACTGCTCGCTCTTCTCCAGGAAGCAGGGCTAATGTGCCCGCGTGCTCATCCTGTGACCCTGCGGGGTGTGAGAGCTGATGCCAAAGAGGCATCCCTTCCCGCCTACCCTCTGGAGAACCTTCCTGAAAAAGCCCCTCTGAATTTAATGTTGTACAAGTAACTCCAGGAGGTGTGTCCTGGCTAGGTACTCCAGGTGCTTCAGGGCAAAATACGGTGTCAGAAAAACTTCCTCTTCTAGAACATTCCTCCATCCTTGGCTTCCTTCCCAAGGACAGGGGTTCCAGGCAAACACCACCATGTCTGTTTAGGCATCTTTTCTTTTCTTTTCTTTTTTTTTTCTTTTTTCTTTTTTCTTTTCTTTTGGTTTTTCATTTGATTTCTTTGTGTAGCCCTGGCTGTCCTGGAACTTGCTCTGCAGACTAGGCTGGCCTGAACACAACAGAGATCCGCCTGCTTTCTGCCCTGTCCAGCAGCGCCATTAATCTCAAAGGTTGTGCAGCAGAACAGCTGCGCACTGTTGCCACCACCGAAACCCAACCCAGTACCGTGGACTGCTGAGCAGCGCTGGAGTGCTGGCTAGCAGGGAGTCTTGATTTGCCAATCTTAGGGGTGCAGGCATTTCTTAAATACTACTGCGCATTGTGTGTAGCCTGGCATTGTCTAAGATGCTTCATAGGTTTCTAACATTTACACACTCAACCCTGTGTGTAAATTGCCTTGGGATATTTCTGGATGTTTTTGAGTGCTTGCACAAAGCCATTGCCCTGGGCAAAACTCAAGCTGTTTAAATAGGGGTGGAGACTGACTGACCATCAAGTTGCTTGCTTGCTTGCTTGCTTGCTTGCTTGCTCATTCATTCATTCATTCATTCATTCATTCATTCATTCATTCATTCATTCGTGAGAAATGTCTCTTGAGTAGGAAACCTAAATACTGGGCCACTTAGAATTGTATTTTATGCTGTATAGTAAGCCTTACTTAATAAGTGTGTGTATACTCGAGTGTTAGCGTTCTGAGGACGACTTTCAGGACTCATCCTCCTTTGCTGTGGGTGCCAGGGACTCACAGGCTTGTGTGGAAGCTTTTACCCACTGAGCCATCTTGCCTGGCTCTCAACAATTTCAAAAATTAGTAAACGAATAAAAAATGCGCCAGGCGGTGGTGGTGGTTGCACGCCTTTAATCCCAGCACTCGAAAGGCAGAGCCACACGGATATCTGTGAGTTCGAGGCCAGCCTGGTCTACAGAGCAAGATTCAGGACAGGCATCAAAACTACACAGAGAAACCCTGTCTCGAAAAACTTCAAACAAACAAACCAAAAACACATGCATTTTTGAGACAGGGCCTTGTTTTAGCTCTTGGCCGCCTAAGACTCTTCTTAATCTTTGTACTTGGGTGTCCTGAGTAGTGTTTGCAGTGTTGGGTGTTGGACTCAAGGTCTCACACACACCAGGCAAATGCCCAGCTTGAGTCCCATCTGCAGCAGCGCAATGCAAGTGAGACACAGTATTTGCTTTTTAGTACACGGTTTACTTATTTCCCTTTCCTTTCACAAGGTCCTCTAGGCTGTAGGCTGTCACAGATGATGGAATTTCTTGCTTGGTAGGGGTGTTACGTGCCTTTAATCTTCAACACTTGAGGAGGGGGGGGAGCAGAGGCAGGCAGATTTCTGAGTTCCAGGACAGCCAGGGCAGAGAAACCCCCGTCTTAAACAAACAAATGGTGTAAGGAGTGCTAGGGAATAACTGACTTTGGTGGTGGTGTTTGTCACAGATTCATGAGGGCCTAAGGTCAGATCCCCAACACCTACATTAAAGGTGGACACGGCATATCTAATGGGGAGCTAGAGATGGGCAGATCCCAGGCCAGCCAGTCGGAGTTACAGGTTCAGTGAGAAACTGACCCTGTCTGAAAAATTAGGGTGGCGTGTCTCTGCTCTGGCCTTCACATACAGGCCCACAAATAAACACCCACACACCACAAAACATACCATAAAAGTGCAAGGATAAATTAAGGCTGGAAGCTGGGCATGGTGGTGTGGTGCCCCACGCCTGTCCTAGCCAGGAGGTCGGGGTAGCCTGGGCTAGAACAGCTTGTTTTTTTTTTTTTCCCCAAATCTTTTTTAAAAAATTATTATTTTTAATGCCGAATGCCAGAACAGCCTGTCTTAAAACAGGATACTGTGCTTGACCACTTAACTACTGACAGTAGGCTGACGCTGAGCTTGTGAATGATGTTGCCCTGGTGAGGAGTGGGAATGCTTTCAAGCATTTCAAGCAAGTGTGGTCATGGCATGACAGTGTTTTGAGAGACTGTCCTTCAGAATGAGCGCCTAGGCCATAGCAGTGATCTTCTTTTCTGCATTTTCGAAGTGTGCCTCCTGCCTCTGAGCTCTGTACTCAGTTGCACTCAGCCTCGCCTCCTTCCCCTGGGACAGTTGGATTCCCTGACAGCTGAGGTTTGCCCTGGGCCTGCCTTCTCTCCACCTCCATAGAGATCTCTGTTTTCTAAGTCACAGTGGAACACCCCAGCACTTTCTGTGAGAGCACTGAGGCGCTGCTCACTGCCGAATGTGAGCTTGGCTCTCCCAGCCTTGGATTCCTGGGTGACAGGCTCATACCTCTGCTGTCCTGCGTGCAAGCCCAGGACACTTGTCTCCAGCTGTGCTCGGGGCCTGGGGCGTGTTCCTCCCTGCCCTCCTGTTCTGGGGTCAGAGGAATCCTGCCTAGGGAGTCCTGCAGGGTCTGGCCGCCCAGCCCTTATCTTGTCTCCAGAAGTCAGCTGGTCGGGTCTTGCAGTGTCAGCCCTGCCTGCCCGGCGCCTGCCGAGGGTGGAAGGCTGAGTCACCGGGCCATGCTGCTGGGGCAGACCCCACCTAAGAAAGGCAGGGACACTTGCTGATTCTTTACTCGTTAGCGCTCACACAGCCGAACACAGTTCTTCTCGTACTGATATTTGGGCAGTGATACCTGGAAGCTCACGGAGCTTTGTTCCGGGCAGCGTGCCAATGACAGTTACTTTTTTTTTTTAATTTTTTATTTTTCTTTTTGTGTGTGTGTGTTTTTTGAGACAGGGTTTCTCTGTGTAGCTTTGCGCCTTTCCTGGAACTCACTTTGTAGACCAGGCTGGCCTCGAACTCACAGAGATCCGCCTGGCTCTGCCTCCCGAGTGCTGGGATTAAAGGCGTGCGCCACCACCGCCTGGCTAATTTTTTATTTTTCAAGACAGGGTTTCACTGTGTTGTTTTGGTGCCTGTCCTGGACCTCACTCTGTAGACCAGGCTGTCCTCGAACTCACAGAGATCTGCCGGGCTCTGCCTCCCGAGTGCTGGGATTAAAGGCGTGTGCCACCATTGCCTGGCTGCCAGTTATCTTTTCATCCCCTGCCATCAATCACCCCCTTTGTTTTCTTTTGAGACACTACGAAGCCCTGGCTGTCCTAGACGAAGTAGACCAGGCTGGCCTTGAACTCAGAGATCTTCCTTACCTCTGTTTCCAAGTACCGGGATTCACGGTGTGCACCATCACACCTGGCAAAGCTAAGAATGTTGGAAAAGGATCTTTGGAAAAAGGGATCTTGGATTGGGGAAGCAGGGTTTGAACCAGAGAAGTAAAGGAAGCTCTTAGCAGGTCCTATGGAGGCAGCACATTCTTGGGGTTTCGTTTGTTTGTTTGTTTTGTTTCAGATTGTCAGCCTGGCTACAATTTCCCTCAAATAACTGGGTGTGGGTTGTTGTTTTTTGTTTGGGTGGTTTTTTGGGTTGTGTGATTGAACCCAGCAAGCACAAGCCTGACTGGAAAAGGTTATCTTTGTAAGAGAGTATAGAGCAATGGTTCTCAACCTGTGGGCCCCAACCCCTTTGGGAGGGGGTGACCCTTCACAGGGGTCACCTCTAAGACCATCGAAAAACACAGATATTTACATTGCCAATCTTTACAGTTATGAAGGAGTAACAAAGGGTCGCATTATTAGGAAGATTGAGAACCATAGATTAGAGAAAGGGTCCTGGATAGGACCTAGTAAGCAAGAAATTACTCCTAATTAGTCTTCTGTCCCCCCCCCCCAAGTCCAGTGGCCTCCTGTGGGATGTAGTTGAGCATCTTAATACTGATAGACAGAGTCTCTAGCCCCAGGCAGGCCTGAAACTCAAAGACTTGTGCGTAGCTGGGCAGCAGCACATTGGGGGGGTGTCAGGCCCTGAGATGATCAGAAACTCGTGCATACGTTTTTTGAGACAGGCCCTGGCTAGTTTGGAACTCACTCTGTAGACCATGTTGACCTCGAACTCAGAGACCTGCCTGCCTCTGCCTCTCTAGTGTTGGGGTTAAAAGCGTGTTCCATCACAAAGGGAAGGGCTGTGCTGTGCACACACATTGAAAGGTGGGCCCCATCTAGCTAGATGGTCAACTTTTGGTAATCTTGGGACTTCAGTGTTCTTAAAGCAAGGTAGCCATCAAAATGGAGCAAAACCACAGGCCCGGCATTGGTGTCTCTGTCTGTCTGTCTGTCTGTCTGTCTGTGCCTATCAGGCAGCTCCCTCCCCCAGCAGCTCTTCATTTTGTTTGTTTGTTTACTTATTTACCTATCTATCTATCTGTCTATATCTTTCTTTCTTTCTTTCTATCTATCTATCTATCTATCTATCTATCTATCTATCTATCTATTTATTTATTCTTTCTGTAGCCCTGGCTGTCCTAAAACTCACTCTGTAGACCAGGCTGGCCTCAAACTCACAGAGATCTGCCTGGCTCTGCCTCTTGAGTGCAGTGATTAAGAGTACTCTACGGGATTGGTAGAGTGCTTGCCTAGCAAGCACAAGGCCCTGGGTTCCATCCTCAGCTCCGGGGGTGGGGGTGGGGGAGCACTCTGCTTTCAGAAGATCCAGGTTTGATTCCCAGCACCCACAGTGTCTCACAACTGGATTCCAGAGGTCTCTGGGCACCCGATACCCACATGGTATACATATGGATACATGGAAGCAAAACACTGTTTTGTTTTGTTTTTACAGAAATGATTCTTGTTGAATGCATAGAAAGTTAGTTTAATTTATATCCCACTATGAGACCACTCCCAAAGATTCATATTTATTTTTTTAGCTGTGTAGTCCTGGCCGGCCAGCCCAGAACATATGTAGACCAAACCAGACTGGACTGGAACCTACATGTAGAGACGTTGGCCTCTGCTTCAAGTACTGAGATTAAATGTGTGTGCCACTAAAGCCAGCTAGGTTTATTTATGGTTTTTTTTTTTAATGTGTGTATTTTCCTGCGTAAATATGTGCATGTCTGGAAGAGGGTGTCAGATCCCTTAGAACTGGACTGAGATGGTTGTGAGCAGCTCTGGGGACCCACCGGGTCCTCTACCCAAGCAGCAGTGTTCTGATTTACATTCCAGCTACCATTAATGAAAGGGTCACGTGGGCTCCATAGAGCTGACCTGGTGGTGGTTGGTGTCAATGACGGGTGTGCGCCGGCCGGGGACGGCGTCCAGGTGTTTCAGGCCTCTGGCTGGCCACATCTCCCTTCTCATCAGTTAGTCCGGGTAGCAGGGGAAGCTGACCGCTCCCCCATGAGGAGGCACTACCTACCCTCGGTTGACAGTTCTGCAGTGCCAGAAAATAGGGACCGCAGGTGAATGCAGACAGGAGAGTGTGTTGCTGGCACTGTCCAGTCTTGGTGGTCACTTCCCCGCTGGTCTGAGAGTGTGCCCAGAACTCTTTGTCGAGTGAGGAGGTCGGAACAAAGGCACCAGCTGCCATCTTGGACCCAGTTGTTGCTTCAAGATCTCCTGCTCTGGACTATAAATTGATCATTTATTCCCGGGGGTGGGAGCCTCTTTGATTCCAGGGCTAGAATAGTGTTGTGGCCTGGGCTGGAGCATCTGGGCACCTCTTGGAAAAAGACACTTGTCTCTGGCCAGAGGGAGTGTGGGGGTTGGGTCTCTCTAGCGTCCGCATTTCTGCTGCCGGGTTTTCCCCCTGAGGGGGTTGTGGAGAAATCTGAGATATTGGGAGCAGTATTTCCAGGAGGTAAGAATGCAGCATGATAAGAGAAGAGCCAGCCAAGGGCTTGGGAATGGGACAAGGCACGACAGCATCTGGTCAGAGAGCTCACCCTACCCAGCTCTCTGGAGATACACCATTCCTGTCAGGCCTGTTTATAACATAATGGGGAGCCACTGGCTTGTCAGGCTTCAGCAAAGAAGGGGTCACTGATTATAGCCATGGCGGACTGCAGGAGCCCAACTGGATAGATGGTCTGGAGAGGAGTCATGTTACAGCCTGCTGAGGCAGGAAAGCCTACTGGTTTCCACACTGATCTGGAACCACTGTGTCCTTGAGCAGACTAAGTCATGTGTGCCCATTCCTCCTCCTCCTCCTCCTCCTCCTCCTCCTCCTCCTCCTCCTCCTCCTCCATAAAACGATGGGAGTGAAAGGGGTCATCCCACAGAGTAGTTACTGACTAGGACAAGGCACTGCGGGGCCTTAGCCCTGCCACGCCAGCCGTACTCTGACAGACAGACCATCTGCCTGCCATTAAATGTAAACTCCTCCTGGCTCTGATAAAGCTTGGTTGGGTAGACAGTGCCCCTACCCTTATTAAAAGTTTCTGTATGTGTTTTACGGGGAAATACAGAAACTTCGTAGTCCAACATGGTGTATGATTGTTTCAGCTCTTAGGGATTGATAAAAAGAAGTGACTAGTGACTTTCCCATGCTTTACTTAGGATCACATGGGTCACCCATAGTCTGATGTTTTCCCTTGGTGTTGAACCATCTGGTGTTCCTGTTTCAGGTTTACTTCATGCATATTTTTGCCTGCATGTATGTATGGGCACCACATGTACACTTGGAGCCCCTAGAGGTCAGGAGAGCACAGTGGATCCTCTTGAACTACAGTTATGAAAATTGTGGGACATCACATGGGTGCTGGGAACCAAACCCAGGTCCTCAGCAAGAGCAACAAATGCTCTTAACCACTGAGTCATCTCTCCAGTCCCTGAGTGTGTGTGAGTGAGACAGAGAGAGAGAGAGAGAGAGAGAGAGAGTGTGTGTGTGTGTGTGTGTGTGTGTGTGTGTGTGTGTGTGTGACTGATATTGGTGAGATAAGGTGATACTGTGTAACCCTGGCTTGGCTGTCCTTGAAGATAATATACAGACTAGGCTGGTCCCCAACCCACAGAGATCCACCACCTCTGCTTCCTGAGTGCGTGCGTGTGTGCGTGCGTGCGTGCGTGTGTGTGGTGGGGGTGGGGTGGGGGGATATTGGGGTGTTCCTCCTCCCCCACCTTAAAAAAGAAGAAACAACAGTGACGTGTCATGTCCCAGGCCTGTGATTCTGGCTATTAGAAATAGCTAGACAGGAGGATGGAAGTCCAGGCCAGCAGCCGGGGTAACTTACTGAGACTCAGCCTCAAAATTATAAAGTGAAAAGAGGCTGTGGGTGTTAGTCCAGTGCTCTGGGTCGTCCCCCCCCCTTCAGCTCTCAGGTCACAGCCCTGGAGGATATTGCTCAATCAATGGTGGGCTACTTGCCCAGTGTGTCCAGGCCTGGGTTCAATTCTTTGTGCATTAACTAAGCTATGTGAAGAGGAAATGTTGGTGTGGGTCTTTGCCTGCCTCAGTTACTACATTTTACTAACCTGGGAAGCTGTGCTTGGCACTCAGGCATTGGGAACTCTGGACTGCTTTCCACTAAGGCTGGGGTGGGGGTGGAATTACCCTAGCTAGGAAGAAGCCTTGAGTGTCCTCATCCCCTAAGCCTCTGAGGTAGCAGACAAGGACTTTGGCCGAGATGGCTGTGGAGGGCTCCGCCCCAGCCGAAGAAGCCCCGTTGTGGTCTGTAAGAAGTAAATGGTTTTCTTAGAGTTGGGTAGGAACTTCATCCAGGGTCTCCTGCCCTCCTGTTCCTGACATGGCTGCAGCCATTCCGCAGATGGTCAGCCTGGCTGGAAGGGGTGAGGCACGGCACTCACATACCCGCCGGTGCTTCCTCAGATGCCCACCGGTGCTGAGTTTCCTGTACCGTACCACTTGGCAGCTGTGGGCAAGGCAGACAGCAAGGCCCGCCCATGTTCGAGGGGAGGAGAGAACTAGAAAGCCTGAACATTCACTGAACATCACTCAACTTGTTTGTTGAGATGGTCTCTCTGTAGCTTTGGAGCCTGTCCTGTAGACCAGTCTGGCCTCGAACTCACAGAGGTCTGCCTGGCTCTCTGTCTCTGGGATTAAAGGTGTACGCCGCCGTGGCCGCCGCCGCCGCCGCCCCCCCCCCCCCCCCCCCCCGCCGCCGCCACCTGGCTACAGCCTACATCTTCGCTCACGATTCGTAGTGGGCCAGCTGATGTCACTTTCCTTCAGGCTCGCCCCTCGTCCTTCTCTTGGCCTTTGTTGTTTGTAGGGGTCAAGTGTGCATTTCAGTCACAGATAGTAGAGTCCCCCCATCACTCTGGATGCTCCCCATCAAATTGTTGATACAGGTTAAGGGGACATTGACTCTTTTCTGTCACAATTTCACTCTGGTAAGATCCCGGTCCATTCTGCTAAATTGAATCATTATGTACCGAAAACCATTGTTTTCCTTCATTCTGTTCCTCAGGTATTTATTGAGTGTGGAGCTACCAGATGGTTTCTGGGGCTGCTACAGTTCCACAATGAACAAAACAGCCATGTTTAAAATCTAGGGCGCAAACAACACACACACACACACACACACACACACACACACACACACACACACACACGCTCCCGAGTGAAGGGTGCTAAGAAAGAACTATGGGGCAAGGTGGCACACACCTGTCCCTCAGCTAATGATGCCTCAGTAGGAGGATTACTTGAGTTAAAGGCCAGCCTGGACAATCCAGAGAGACCCCCTCACAAAGTTTGAGGAAGTGTTTGGATGGGAGCCAGGCATCCATGTAAACAGCTGCTGGGTGTGACCCTCAAGCAGACTAACCCGGAGGATTTAAGCAGGTGGTCACAGTGTGCACAGTGTGAGGGAGAGAACCCCAAAGGCAGTGGGGTGGCGTCTCACGGCCCCCTTCTGAGCAGGGCCTGTTGAGCTCTGGTGCTAACTTGCTTTTTCAAAGCCCAGGGAAATGCCCAGGTCTAGACTTTTCAAAGGGCAAAGGGCTCTGTCCTCTGCATGGGAGATATTGCAGGGGCCAAAACAACAACAAAACAAAAATCCTGCCTTTTGATGTTCTGGGACAGTCTCTGCCCCCTTCATCTCTGCTTGCACACGTGACTAAAGTCCGACCCCTGGTCCCCTCCCCCCAGGAGTCTGCTGGCATGATCCCCCATGCCCAGGACTTGCTGGGTTTTCTCCCTTACTGGTGGTTTGCTGGACTGTGACTGGGCATGTGTGTGGCAGGACGGAGCACACACGGCACGGCGAGGAAACGCGTGGCGTTAGAATCTGCCATCAGGTTCCTCGGTGGAGATGGGCAGCTGCTGGCCTGCACAGGAAGTCGGGCCACAGCAGTGTCAGGGTGTCATTCAGCACACCTCTTCTAGTTACAGCTCCTGGAATCTTTCAGCATTCTTTTCAGCAGGGAATGGTGGCTGAAAGGTCTTATGGGTACCTCCTTTCCCAGACAAAGTCTCCCGTAGCCCAGGCTGGCCTTGAGTCTGCTTGTAGACCTCTGATCCTCCAGCCTTCGCTTTCTGAGTGTTGGGATTACAGGCGTGTGCTATTCCACATGGGGGAGGGGTCAGTCAAACCTAGCCAGGGCTTTGTGTGTGCCAGTGGAGCTGCACCTCCGGCCTTGGGATGGGTTGATGGTTCCCACTCCTGGTCTGCCCGACACAGTCAGGCCTGCCAGTTCTTACAAGTTGTGGGAAGACACAAGCTCTCTTCCAACTGAGTTACACTCCCAGCCTCAGAGTTCTGTTTGTTTGTTTGTATGCATCCAGGCTGGCCTTAAATTCCCTTTGTAGCTGAGGATGACCTTGAAGTTTTGGTCCTCCTGCTTACACTTCTCAAGGGCTGGGATATGTGCACCACCTCTGTTTCCTTCGGTGCCTGGGGATCGAACCCAGGGCTTCTTGTGTGCTAGTCACATGCTGTCAGCTGAGCTGCATCTCCAGCCCTGTCTTGTGTCTTCTACTTTGCCCTTTCCTCTCGTAACATTCATCAGTACAGGACCAAATGTGGGGGTCCAGGAACCCCCAGAAACCGATCTGAAGGTTGTCGTGCTTAAGTTTTTTTCTTCCGAAGCTTTAGATTATGGAGCTGATCCATCTGGTTTTCTAGCTTGGCTTTTGTTTTTTTTTCTTTCCGAGACAGAATTTCTCTGTGTAAGTAGCCCTAGCTAGCTGTCTTGGAACTTCCTCTGTAGACCAGGCTGGCTGGCTTCTAACTCAAGAGACGCATCCCCAGCTTCTTCCTGAGTGTGCCACCACCACCCAGCTCTAGTTCAGCTTTTTACCCCAGCCCAGAAGACTTGATTTTTCTTTTTTTCTTTTCCTCTCTTCCTTCCCCCTCTTCCCTCCCCCCTCCGAGGTGATCTGATGGTATCAGGGAAAGTAGAGAGAGAGGCGCTGTCACCACCCCTGTGGCTGAGCAGGGGGTCCTCAAGTGGCCTCTTGCTCAGTTATGTTAATTAGTACCAAGCCATTGGAGGAGGCTCTTCATCTGAGCATGATATGCACAGACCTGTGGTCCATCACTGAGAAGGGTATTCATCTGAGACTTGGTATTCATTCTTTATTTTTCCCAGTAAAGGGAAAACAAGCCAATAAAGGTGTAAAATAGTAATCCCAGCACTTGGGAAGTTGAGGCAGGAGGATCACTACAAGTTTAAGGCCAGCCTGGTGATCTGTGGTATAGAGTTGCAGGATAGCCAGGGTAGAATGAGGTGGTGCCAGGAACTAAGAATTCCGAAGACCCAGCATGGCGGTGGCTTCCCTGCAGGCAGGCGTCCCTGGGTGTGCTGATGTTGTTACTTTCTGGGGTAACACTGGGGCCGCGGGAGCATGGTTGGCTTCCGGCTGTATTTCTGTTTCGAGTGTGATAGTGTCTTGTGAGACTGACCTGTGTAGCTGAGGTTGGCCTCGCACCCAGCAGCAACCATCCTGCCTTAGTGTTCTTAGTGCTCCATCTGGTTCCAGACGGGAGTCCTCACCATGCTCTCCTTGGTTTCTGTCCTTGTCCTTCTTGAGTTTGGGGTGTGTCTCAGTCCTGTTTACTGGGATGTGTTCTGGCATGAACAGAGCTGAGAGGTTACAGGAGTCTGCTCCTGAAACAATCCCCTTCACAATTTACACACAGTCCTGTAAACACCTGGGTTTAGATGAATATTAACCTTCCTTGGAGGCAGCCAGCTCCTAACACTGCCAGTGGATGTGACCTGTGACTAGGAACTGGGGGCTCTCAGGGAAAGCCAGAGTTGGACCCTCATCACCCCGGCGTCTTGATCCACTAACACCAGCCAGAGGCCGCTGAGCTGCCAGGATGTGGAACTCAGTGGAAAGAGATGGTTCTGTTATATTTGACAATAGGAAGCCTGGGTTTCTGTATGTATATAAAACTTTGTGTTATTAGCACTACCCCCGCATCTCAGTTCAGTTTCTGTCCCTATATGTGTGTGTGTGGGGGGGTGTTGTGTGCAGGTGTCTGGGGAAGTCAGAGCCATTGGAAACGGAATTACAGGACCTGAGTTCCCAATTGAACTCTGCAAGAGCAGTACTGGCTGGCTTCTTAAAAACAAAAACAAAAACAAACAAACAAAAAAACACCCCACAAAAACAAAACAAAACCGAATTGCATTTGCGTGCATGTGTGGTTAACTCAGTAAGTTTTGTCCCAAGCCCTGTTGATAATAGTCTTGAGTTTTTCTTTCTCCTCATCTTAGCCAGTTTATGTGCGTTCTCTTGCTTTTAAAATCAACCATCTCCACGGCCCCCACCAGGCAGGCAGTAGGCATCAGAAGGGAGCCTCAGCTACTTGAGTGTTTTAGGTGTACAGTGTCCTGTTAGGAAGGGGAGGGGGCTGAGTTCCAGGCCACCTATTGGGTCCACCCCATTCTAAAGTCAAGTCCCCAAGCCTTACCACTTGCCCAGAATCCAGTTGACTAAAACTACACGCTGCTCTTACAGCCTGTTTGGAGGCAGCAGGAACGGGGACTCCGATACCCGTCTCCTTAGGTGGGTCTGGTTTGAAAATCTGTAATTTCCATGAGGAATGATCTCTGTGTTTGCACAGATCTCTCTTATTTCCGCTAGAAGCAGCATAAACTGCTCATTAGAGCACCAGAGGTCAGATGCATGCCAGGTGGGCGGCAGCTGGGACACTGATGATGTCATAGGCTTTGTGTGACGACCTCCCCCACCCCTGGCCAGGGGTGCTGGAAATCTGACTGGGGACTCTCTCTCTCTTAAAATTTTCTTCCTAAGTCTCCAGGGAGTTGGTCCTTGCCTGCCTTGAGTGAGGTAGAACTTAAGATAGTATTTAAAGTGAGGGCAAAGGAAAAGTAATAGCTAATGGGAAGGACATTGTGAAAACAGCCCTGACAACCATTGTCGTCAGTGGTGTGGGGCCGCCAGAGCTAACCCTTTTACGGTTCTGTATTTAGATAGAGTGCCACAGAGGAGTCAGGGTCTGAGCGTCACCCTGTCATGTTGTTGGATGCCTTCCTGGTGGTGTTGGGGTGTAGGTATACAATTAGAGTTTTGGGGGGTTGTTTGATTATCAATTTTTTAGATTTATTTATCTTTTTAGAGGTAGGAATAGAGTATTTTGCTTGCATGTATGTCTGCACACCATGTGTGTGCCTAGTGCCTGCTGAGGTTCAGAAGAGGGCATTGGATCCCCTGGAGCTGGTGTTAGGGCCGGTTGTGAGCTCAAGTTTGCTGCTGGGACCAAAGGTGTCCAGGCTCAAACGGTTTTTATTTTTGAGACGATGTTTCATTCACCCAGGCTGGCCTGGAACTTGGGGTCATCATGTCTCTACTGAAGTCAGAGATGGCGGTAAGCAGGCGTATCTGCGAGGCACCTCACAACCCTATTTGTGTTTATAAAACATTCAACAATGTTGTTTATGTAAATAAATTGGTGGGGTTGGGGCTGATGGCAAGTCCCAGAACCTCTGGATTTGGTGCTAGCCTAATCTGCATAAGGAATTCCAGGAGTACATAGAGGGACTCTGTCTCAGCCCATCCCCACCCCAGAAATAAACAACTCTGCTGGGTCTGTTGGAAGAGCAGCAGTACAGAGCTTAACCACTGAGCCATCTCTTCTCTGGTCCATCTCTCCATCTTGGTGGTGGTTTTTAAAAACTTCAAGTTTAAAAAATTCTTACTACCAGATACTGATTACGTTAGCTATAATTTATTCATATGAGACCCTGCAACTATTCAGCGATGAAGGAGTGTTCCAGAGCATTCTAGAAGGATTGGTAAGTGAAGACCCAGACACTGGTATTTGCCACTAAATCCCAGCACTTTCCAGACAGGAATAGGATGATGGTGATGCAGGTTGTAGGCTAGCCTGGGCTACAGTTGAGACTGTGCTTCAGCCACCAAGCCAAACTAAATACTTGTGATCCGAGTTTGGGGGGTCTGACAGCAGGAGGAAGCTGGCCCAGCGTGGAAGGCCCTGGCTGTTCCGTTCCTACCAATACGCCAAAACATTCTAATGTACCTAGAATGCAGGATTCTTCGAGTTGCCGCTAGAAATCAAGCAGAGACTGGGGGGTTTTTTGTTTGTTTGTTTGAAAAGTTGGTCCTAGCCTGGCAGTGGTGGTTTATGCCTTTAATCCCAGCTCTGGGAGGTAGGTTCAAGGCCAGCCTGGTCTACAGAGTGAGTTCCAGAACAGACCTAGGGCTCCACAGAGAAACCCTGTCTCAGAAACACAAACAAAGAGGACAGACTAACCTCACTGCGCTGCCGGTGCTGGCTTCCAACTGTAGCAAGCACTTAACCATCCTTTTCTAGCAGATACTGAGTCTCTGGACAGCCACGGCACAGTGAGCTCTGAACAGGGGAGAGTTGGGGGGGGGGGCAGGAGAATGTTTGTCGAGGGCAGTGGAGGGCGTTGGCAACCCCAGCACAGGGGAGGTGTCTGTCTGGGCCACATGAAAACTCTGTCTCAATAAGTAAACTAAACAAACAAACCGGGCTGGCTGGAGGGATGATGGCCCAGCCATTGAGGGCCGTGGCTGTTCTTCCAGGTAGTCTGACGCCCTCTCCTGGCCTCTGAGGGCATTGCATGGCAAACACCCATACACATAAAATAAAAATAAAACCCCAAACCATTGGCGGTATTGAGTAAATGCTACATTTACTTATTTTGATTTTTTTTTTTATTTGATTTTTTTTTAAGTTATTTTGGAGACAGGGCCTCTAGCCCTGGCTGCCCTGGAACATGCTATGTGAGATTCTCCTGCCTCTCAAGTGCGGGGACTAAAAGCATGTGCCCACCACACCCCACCTTGGTACCTACGTTTAAAGAAGTTCGTGAATTGCTCTTCTCTTTGTGTCAAAGATGTGTCCGTGGGTTTCGGGGCTTCCTCCGCCTCCCCTGGCCTCCTGGCCCAGCGGGCTTGCTTGCTCTTTGGCTTTGAGAGGTCTGGTTTCCCCTCTAGCTTCTCTTTTTGTGAACACGTGTTTGTCTGTGTGCACCCCTGCAGAAGACACGTTGCCAGGGTCGGTGGGTCCCTGAGCTCTTACTCCAGTTGACAGACAGTAAGCACCTTTACCTCGGAGCCACCTCACCAGCCCACCCGGCCGGAAAGCTTGGTTTTGATGGTCCTCAGATGTTTTTCATGGCTCCGAGCTCGGCTGAGCATTTTTAAAGTGAGTCTCTGTTGTCCGTGTGCGGCCAAGGATTGGGCTTCTGGCTTTTCTCTGTGAGGTCATTTTAAGGAATACTGTACTTAATTTTTAAGTAAATAAAGCGATAAACTGGTTGATATTGTACTTTAGCTAAGGCATTTTGACACACTTGGAAACCACATGGTGATCGCGGCTGCCCTTACCCTTTCTTTCTCACTGATATGGGTCACTGTGGTTAGAACCATTGCCCAGGTTTTCCCAACATGTCCCCGGATGTGTGTGTCCCAGCTGGCGCTGGATGGAGGGCCGGCAAAAACAAAACAAAACAAAAAAATAAAACAAAACAAAAAAAAAGAGCTACACACACAGTATCTTGTTCAAAAGAGCGTTTTCTTTCAGTACTGCCCTGGCCAGCTTCCCTACCTTGTGTTGTTATTTATTTATTTTTTTCTTTGGCCTCCCCCATCCCCCTGTTCCTTTCCTGCTGGGCCTGCATTCCTAGGTCTTTGTCTCTGCTTGGTATTTTAGAAATTTTGGGAGAGGAAGGCCGGGAGGGGTGGGACGTTCTAGAAGCTGGGGGCAGGGAAGGGGGTGGTCACTTGGAGGGTCAGAGGTCAGGCCAGCTCCATTTAGCTAGAGCAGCCAGATTGTCGCCAGGCCTGAGGGGGCGTGTCCACGCATCTGCCAGGGGAGCCCCAAACAGGCGGCACGCAGGCCCCGGAATTCCTGCCACCAGCGGACTCCACCCCTTCCCTTCCCCTTCCTGCTCCCTAGTAGTGGCTGCCACTTTTGGGGCCATGGGCTCTTACCTAGCCTAGCCTAGTCCTTGCTTTTTTTCTTAAGCATTGGCTCCATATATTTTTTAATTACATTATTTATTTTAGAAGCAGACTGTGTGTAGAGCAGGGTTAACTTGGTAGGGTCTGATCTCCTCCGTGCGTGCGTAGGTCCTGGGAACAGACTCAGCTTGTCGGGCAGCAGGCACTTTAACCCACCACGTCTTCTCCCCAGCCCCAAGTCTGCTCCTTTAATCGTCCAGAGAGTTTCCCGGTGTTCTTCCTTACTCATTGATTGTGTGTCTGTAGTTGTAAAATTCTGCTTCCCCTGGCTTAGAAATGGTAAGAGAGTAAGCCTGGAATGCTCTCAAATTTTAACTCCAACTCAGAACTTGAAGACTTAAATATACTGATGTTGTTTTATGGTTTCACAACAATGCGTCGTCTTTAAAATTGTAGTTTTATTAGTTATAAGCGTGCTGGGGCTGTTCTCTGGATCCGTAGATTCTCTTAGCAGACATTTGGGTGCCGCTGCTGCCTCTCCTCACTCTGGTTTGCCGGCATGCCGGTTCCTTGGACTTGCTCCCATCCACTTGTGACAGGATTCCGGGCCGTGTTTCATGTGGGACTCCCTTGACTCATTGGAAGGGAAGCCTTTGGGCTCTTCCCATCTATTCTCTGACACCACTGCCTGTTCTGACCAGGATTTCTCTCCCTCACATCCTTCCAGGCTTACTGTAAGGCCTCAGGGCATCTCCCATGCCTGGCCTCTTGTAAGCTCTGCTGTGGGGTTGACCAGCCCAAAGGCCTGGGAGTTTCCTAACACTTGGATAATTGCAGCGGGAGCCCAGCTTCTTATCTCAGCCCAGAATTACTTGAAAACCCCTTGCTTCCTGTTGTCCAGCCCCCAGACAGGCTGGTTCCTGGGGTTTTGAAGGTTGGAAAGGGTCTCTCTCCCGGGGGACCCAGTCAGACCCCATTTGTTTCTCAGACGGAAGCTCTGAGCACGTCAGAGGAAGCCGCTGGGCAGGTGGTCCAGCCCCAGGAGCCTGAAGTGCCTCCCTCTGGTCGGGCAGAGCCCTGTAGACTGGCCATTTGCTTTCACTCACATCTGGTGAAAGCAAGGGTCTTTTGGTCAGTCCACCACATAGCCGCCCCAGAGAAGGGAGAAGGGGGAAGATGGACCATTTATTTTAATTTAAAAGGCTCCTCTGGTGGGAGGTTTTCACACCTCACTTTAGGAGGGGAGTGATCCCTTTATTCCCTCTGGTGGCAGATGGAGGAGGGAGCCGAGGGGGCAGGAATGTAGCAGGATTGCCGGACCCTGTAGAATTGCTTTTTTGCACCACACCGAAACTTGAGGGAATGCTCCTCCGCGTTATTCAGCCCACCTTCCTTTGGTTGGTCATTTAGAGTTCTCCTGGGAAGTTTTAGATTTAGCAGACAAGGGGGGACCATTGCCGCCTAGTTTACCCTATCATGGTTAAAAAAGTGATCAAAACCGGTCACAGTCATATTTCCTTGTGCAGATTCCACAAAAGATCTCTCTATTCCTCTTGAGATTAAGAAGAATATCGAAATCTTAATTCTATCCTGGGGCGCAGGCACATTTCACCCTGCACACGGCACAGGAGACAGCAGCCTCTCACTGTGGCTCTTTTTCAGCTCCACTCCGGGGACCTCCACCTAAATTATGTTCTAGCCCCCCTCTCCCCAGGGGCGGGGTTCCCTCCAGCCTTAAAAGCTGTTTCTCAGCTTTCCCTGGCTTCTGGGTGAAAAATTAGATCCTGGCCTTTCCAGGATCCGAACAAGATGTGATGTTTTGTCACGGGTGGGGTGGCCAGCCCCGTGCCTGGCTTGGCGCGTCCCCGCTGTGTGGTCTGGAGCACCACACCACCTCCTGTCTTCACGTGGAGATTTAAGTGTGTTGCTGCGTGTGGCAAAGAATGCAGCTTACGCATTGATTCCTTGTGTCGCGTGTCAGCGGCCCCCTCCCCCAGCTGCTCTTGAAATCAATCCAGCAGACATTTACCGAGAGAGGAGAGTGGCTGGTTTCCATGCAGAGCCCTCTCTCCTGAGAGCCTCTTGCCTGCCAGCAGGTGAGAGGTGTCCAGGGCTTCTCTTCCCCAGCACACGGGTTCATAGGGGAGCTCTTGGCTGGCTGGCTGCCTCCCAGGTTCAACTACTTGGAGTAATTTGGCCGAGAGAAGAAAGCCAAGAGGCAGGCCAGTCTTTCCGTTAGCTTGTGGCCCTAATTCCGAAAGCTTCATCCTGTAGCTTGCTGGAGTGCCCGGGAGACAGGCAAGTGCTGACCACCCTGGCTGAGGGCTGAGAGGGAGCCGAACTACCCCTTGACCTTTCGTCACGTTACAGGAGTGGCTACAGAAACTTCATTCTTTCTTTCGGGCCACCAGTCCCAGACCAGAACTTTCTATTTCTAGATGTTCTCTTGCGACCCCCGTGCCAGCAGGGCTGCCCTGTACAATCTCCTGCGACTTTTGCGGTCAGTTGTGGTTCTATATCACACTGCAGCTGATGGCACCTGGGTGGGCCCCACCCCACCCCCGTTTGGGGCATTGGGCATCAAGTGTTTGCACCCATGGCAGTCTTGTCTGCCTCGATGAGGGAGGGGGCGCACAATGTTTGGATCTAGAGTGAGGGCTGTGCTGTCTCCCCTCTGTTCACACCTGTGTTTCTGGTCCCCAGGTCCTGCATCTCTACTGCGACACCTGCTCTGTTCCCATCTGCAGAGAGTGCACGCTGGGCCGTCATGGGGGCCACAGCTTCGCCTACCTCCAGGACGCCCTCCAGGACTCTCGGGCACTCACCATCCAGCTGCTGGCTGATGCCCAGCAAGGCCGCCAAGCCATCCAGGTGAGTTATCTACCTGAGCCTTCCTTGTCCCTTCTGGAAGGCAGATTGCACTGCCCGGGCACGGACTAGAGAGCAGAAGGGGCTGGTGTGACACCCAGGCTCCCGAGGGCTCTGGAGGGCTTCCTTCTAGCAGCGGCCAGAAGATGGCAGATGCGTGGTCTGAGTTACCGGGTTGGGTTAGCTTTGCCGAGGTTTGTTTCAGCTTTTCCGGGTTTAGCAAGCATTGGTTCTCATTGGGACTGCAGAGACTGTGTGCCTGACGCTCTTTAGGCATAAGTATTTGATACACAGATTTGCTTACTGAAAGCTGAGACCTGAACATGAGTTTTGAACTGTCCCCAGCCCTTGTGATCAAACACGTGTCCTTGAATTCCCATCATTCCTTTTATGGTTGGGGAGGGACATGTGTGACATTTTGAGAATTGGCTTAGTTCTCCTACATTGTTAAGCGGTGGTGTATTATGCGTAGTTGATTGATGTTGATTCTTTCTGCCTATTATTCTACGTGACAAGCATTTAGGAAATTATGACATGTTTTCCATGAATTACAAGATAAGTTTGAAAGACAAGAAATGTTGCAAAATTTCCAGCAGAAATTGTATAGGAAATATTTTTGAAATATTTAGGCTAAATTTTTTTAAAGCCATTTTTGGGTGGGGTATACTCCAGAATTGAGAGCGCGCTGTTGACTGTTTGGCAGGGTTTTGTTTTGCCTCTTTCTTTCAAGTGTTGGGTCACAGATAGGCACTGTCACCCCTGGCTGAGTTGGCAGGTCTTCCCGAATAAGTTTCTAGGTAGCCTCAGGTTTGTGTGACGTTGGAGGAGTCTTTTCTGATTAGTTAGGTTTTCTTTTTCCCTCAAGCCTGATGTTCAAATACAGGTTACAGAATATATTTCTGGAATGACAGGTCCACCAGGATTGGTACCTTTTTTTTTTTTTTTAAATCTGTTTGTTTTTGAAAAGATTTTATTTCACATGTGTATTTGTCTCTGTGTGTGCAGGGCCCTTGGAAGCCAGAAGGGGGCACCAGGTTCCCCCTGGAACTGGGAGTTACAGATGGTTGGAAGTTGCCACGCAGGCACTTTGGAACCATATCTGGGTTCTCTGCTAGAGTAGCCAGTGCTCTTACACAATGAGCCCCCTCTCCATCTTTAAAAAAATGTCTGTACAGCTGCGGGGCCTGGTGTCTCTTAACCTGAAACTGGAATTCCAGGCAAGCCTTGGCTACATGAGGCCACATCCCAAGACACAAAACAACAAAAGGCTTGTATAGTGCTCCCTCGTTGCTTCTTAAGTTACTGTATCTCCATAGTTCTGCTCTGTGGCCACATGTGTGTATCTTCACAGGTAAAGTGCCAGTTGTCTCTTTTTGTACTGATATCATTAGAATTCCTTAAGAACTATTTTGCTCTGTCCCCTTGATACTGTGTTCCTGGCCGCTGCCTCTGACCCAGGACTAAGAGCTGCGTTGGGTTGGGGGACACACAGTATGACCTCTTCCTGGGTCCAGCCCAATGCAGACCTGCCACCTTGTTCCTCTACCGAGCATGCCACATGATCACCTACCTTCTGAGGGCTTTGTACAGTCTTAAATATCCCTTTCTGCCCTTGGTGTTTTGTTTTTAAATCGAGACAGGGTCTTCTTGTCAATTGACCTATTCTGGAACTTGAGTTCTAGACCAGGCTGGCTTTGAACTCAAGGAGATTCTCCTGCCTCTGCCCAGGTGCTAGATTAAAGGTGGATGCTACCATATCTGGCCCTCCATTTTTTTCCCATAGAGACTGAGAACACCCAGGCAGGCCAATGGACACGATAGAACCAATGCTGTATATTCTTTGCACTTTGTGGGCTCAGCCACTCTGGGGAGAGATGAGTTGTCAAGATTGGATGGCGAGGCTGCAGAGATGGGCTCAGTGGTTAGACCATCTGTAACTCCAGTTCCAGGTATCCGATCCCCCCTGTGGTACACATAGAGGACAACAGTCATACACATACAATTAACTAAAAAGTCCAAGCTTTAAAAATTTGTTGTTGGCTTAAAGGGAGTGTTTACAACGGAGAAATCTCACATCTGTAGGTGATTGAGCTCTGAATGAAAACAAGAGAGATATATGAGATTTTGTGTCTTGCTCAGCTGTCTAAGCACAAAACTGAAGCATAGACCACAGGGCCAAGTGTGTGTTGGTGTCGGTGTCCAGTGATGCTTGGTGGATGAGCAGGGTGGCAGGTGGGTGCCTGCATTGGGTTGGGCCCAGGGAGAGGTCATACTGTGGCGTGTGCCCCTGTCCCCTCTTGCTGAGAGATGCAGGCAGTATGACGATGCAGGGCAGAGTCCCTGTCTCAGGGTGCATGTAATTTAAAGTTACATGAGCATACATCATGAAGGCATTGGGAAAAGTAGCCATAGTACAACAGGTTTTTGTTTGTTTTGTTTTTGGACAGAGTTTGGACATGGTATGCAGTCCAGGATGCCATGGAGCATTCTCTTTGTGTGCATCTTCAGGGCCAGGAGTATAGGTGTGTGCCATGGTGCCTGGCCATGTCTTTTGTTTTTTCAGTGAGAAACGTTTGTTTATATTTGCACACTGAATGTGTGTGTATCCTTCAGGTCAGGCTCTGATGTAATAGTGAAGAGTCCACTCACAGGACGCCAACCAGATGTTGAAGTATTGAATGCTTGAGGGTTCTTGCGGCTTACAGAGGACTTGGTTCCCACCGCCTACATAGTTCCGTGGGATCCAGCTCCATCTTCTGGTCTCTGTAGGCACTACAAGCATGTGCTACACATAAATACACATAAATAAAACGGCTCAGTGGTTAAGAATACTAATGCTTATCAGCCATTTCCGATCCCAACACCCACATCAGACAGCTCTTTGTAACTGTTTGACACCCCACTCTGTCCTTCATATCTTTTTTTAGTGTCTTAATCTAAATACAGAAAAATTCTGTTCATCCTTACAAAAGAAGTTTACGCTGCTGTCTCAGTGTTGCTGAGTTTTGTAGTCGGGTTGAGTAGGTCGCTACTGATTGCTTGGGTGGGGGGTTTCGATACCCACTTAACCACCACCGATCTTCATCTTTACAGCCCCTCCCCCTTAAAATTCAGGGTCTCATCAAGCAAAGCTTGTGATTGGCTAACACGAGCTTCTATATGCTAGTCTGGCCTCAAACCCGTGGTGTGCCTGCCTCTGCTTCGGAGGAGTGCTGGGGTTAAAGGTGTGCTGAGGGGCCAGGGCCTCCCATTTGTTAGGAACGTTCCATTTTTCTATTGAGTTACACCTTTTGAGTCCTCTAGCTTTATTTAGAAAAAAGGATTTTCTGAGCAGTTTCATCCCCTTTACAAGATTGGTCTGTTCTCTGCCTGGTGTGTCCCTCCCCCACCCCCACCTTAGAGGTAATAATCAAACACTTGTTGGTAATAATCAACACTTGTTGGTCACTGTTCGAGTCTCTGCCACAATCACGGATCATGTTTCTGTGATTGAGTTGCAGCCAGGGCCTGGACTCACCGCTGGGTTTCCATTCTGTTGTGAAACATGGCCTTCGGGGCCTGGTTGGCCTTTTTCTCTGAGGGGCTCCAGGGTACCCCAATACCTCATTTCCCACCAGCCTTCCTGTCTGGCACTTTCAGGTATTGTTGATGCGCTTAAACCTTTGTCCACAAGCATCTGGTTTTTATCTGATTAAATTACATCTTTGTCCATTGACTGCCAGGCAGAGTCCCCGAGTTACACCGAGCTGGCGGCCGCCTTGAGAGATGCACAATAAGTCCTTAAATATTAGATACCCTTGTGAAGAGAGAACACACACACACACACACACACACACACACACACACACACACACACCACATCATTTGGAGGGGGCTTACCAGTGCATTGATGCATTCAAAGCTTTCTCTCTCTCTTTCTCTCTGGTCTCTTTTCCTGGAAGTGTAATATTTTAGTCACATGTGGTTAGATTGTGTGTGTGTGTGTGTGTGTGTGTGTGTGTGTGTGTGTGTGTGTGTGTGGACAAGTTGTAGGGGTCAGTTCTCTTCTTAAACCATGTGGATCTCGGCATTCAGCACAGGCCGTGCACTTTTGTCCATTGAACATAGTTTCTGTCTTTTTTTTTTTTTTTTTAAGGATGGGGGCTGGAGAGATGGCTCAGCAATCAGTTAAGAGCACTGGCTGCTCTCCCTAGACCTGGGTTCAATTCCCAGCACCCATAAGGCATCTTTACAAACTGTAACCGCAGTCCCAGGGGATTCCACATCCTCACACAAACATAGATGTAGTAGGCAAAACACCAGTGCACATAAAATAAAAATAAATTATTTTAAAAAACATTTTAAAGCCCTCTTTAAAAGTTTAAAATTTCAAAAAATCGTTATTATGCATATGGCTGTTTTGCCTGCAAAACTAACATACCACGTGGGTGCCTGGTGTCCATAGACGCTGAAGGCGGTCCTGAACCCTGGAACTGGAGTCATATGATTGTTCGCTGATGTTTAATGTGGTGAAATGTTTGAAGAGTGTTCTGTGTCCTGTGTCCAGGTTCTCACTCTCCTTGGCCAGTGTCACTGGTTCCTGGCTGTACCTTGGAAACAGGTTGATCCCAACCTACCCCAAGTGAAGCAGCCGCCACACGGAGTTAGCTGGTCTGCACAGCTGACCCGTCCTGGCCCTGCATCTTTTCTGCCGTGAGGTTAGCTCTGTGCCACCTAACAGTTGGAAAAGGAAGGGCTGCTTTTTCAGAAGACCAGTTAGTTCCTCTCACCCGGTCAGAACTGTCCGGAACTCCAGCTCCAGGCCCTCTTCTGGCCTCCGGCCACTGCAAACACATGGTACACAGGTTACATGCAGACAAACTCAGACACAGCTAAAATAAAGCCACGAGCGCGGGCTTTGGAGCGGAGATGTAGCTGCAGAGGCACCACCGAGTCCCTTGTCTCCCCGTTATTTTCCTGGCCACATTCCAGTTTCCTGGCCACATTCCAGCGCCCTGCAGATCCAGTCCCATGCCTGCTGGAGTGTGCTCAGGACGGACCCCTTACACCTCTCCACAAAGTCCTTTTTATCACCCTTAGGAATGCTGTGACCCTGACTCGAAGGTTTTTCGATTGTTTGGGTGCCATAAAAGCTTTCTACCTGTGAAAGATACAGATCTTCTGCTACAACTGGGTGACACATAAACACAGGTCTCTGGGGACTTCCTAGGACTCACAAATGAATCATAAATGAATCAAATCCCTCCAGAGGGCACGCTTGTCCACCCCATATGAAAGAAGTGGTCATTGCTCCCGCATAGTCCAGGAGAGTCAGTTTGTCCCTTTAGGTGACATTTGCGTAGTGTGTTGACTAGTTTCGTGTCAATTTAACACAAACTAGTCACTGAAGAAGAGCTAACCTCAGCTGAGAAGATGCCCGCCAGCCTGGCCTGCGTCCTGGCCTGGTGTATTTTCTGGTGGATGACGGCTGTAAGCTGGAACAAGCCCTCCTCTCCTTTCCCAGGCTCCCCATCAGAATGGTTTGAATCAAGCCCCGAAACCCCGAGACACAGTAGTTGCATGTTTGAAAATCACTGTAAAGATGATGATTGGTGTATGGATGGTATCTCGTTAACATAAAGTAAGCTCGTGACGGGAGTTGAAAATGCTGTCTAGTTTGGGTACATTTTATTAGATAACTGTACATGGGGAATGCATGAACATGGAAGTTCATGTAGAGGTCAGAGAACTTTGTGAGAGTCTTCTGTCACCACTTGGGTCCCGGGGTTCAAGAGCATGTTGTCAGCTTACAGCAAGCACCCGGGCTAACTTGTTGACCCTCATTTGCATATCTGGAGACCCTCATTTGTGCGTTTGTAGAGGAGCTTGTCTTCCTTGCTCATACTCTTCTCCTGCTCCTCCTCCTGTTCCTTCTTGTTCCAGGACAGCCAGGGCGACACAGAGACCCTGTCCTGTCCTGAAATAGAGATGGAAAACAACTACAGCTGGGTCAGCTTGTTGGCTCTGTGGGTGTTCGTGACCCATCTGAAAAGGGGATCTGTGTGTAACTCAGGCTGCCCTTGGACTCAGATCCACCTGCCGCCTCTGCCTCCACCTTCTTAGCTTAGGGATTAAAGGTTTGTACCGCTGTGTGTGGCTTGGGCCCCCCAGCTTCAAATCACACCTCTTGGAAGAGGGGACCCCTTGGAAGGTAACTTCTTTAGAAACAGATTCCATAGAGGTCAGTTAGTCAGGATAACGGAAGGCGCTTGCACTCAGCATGCTTGTACATACGCATGTGCACAAACACATACGATTAAACATAGAACAAAGACCTTTAAAAGATGGAATGGCTAGAGAGATGGCTTGGTGGTTAAGAGTACTTGTTTCGGGGTTGGGGATTTAGCTCAGTGGGAGAGCCCTTGAGGCCCTGGGTTCGGTCCTCAGCTCTGGAAAAAAAAAAAAAGAGTACTTGTTGCTCTTGAAGAGGATCTGGGTTCAAGTCCTAGAAGCCATGTGGGGTTTCACAGGCATCTAAAACTCCAGGTCTGGGGATCTAGTGCCCTCTTCTGACTTGCCAGCATTAGGCACATACATGATTCATATACATACATGCAGGCAAAACACTTGCCTGCATGAAATCTTAAAAAAATAAAACCCTTTGTTTTTTTTTTAAAAAAAAAATCAAGGCCTGCAGTGGTGGCCACACCTTTGATCCCAGCACTGCAGAGGCAGAGGCAGGTAGATCTCTGAGTTCAAGGCCAGACTGGTCGACAGAGTGAGTTAAAGAGAGACTGACTGCATGCCACTCTGGACGCTCTGTAAGCACCCAATCCTCTCAGCCAGCTGTGACATAGTGCCTCACAGAGTTTGGGGTTGACAGGCAGCCATTTAAAAGCCAGTGAGTGTTGGAGGTGTGTCATGAAGTGTCAAGGCATGAGTATGTGGATTCATACGGACCCATGGAAAGAAGATTCAGAGGCATCTTAAGAATGAATCTAGGGAGAACCTGGAACCTCAAGAATGAATCTGGCTGGGTGGTGGTGGCGCACACCTTCAATCCCAGCACTTGGGAGGCAGAGCCACACGGATCTCTGTGAGTTCAAGGCCAGCCTGGGCATCCAGGACAGGCACCAAAACTACACAGAGAAACCCTGTCTTGAAAAACAAAACAAACAACAAAAAGAATGTATCTGGAGAAATGGCTCAGCGGTTAAGAGCACTGGCCGCTCTTCTGGAGGTCCTGAGTTCAATTCCCAGAACCTCATGCTGGCTCACAACCATCTACAATGAGATCTAGTGCCCTCTTCTGGCCTGCAGTCATACATGCAGGCAGAATACTGTATACATAATTAAATCTAGCCTTTCAAGGCTGCAGGCAGATCCGGTCTCAGGACTGAAACACTTTCCCTTCGCCCAGGGCATTTTTATTTTTCTCTATATTTACAGTTTAGCCAGTTGATTTCCATATGCTCAAAACAAACTGAAAGAAGCTCCCAAAAATACAATGCCAAGTGCAAATCCCTCATCATCAGATACCACAGTTTTCCAGGTTTCCTGAACCAAGTTTTGTAGGGGCCTTTGTATCCTTGGGAGACTCTTGAGACGGGATTCACATGGGCAACAAGAGGAACAAAAGGTCTGGATTAAACAGCAGGTGGGTTAGGGTTAGGTGCTGCACTCTGGAGCCAGGCCAGGGGTAGCATGTACGAGTCCCAGTCGTCATACATGACAGAGTGTTTGTCAGGCTGGATATTGTCCATGTAGATGAAGCAGCGATCATGGGCAGATCTGCAGGGACAGCAGATGAGTGGTTTCTGTGGGAAAGGGGGTTGCAGGGTGCTGCCTACTACATGCAGAGCTTTGTTTCAGAGGATGAGAATTCTAGGTTGCAGTGACTGTTGTCCGGAGGGGGTGGGGGGGCACAAAATGTCACCAGTGGTAGTTCCTGTTCTGGGGATCTTGCCACAATTGGTAGACACAAAATAAGAAGAAATGTGAGTTGGAGGCAGGTGAGGTGGCTGGATGGGAAGAGCTTTTTGCCAAGCCAAGTGACTTGAGTTTCATCCCCGGGACCCACAGTGGTGGAAGCAGAGGCTGACCTGGACAAGTTGTCCTCAGACCTCCACGTGTGCACCGTGGTGTCATTGGCAACGAAGAACGTGGCCCACACACTTCAGTTTCTTACATACCTCGTTTATCAGCCGAGAGCTGAACCCTGAGTAACAGCAGGGGCTTGGTTCTCGCATGTTGTGTCTTGGGTTTCTCTCATGTCAGCCATCGACCAGGGTTGGAGAGGATTTTGGTAAATGGCTGCTTAGAATTAATAGGAGCTGGGATGTGAACCTGGGTTACCTTAATAAACCACCTCACCAGTCTGAGGTGCTGAAGAACACCTACCAGTTGCAGCACCTCCCATCTCTTGTTCTGAGACCCCTCTGCCCCAGCAGGTGTCCGCCCGCCGCCTCCCCGTCAGTCTGGCTGTACACCTTATGCTTTCTCTACCCACCTGGTTGATCATCTGCTCTAAAATGGCTCCTCTGACAGTCAGGTCAAAACCCTGATTCAGTTTCTTACTTAGTGTCTCAATCCTTGCGGCTTTTTTGAGACACTTCATGTAATATTAACGAACACACCAGGCCTCCTGGATTAATTTTTTATGAACAATATGTCTGATTTAGCCAGCTGATACACTGGGGCTGGTCATGTAAGATGAAGGGACCCTGACTGCAGGGCGTGATTGATTTTTAGGTTAGATCAGGTGATCCTCCCAGAGTGCACATTGTTTTGGTTCCTGTTGGGTTAGGGGAGATACAAATGTGGTGGAGAAGCCACTAACCTGCCACCCCCCACCCCCATACACACATGAGGGACCTCCCTGACACGCAAGATTTCCTTCAGGTTCAGGGAGGAAGTCCAAGAGATCTGAAGTCTGTAGTGAGCCCAGAGCTGTTGCATCCGACGCTCACTCCCAGTATTCAACACAAAACCCAGCTACTGTGGTCCAGCTACTCTGGTTGCTCTGTCAGGTGCCACTTCTGGGACAGAGACCCAGCAGGCGCCAACAGCATCGCCCAAGCATAAGCCCTGCGGGCTTCCGTCCCGGGTGAGAAGTGAGGTCCCTTCTAGCACCTAAAGGTTCTGTTTGCTTTTCCAGCTGAGCATCGAGCAGGCCCAGACCGTGGCAGAACAGGTGGAGATGAAGGCGAAGGTGGTCCAGTCGGAGGTCAAGGCTGTGACAGCTCGCCATAAGAAAGCCCTGGAGGAGCGCGAGTGTGAGCTGCTGTGGAAGGTAATGTGGGGTGCATGGCTCCCCCAAGCTGGCCTGTGCAGAACATTCGCCTCATTTCAGATCTTTCAGAAGTGCCTTGAAGTAGGCAGGATGGGGTTCAGGTTGTCTGTTGCTTACCCTGGAAAGGAGGCAGACAAGAGGGAGACAGTCAAAACTCCGCTTGTTAACGGCACGGACAGGAAACAGTCCTTATTGTTGGTGTCTTGGTTGGCTGTACGTCTGGCCCCATGTGGAAAGCCTCCACTTGGGGAGGAATGGAGGGGGGGTGTGTTTCCTGTTGAAGGCTGGGAAGAGCTTTGAGCACACTGGTGGGCTGGGAAGATCCCCATTGGCCCACCTTCATCAACACCTTAGCTGTTGGATTGTATGCCCCCCACTGGAGAAGAAAGGTCAGCTGAGGCTACCTATGGCTACCTATGGGCTGGCATTCAACCCTGCAAATCCGGCTTCTAAGAGACCTCCTCTGTTGGATGTCTGGTTTGCCCCGTTACTATGGTAGGGATAACATCTAAGTCCCCCCAAAAAAACCCCGGCAGAATCCCTGTTGTTATTATTATTATTATTTTAACCTTTTTAGAGCTTTATTGGGGACGGGGGCGGGAGGACAGACGGAAGGAAGGAAGGAAGGAGCGGAAAGGAAAGAGGACCCCTGTTCTTAAATAAACTTGCTGTTTGATAAACACCTCCATCTCATCCATCTTTTTCATTTGCTTGTTTATTCTTATTTTCATTTCATTTCTGTTGGTGCAATAAAATACCCTGACAAAAGAGTTTATTCTGTGTTATATAGTCTGTTGTCATGGGGAAGTAAAAGCAGCATGACTTGAAGTGTCTGGTCACATGACATGTTCCAAAGCGGAGAGATGCATGTGTGTGGTAGTGCTCAGCTAGCTTTTAGGGTGGGTCTTCCTTCTCTTTATCCAGTTCAGAAAGATCCTCACCATAAAGCTAGGCTATAGTGATCTAGGCAATCCCATGGAGACGCTTCTCAAGTAATCCTAGTTTTATCAGATTGACAGTTAAGAGCAGTCAAGCCATGTGTGATAGCAGCACGTGCCTTTCAGCACCTGCACACTAGAGGAGTACAAAGCAGTCTAGGAGTTCAAGTCCATCCTGGTTTACAAAGTGAATCCACCAAGCCGGGTGGTGGTGGCGCACGCCTTTAATCCCAGCACTCGGGAGGCAGAGGCAGGCGGATCTCTGTGTGTTTGAGGCCAGCCTGGCTACAGAGTGAGATCCAGGAAAGGCGCAAAGCCTGTCTCGGGAGGGGGGGAGGAGACCAAAGTGAATCCACCACCAGCGACTCCCAGGGAATGCAGCACCTCTGGCCTCTGTGGGCACCTGCACTCACATGCACAGATACACATCATTAAAACAACAACATTTATTTTTCTTTAAATCTAGACCTCAGAAAAGTTGGCATTGGCCTTTCATAGCTTTCAGCTTGGAGAGCACTGAAAAGTCTCAGTGGCCAGGCAAACCTGTGAAATGAGTTACTTCTGGTGGTGGTGGGCACCTAGCTTAGAACTAGGGAACTGTTGAGAATTGCATGCAAAAGGAAAGAGAAAGGAGGAAATAGTTCTGTTTTGTTGGTCAGATAAAATTTCAGATCTGTTTCCACATCGTTTTTAGCCTTTTGTGCCCACACTCTGTCTGTGCTTGGTTCTGAGTCTGCCCTGTTTCTTCTCCCGTCTCCAGGTGGAGAAGATACGGCAGGTGAAGGCTAAGTCTCTGTACCTGCAGGTAGAGAAGCTTCGTCAGAACCTCAACAAGCTAGACAGCACCGTCAGTGCCGTCCAGCAGGTCCTGGAGGAGGGCCGGGCCCTGGACATCCTGCTGGCCCGAGACCGGATGCTGGCCCAAGTGCAAGAGCTCAAGGCCATCCGGAGCCTCCTGCAGCCGCAGGAAGATGACCGAGTTATGTTCACGCCCCCTGACCAGGCCTTGTACCTGGCCCTCAAGTCTTTCGGCTTTGTCAGCAGCGGAGCGTTTGCCCCGCTCACAAAGGCCACAGGAGATGGCATTAAGCGAGCCCTCCAGGGCAAAGTGGCCTCCTTCACCGTGATGGGCTATGATCATGATGGTGAGCCTCGCCTCTCCGGAGGCGACCTGATGTCAGCTGTGGTCCTGGGCCCCGATGGCAACCTGTTTGGTGCAGAAGTGAGTGATCAGCAGAATGGGACTTACGTGGTGAGCTACAGGCCCCAGCTCGAGGGTGAGCACCTGGTGTCGGTGACACTGTGCAACCAGCACATCGAGAACAGCCCCTTCAAGGTAGTGGTCAAATCAGGCCGCAGCTACGTGGGCATCGGGCTCCCCGGGCTGAGCTTCGGCAGCGAAGGGGACAGTGAAGGCAAGCTCTGCAGGCCCTGGGGCGTGAGTGTGGATAAGGAGGGCTACATCATCGTGGCTGACCGCAGCAATAACCGCATCCAGGTGTTCAAGCCCTGCGGCTCCTTCCACCACAAATTTGGTACCCTAGGTTCCCGGCCTGGGCAGTTTGACCGACCAGCTGGGGTGGCCTGCGATGCCTCCCGCAGGATCGTAGTGGCCGACAAAGACAATCATCGCATTCAGATCTTCACCTTTGAGGGCCAGTTCCTCCTCAAGTTTGGTGAGAAAGGAACCAAGAATGGGCAGTTTAACTACCCTTGGGATGTAGCAGTGAATTCTGAGGGCAAGATCCTGGTTTCAGACACCCGAAACCACCGCATACAGCTGTTCGGGCCTGATGGGGTCTTCCTGAATAAGTATGGCTTTGAGGGGTCTCTCTGGAAGCATTTTGACTCTCCACGGGGTGTGGCTTTTAACCACGAGGGTCACCTGGTAGTCACCGATTTCAACAACCACCGGCTTCTGGTCATTCACCCTGATTGTCAGTCAGCACGCTTCTTGGGCTCAGAGGGCAGCAACAATGGACAGTTTCTCCGACCGCAGGGTGTCGCCGTGGACCAAGAAGGGCGAATCATTGTGGCCGATTCCAGAAATCACCGGGTGCAGATGTTTGAGGCCAACGGCAGCTTCCTGTGCAAGTTTGGTGCTCAGGGCAGTGGTTTTGGGCAGATGGACCGCCCCTCGGGTATCGCGGTCACCCCAGATGGACTGATCGTCGTGGTGGACTTCGGCAACAATCGAATCCTCATCTTCTAATAGAATCTTCTGGGTTTCTGTGTTTAGGGTGTGCATGTGTGCGTCTCTCGTTTCTGAATTTCAAAGAAGAAATCATCTCAGGGATATTTCTTTTTCTTTTTCCTCCCTTTTTTATTTTTAAAAGAGGACAAGAGTACAACATTGCATAAGTCCTACCTCAGCTTTTTTGGTTTTTTTTTTTTTTTTTTTTTTTACAGATGAATGTAATTCTCTTTGTGCAGGGATTGAGCCTGTGAAGTGATAATTTCTATCTACCTCAAGTCTTTCATACCTTCTCCAGCAGCCCTCTTTGCCCCTCCACGGAGCTCATGTTCCCTTTTCTCTTGAGGGTATGGAATGCACAGGCCAGCGCTCCTGCGACCTCGAGGGCACTGGAAGCATTATGGTGGGGTGCATTTTGTGGATTGAGCCAAGGAAACCCAAAAATAACTACTAAGTAAAAAAGAAAAGTATAAGATGTTGGAAAGATAGGATTTAAAATTCATAATTCTAGTGTATTTGTGTTCTTGAATACTGTGTATGTGGGGTTAGGTTGTTGGGTTTGATCTTTTTGGGGAAAATTTTTTTCTTTTCTTTTTTTTTCTTTTTAAGTGCTGCAACAGAGCTTTCCTCTGTTCTTGGGTTACCTCAATGTCTAACATCTTCATCCCTAGGATGGCTGTGGCTTGCTAGCCAAGAAAAGCAGACCATTCATATTTTAGGTGTCTGGTCTTTGTTTCTGCTTAGGAAGGGTGTGTGTGTGTGTGTGTGTGTGTGTGTGTGTGTGTGTGTGTGTGTGTTTCAAAGCCATCTTCGCCTGGGGGAAAGCTGGACTTGACACATGGCGTCCCAGGGAACCTTCTCTTCCCAGTTTGCTCTCTAAGAAATAGATTTAGCTCAGGACTCTCAGTTGAAAGTGTTCTCAAGTTAAGTTTCTGTGTTTTGTTGTTTCTAAAGACTTAGGTATAAGCAAATAAGTTAACCTTGTTCTCAGAGAGGGGCTTTTCAGATGTGGACGGGGTGCCACAGAAGTGGGGGGGGGTGTTGGAGAAGTGAGGCACCCCACATCAGGGACTGTTCAGAAGGTGGGATCCCGTCCCAAGAGGGAAGGTCTGCAAGAGTGTATAGTAGGCAAAGGGATAAACTTTTATTTGAAAAAGCACAATTTTTTTTTTCCTGCTTTGGAAGTTCAGGGAATATAGAAGTATGTTTGAATGACAAGTAGGAGTATCCCATCCCCACCCCCTTGGCTCAGGTCTCTTTCTCAGGATCCTTGTCTCTGAGTGGAGTCAGACCTCAAGGTTAACTGAACCCCACTCCCTCCCCCAAAGGCCTTTGAATGTAAAGTATTTGTAGACCAAATCCCCCTTGACCCAAAGTGCAGGACACAATATATATCCTTTTTTAAACCTGTACCAAAGAATAGGATTGTGGGGGTATGTGGCTCCCATGCCACTACAGGACTGATTAGTGGTAAACTACACATTTGGTCTCGACGACATCATCATCTGTCTGAGGATGGGGACCCCATCGAGCCTCTGTACTCCTCACTACTGAAATCAGATTGGATTTGAAAGGGGCTCTCACATCGCTGACTGAGGACAGGAAGCTCCTGCCTGAAACAGACCAAAAGATGAGTTTCTGCCCAGAAATGGATTTGGTTTTAAAAGAGAAAGTTAATAAATGGAGCAATTTACCCCCTGTCATCCCAAGAAGAAGGTGGTGATGGGAAGCCTGTGATGGGTCAGTCACATTGCTTTGGGACATTTAACTTGCCAGTGTGAACTATGATGTTCATTCACATGACTTTAATTTCAGGATTTCTGAGTGACCCAGATGGGGAAGCAGGTACCAGAGTCACTTTGTTAGGGAGAATGGTACACAATCAAGGAACCCCGAAGGTAGCTTCCAGCTGCCAAGTCCTCCTTTCCGGGGTCCTGGGTTGGTGGAAGGACCACTGCGAAAGAGATCGTACTCGGTACAAGCTCCTTTTTTGAAGTTTCCTAGTGGATCCTCCCCCAGTTCATATTCCTTAGCCTTTATTGTGCCCCCTAATTGTTAAGCTGGCTTTTACAGGACAGAGTAACTGGGAGGCAGGTCCCCCCTCCAGCAAAATGCCCTTAAACACTCAATACAACTGGTGTTATGTAACGATGATTCTAATTCTCAGAAATCTGATTTTAATTGTGGCCAGGGAAAAGCTATTTTAGTTTTTTTTTTGTTTTTTTTTTCCCCCCTTTCTGTTCCTCTTCATAGCTTACCTATGACAAGAATATTGGCTATTTAGTGGGAAATTTTTTCTGGTGAATTACGACAGATAAAAATACTTGATAATTTACTTAGGATTTGGTTGCTCAGCCCAGGTTTCCACCTTGTGGCTGAAATGGTCAGGTCTTAAAGAGTAAGTAGATAAGCCAGTGAAGGCTTAGAGCAAAGTGTCCTTAGAGGTGTGTGGCTCTTTACCTTTCTGTATCCAGAATTGGTTTATGGCTGGCTTCTAAGGAACGTATGTGGTCACACCTGGAGAACTTTTGTTTTTAAAACAAGTGGCCATTTGCAGCCGCCTGAGATTGCTCCTGGCCTGGGGGGAATCAGTGCTAAGCACTTTGGAAAGTGTGATAATGTGGACTGTTCCATATCATGATACAAGCCATGTCTGGTGCCACCCTAGTGTGACGTTGCCATGTATTTGTGTGTACACCTGCTGCCCAATCCGAGGTGATGATGGGAACGGCAGGAAAGAGACCAGGTCCTTAGTGCTGTGAAAGGAAGCTTTGTCACCAGTGAGAGACAGGCAGGCAGTGGAGGTAGACACATGTAGATCTGCCCTGGTCAGGTGGCAGGAGCTGGAGGGCGTGGGCATCAGGAGATCCCTATTGGAAGTGAATATATCTAAGCTTGAGTATTGAACACCTGGTTGCCACCTGCCTGACATTCCAAAAGTATAATCTAAAAGTCATCACTCATCTCTAAATTTGTTCCTGAAGCCACCCTGCCTGCCTCCACACCTGTGCTCTACTGTGGCTGGCAGGTGACTCCTAAAGTTGGCTTGGAGCCCCGTTGTCTTGTCTGGGCTGCCCCCCAAGTGCACTAAATTCCTCAATCAATACCCTTTTTAAGTCTAACTTATCTGGGGAAACATAAAAGGGTACCCTAAACAGAACTGGACTTCGTGTTGGGCCAAAGAAGTTGCCAAGATGAAGGCACTTTGAGGTGGATGGCTCAGTCTGCTTCACCGAATCACCGTTGTTAAGCCAAAGCTTAGTTATTTGAGCTGGGGAGTCTTAGGCTTGCAGCAGAACAATAGTGTTGGTGTGTTGTCTTCTGTGTTTGGAAGACTCTAGAGTTGCTGTGTTCTGGTAGATAGTAAAAGGTATGCCAAAGTTTTTAGGCTGGCTTTTCCCTGTTGTTTAAGAAATATGTACACACACACACACACACACACACACACACACACACACGTGCCAAAATTATTTGTTTAGAGTATCTCTCTCCTGCTGAGGTTCGACCAGTCTGGGGCTGTAAAGAAGGTGACATTGTCACCTGTTCGCACATTAGGTAAGGTTGGACCTCCTGACACTCAAGGGCTTTCTCTGTCATCGTGTGGACCAGGGTCACAGGACACAGCACCTCTTGCCACACTGGTTGGTTTATTAGATTGTCTACCTCACTTTTGGCAAAGTCATCTACCTCATGTGGGCACCTGATGGGTCTCAAAGGGATAGTATTAATCCGGTGGAGATGGGCAGCCGTGGGAGGCTGCTTCAAAGATCCAGAATTGACTTCCAATACAGAACATTGACCTGTTCAGTCGGTGTGGGCCTTCATCCAAGTAGTTCTCCATCAATCTTGCTTTCTCTGTCTGCCACAAACCCAATTCTGCATATAGTATTAGGAACTGCTTCTGGCCTAATGGAGAACTTGACTAGAAAAAGGCCTTAGGTCTCTCTTCTCTTCAAGAGAAAGCTGTTTTATCTGGTAGGAGTGTCTGCACACATGCCCTTTCAGTGGGATCCCTGAAGGTCTGGTGGGGAGCATCAGGTGTCTGAAGGCATTGAGAATCTCTGACGTCATGATTGTATTTGCAGCTGTCTGCACCCAGCAGGATGTCTGTCGCCTGGTGCAGCCCCCTCTACAGTGACTGGTGACGTGTACACTGCTCTTTGTTTTGATTTGTTCTTCCTACCAAAGGCAACACTTTGACATTTGTGGTGTGCCCCTCCCCCCCTTTTTTCCTTGTTTGTTAAATACTTGATAAATTTGAGAAGCACATTATCAGGAAATGCTGTACTGTTAACCTACCTCTGTACATCCCGGTAACCTTCTGGTCTACCTGGGTGAGAGCATCCTGAAGGCCCCCAGAGTAACTGGGTTTTGGGTTTATGAATAAGTGTCACCGTGAAGAAATACCTCAATAATGTCTATTTTTTAGAACTGGTCTTACGGGTTAACAGATCCAGCCTGGTGGGCTGTTTTCCATCGTCATTCAACCAGCAATGGTTCTAAATGTTTTTGTGTATCCGCATGGTCTTAGACCTCCTTTTAATGATTGTATTAACTTACGAGCTCAGGTCGTATCTTAAGGCTATCTCAGAGCACACTGGCTGAATGTTGGCGCCCGTGGCTGCACCGCCACGGTTACTTTGTAACCAGCTTTGCGATGGTTCTTGTGTTTCTAGCAAAACGGTCTGTAGTTGGCTCCTTTAGAGGGAGACTGTTCATATGTATGGGGCTTTCTTGTTTTTAGGGTGGTAAAATGTCTTTTCCCTTAATGTTGATGCTGGTGAGGGTGGGTGGTTTAGCGATGTTTAACTAGCATGTTACAAGTAGTTGTGGGTGGGAGGGTTGTTTGGTTATTGTTTTAATGGATCTTGTTTAATACTATCCATTAGCTCTCATGCCTGGTCAGCCAAAAAAAAAAAAAGAAAAGAAAAGAAAAACTTTAATTTTTAAGTAACTAGAGACTACATAACTCATTTGGGTCTCCCTTTTTTTTTTTGTTTGTTTTGTTTTTTAAAGAAGTGAATACAGATCTGGGTGGAATTCACAGAGGCATGTTGCCTAATGTTAGAGTGACTTAAGTCTCTGTTATTGTCACACAAGCTGATTGAAGGAACACACTGCCAGCATGCCTCCCCTGGCAGCAAATCCCTCACTGCCAGCCCTCCTGGGATTCCAGCTGCCTCTGCCACCTCTGGAATAGCTGGGGTGTTTCAGGGCTCGTCAAGGCAGTGGGTGGTTAGGGGAATTTCCCCCAAACCTCAAAGCAAAAGACGTTTTTTCTTCCTTTTTTTTTTGGGGGGGGGCAAGTCCCTTTTCCCAATTTTGGACTTTTACCTTTAAAACTTTAAATGTTGTTATTATTGCCAGCCGCAGGCATGATGGGCAATGAGCAGGTGAAGAGCCAATGGAGAAGCGTTCCAAACCTCCTGTGAGCTAACAGGCTTCTGAATGTATCTCTGTGCCCCACAGAGGAGGCTGGAGAAGCGGCAAAGGCAGTATCAGCTACTGCAGCCTTAAAACAAAGCCCGTGTCTCTTTGGACTTTAAATGGTTCCTATGCAGCTTATTTTATTTTTGTTTAATCAAATAAACAGAGGGTCTTACTGTGAAAACTGTGTCTGTGATCTTTCCATCTGGATGAGATGTGGGTGTGTTTGGGGTCACACACAACCCCTTAGTGTGACTGCCCCAGGGCTGTGTGTGGGCAGCTAAACTGGGTGTTGGTAGGTTTGTTTGTTTGTTTGTTTTAAAAGAAGACAACAAAACAGGCTAGGTACAGACAGCTTGGCTGGTAAAGGTGCTTGTCACCAAGCCCAGAGGACCGACTCCCACAATTTGTCCCCTGACCTCCACATTCACACCATGACATGTGCCACACCCCCACCCCCACCCCGGCTGTGTGTTCGTATTTAAATTAAAACTACAAGCAGGCTTTCTATCCCTGTCCTTCCTTCTCCCAAAGGAGAAGAGTAACAGATGTTTCTCCAGAGGGGGGAGTGCTGGGTGTGACTCACCAGCTGCCACTGCCCTTTTTTTTCCCCTGGTAGATACTGGCCTTTTATTCTCAGCTTGGGATGATGGGGAAGGATCCACAGCTGAGCTGTGGCCCAAGGAGAGTGAGCAACTCACCCTCCTGTCAGTTGTGGCTTGTGGGGGCAGGGGAGCAGCCTCTAACAGACCTTTGAGTTCTACATGGTGGACACATGCCTGTAATCCCAGGAGGACCATGCGATTGAGGCCAGCATGTGCTATGTAGTGTGAGGCTCAGGTTTGAAAACCCCCCAAAAAATTGGGGAAAGTTTTAGGCCTGGAAGATGGCTCAGCAGTTAGAGTACTTATTGCTCTTGCAGAGGACCCAGGTCGAGTTCCCAACTCCAGCTCCAGAGGATGCATTGCCCTTTTCTGGCCTCCGGGCCCCTGACACCACATCGCAATGCACAGACGTACGGGGAGGTAAAACACCGTAGATAAAAGTTTCTTAAGGGGGCTGGAGAGATGGCTCAACGGTTAAGAGCACACTGGCTGTTCTTCCAGAGGTCCTGAGTTCAATTCCCAGCAACCACATGATGGTTTACAACCATCTGTAATAATATCTGGTGTTCTCTTCTGGCTGGCAGGCATACATGCAGGCAGAACACTGTATACACAATAAATAAATCTTTTTTTAAAAAGTTCCTTAAAGATTGAAGGCAAGCAAGCCTTGCCTGCTCTCAACTTCCTTTGGAACTTAAACAGAGCTAAATCTTAACCTGATTGGTTCTCAAAGCAGGTAGCCTTGGGTTTGAGTAGAGGTTCTTGGAGACTGGAGGTCACCCACTTGACTGAGTTTTGCGTTTTTTCCTAAAACTGATGTTGTAGTTTGTAGCTGGAGAGTTTCTCTCCAGCTCCTGCCAAGCCCCGGCAGCCCTGCAGCCCACTTATAAAATAAACACACACAGGCACTTAACGTTATTTAAACTGTTTGGCATAATGGCTCATGCTTCCTGCTATATCTCAAATTAAGCCATATTTATTAGTCTATAAGTTGCCACATGGCTCATGGCTTACTGGTACCTTACATTTCGCTTGTCATAGTGACGGCTGGCAGCATCTCTCTGCCTCAGCCTTCTACCTCCCAGAATTATTCTCCTCGTCTACCCTATCCTTCCTGCCTGGCTACTGGCCAGTCAGCGTTTTATTTATCAGTCAATCATAGCAACAGTAATTTGTCACTTTCCTAATGTGGCCAGAATGTAGAACTGCTAAGAGAGTGGGCCTAAACTTTAGGACTAAATTAGCTGGTGTTAGCCTACAGATTGTAGTTTTGTATTAGAAGACCTTTCTGCATAAAGCAAGATGAAGGGAAGAGTCATTGGCTCTGCACCCATAGTTGGTGGAAGTGAGCATGGTAAGAACTAGGTAGGGCTTGTAGGGCCTGGACTGGGATATTACTCTTTGGTTTGGTTCAGTTTGGGCCCACAGCCTTTAAGGACCAACGGGAAAGGGATGAGAAGGGAATGAGATCATCCCAAACATGAGTGTGTTCGCTCCCTCCTTGTGTAGGGCAGGTCAAGGCATGCTAAGGTTTCGGTTACTTCCTCTTAGGTGACCAACTTTCCAGATAGGGAACCCACGACAGACCAAAGTCCAGATACCACCAAAGTCCAACTTAGTGAAGCAATGAGTTTTATTGCATTTCTTACAGGAATATGGGTGAGGGGTTCCTTACAGGAACAGAAATGACTGTGACAGCTGCATCCCACGAGGGCCTGTGGGTGAGAGCCCACAAGACGGAGGAGAAACCTGGTACAGCCTGCAGGCAGCTTAGCAGAGAGTGTCCTTTCCAGGTGCCGCAGTTGATTCTCTCTCTTCCAGACAGCCTGGCTGGTGTCGGTGTCTTCAGGCTGCTGCTTTCCGCTCTCAGGGTTTTCCTGGGACTCTTCTGTCTTGGCCCCTCAGCTCTCTGAACTGGGCTCTGCTTACTCTGGCAGGGAGGAGCCTGGTGAATCCGGTCAGTTTTGGGGGAGTTTCTGAAGCTACTTTGGTGTTTACCTCCCTGCTTTAGGAAAGTTTTGATTTGGAGACTGCAACACTTCCTAAGAATGCGCAGCCATCAGGCCTCGGATGTGGGGCTGCAAAGAGAGATGTAATGGATGAAAGTGTCACAATAAAAACCCCTGAACAGCCGGGCGGTGGTGTCGCACGCCTTTAATCCCAGCACTCGGGAGGCAGAGCCAGGCGGATCTCTGTGAGTTCGAGGCCATCCTGGGCTACCAAGTGAGCTCCAGGAAAGGCGCAAAGCTATGCAGAGAAACCCTGTCTCAAAAAAACAAAACAAAACAAAACAAAAAAAAAACCCTGAACAAAAGAAGTCTCTGCATATTGAAGAAAAAAAGAAATGGGGGCCAGGAGTGTTAGTGGTGCACCTTGAGTCCTGACATTGGGAAGACGGGAAGCCTGTGCTACACAGTGAGACCCTGACTCAAAACAAATGGATAAATCAGGTTTTTTTTTTTTTTTTTTTTTTTTTTTTTGTTTTTTTTTTTTAGCCAGCAAGGGCTCTTTTTATTCATTCAGGGTTGGGTTTTTGGAATGCAGTGCAACTTTATAAAGTCAAGAGTGCCAGTAAAGCAAGCCAGCCAGGTGCAGAGTAGCACAAGAAGCTTGCTGGAACCTTCTAGCCCAACAGGTGTCCCTGACACAAGCAGTCAAAGCTGCTGGCCAAGGAGGTATCAAGCAGAACTCAGAATAAATTAAAATCAGGTTTTTCTGCCCCTATCTTCAGTGTAGCAGGTTAACCCTGGGCCTCACCCATGCTGACTAGTGTGTTAGCCCAGTAGGTTAACCTGGGGCCTCACCCATGCTGACTAGTGTGTTAGCCCAGTAGGTTAACCTGGGGCCTCACCCATGCTGACTAGTGTGTTAGCCCAGTAGGTTAACCTGGGGCCTCACCCATGCTTGACAAGTGCTGTACTAGTGTGTTAGCCCAGCCCTAGAGATGAAGCAGAAGTGCCCAAGAGAAGACCACCTCTTTTTTTTGCCTGACGGGGTTTCTCTGTGTAGCTTTGGTGCCTGTCCTGGAACTCACTCTATGACCCAGACTGGCCTTGAACTCACAGAGATCCACCTGAGTTCTGGGATTAAAGGCCTGTGCCACCACTGCCTGGCGACGAGAAACCACCTCTTGAGGTGTGCTATCCCATTACTTTCAAGAAAGGAGTCAATTATCTTTTCAGTGCAGTTTTATTGTTCCTCTCTCTCTCTCTCTCTCTCTCTCTCTCTCTCTCTCTCTCTCTCTCTCTCTCTCTCTCTCTCTCTCTCTCTCTGTGTGTGTGTGTACACCCATGTGTGGAGGGCAGAGGACAACTTAAATCTGTATTCTTTCCCCCATGGGTTCTGTGGGTCAAGCCCAGATCGTGCGGCTTGCACGTGGCCAGCTCTTTGATCTCAGTGGCCCCACACAGCACTTGTGAGACTTTCCCACAACTTTCCCCCCTTACTTTTGTCTTCACATCAATCCTCCAGGATAACTGTCATAGCTTAGCCCAGAACACAGAGGATCCAAGCCTAGGACTGATTCTAAAGCCCTTTGCTGAGGTTGTGCGTTGAGAGAAGATTCTAGAGTGAACTGAGTTCATTGTGTGGCCGAGGGGGCGGGGTTCTTCACTGGGCACCAGGAGCCCGTAGGGTTCTGAATTCAAGGATTTGGAGTTGAAACTTTGCTTAGCCTGTGGGCTTCGAGGTATGGAATAATTACAGAGCAGGGAGGTCTGTGTCAGATGCTGGAACCCAGTGTGATGGATGGGAAGGCAGAGGGGAGACTGTGGACAGGTGCAGAGAGTTCCAGGAGAGATCCTGAGACCAGATCTTTGGTAGGGACCAGGTGGAGCTGAAGATCAGTCGGAAGATTCTGGTTCTAATTTGTAGGTCAGTGGCTTGACTTAGGTCAGACAAGGCCTGATCCCAGCTGTGTTCCTCACTTCTTGATCCAGTTCTGCAGAATCAAGGGAGAGTGTTTCTCACCCTGCATGTGTTACTCACTCTGTGGGCTTGATGCAGAAACCCAGGTTTCAGGTCCTGGAGCCTTCCTCCCACTACATCTAAACCTGTCTGTATTTGGGGTTTAAATTTCTTATCTTCTGAGTAAACCACAAGACTTTGCCCATGGCACTAAACCCTGCCCTGGCTTGCTGTGAGAAGAGTTCATGCAGTCCAATCGGCAACCTTCCCTAAAGATGGCCACTGGGGCAGGGCAGTGGTGGCGCACGCCTTTAACCCCAGCACCTTTCCTGGAGCTCACTTGGTAGCCCAGGCTGGCCTCGAACTCACAGAGATCCGCCTGGCTCTGCCTCCCGAGTGCTGGAATTAAAGGCGTGCGCCACCACCGCCCGGCAGGAATCATCTTTGAAAAAGTCATCATATTAAAAAAAATATTTTAGGTGTGTGTGTGTGTGTGTGTGTGCACGCGCGCGCCCGCCCGCACATTTCTGTGGGTCCCATGGAGGCCAGAGAGGGGATTGGATCCCCCCACTCCGCCCCCTCCCGGAGCTGAAGTGAGCTAGCCCACCTCAGGTCCTCTGGAAGAACAGCCAGGGCTCTTCACTGCTGAGTCATCGCTAAAGCCAGGAACCCATGGAGTGGAGGAGATAAAGACAACAGAGGCAGGGGAGTGGGGATCATAAACACGGACCGCTGTTTGTCCTCTGGTGCGCACAGAGCCCAGGGATTGGAACCTGCTAGGCCCGTGCTTTGCCATTCAGCTCTGCCCCAGCACCATTTCTGTGAAGAAAAGTAGAGAGGGCAGGCAAGATGCTTTGCAGGTAAGGTGCCTGCCGCCAAGCCAGACAACCTAAGTTTGATTTCCGGATCCACATGATGAGGGGAGGAACTCGCAGAAGTCGTCTGGCCTCTACACGTGTACCATGGCTAGTGCATGCATGCTACCACACAGACATACACCCATTATTTTTAAAAAGCGTGTTCTTGAGATAGGGTTTTGCTAAGGTAGACCAGGCTGGATTTGAGTCCACAGAGACTTGCCTGCTTCTGTCTCACGAGTGCTGGAATGAAAAGCGTGCCACCACACCCAGCTCCATTTCCGGCTCTTTAATAATGAAGCCCACTTCCTAAATGACGGTCAATGTAAACTGGGCAGTGCTGCCATCTGCTGGCCAATTTCGTTTCTGTGTGACAGCCAGTTTGGGGCTGAAGGGCCAACCATGTGTGTCCGAGCCACAGGAGAGCCAAGGCGTGCGCTGAGCGGAGCTGGTGCGGAAGCCTGGGCCAGGCAGACGAACGAAGAAGATGGCTTTCCGAGTCCTCGTCCCGGACGTTCGGTAACGGCCCCCAGCTATCAAAACATGGTCCCGGAGACTCCCAGACACCTTCCCCGGGGGTGGGGTGCGGGGCGGGGAAGTGCTGAGTTCTAGGTGATGGGATCTAGAAGCCCACGTGGTTAAACGATGCGCGTGTCCCTGGAAGCACGCCGGGAATGAGCGTGGGCCCGGAGTAAAGGGAAGGAGAAGCCAGCTTTCCTGTGTTCGCAGCAGCCACCTCCGTTCCGATTCCAGTCCTCGGGAGGCGGAGGTAGGTAGATGTGTGAGTTCGAGGACAGCCAGAGCTACACAAAGAGACCTCAAAAACACAAACGAAAACCAAACAAAGAAGATCTGTCACCCGGTCTCCGCATTCTTCAGCCAAAGATTATAACCGAGCTGAGACGACACGGTGGTCCTCAGCCTAGGTTGCTTCTGTCCACCAACAGGGCGAACGGAGACATTTGATTTGTGAGTGTGTTGACTCTCCCCTCAACGCTGCTAATCCCGGTGGCGGTTTCACAGATCGGGCCCTGTGCCCATGCTGACCTATTTCCCAGTCTGTAGCCCCACAGCCGATACCTGTTTTTCATTGTGTTAATTTTTCCCCCCCCCTTTAAAGCCAGGAGTGGTGGCACCTGCCTTTAATCCCAGCGCTTAGGTGGCAGAGGCAGGAGGATCTCTGTGAGTTCGAGGCCAGCCTGATCTACATATCGAGTTCCAGAACAGCTAGAGCTACATAGTGAGATCTGTTTTTTTTTTTTTTTTAAATAGATTTATTTTATGCAGATACGTGTTGTTCATGCATGTATGTCTGTGTACCACCTGTGTGGCTGGTGCTCTCAAAATAGGACGTTGGATCCCCTGGAACTAGAGTTACAGAGGGTTCACAACCGCCATGGGAGTGCTGAGAACTGAACCTGGGTCCTTAAAGGCAGTAAATGTTGCTAACACGTGGGCCATCTCTCCAGCCTCTCATTATAGATTTTGACTCACTAAGCTTTTCATTTACAACGTGTTTATTTTTGCTTGCTATTTTGTTTGTTCTTGAGAGCGGACCTCACTAGCCTGGAGTATATGGCTGAGGATGACCTTGAACTCCTGATCCCCTTGTCTCTACTTCCCAAGTGTCAAATGATAGGCGTGTGCCACCATGTCCAATTTGGAGTCAGTTTTGAGTCCCTGACTTGATCCAGTCAGCTTGATCTCAGCAGCAAAATTCAGATCTGAAGTCTCTTCCTTAGGCGGGTTCTCCTGCCCGGAGCCACTGTGAGCAGCCTCGTTCCCGCTCCGAGCAGGTACTAGACAGCTGGGGTTAGCCCCTGTGCTCCAGTCCAAGTTACTCCAGTTTGCCCATCAGCGGGCGCCTAACTAACCTCACCTGGAAGTCCTCCCAGGCGTCTGTCTGGCTGTTTCTGGCTGCCTAGCCCCTGGGCTAAGCCACTGCGGTCGGTTCTGCCGCAGTCCCAGGGGGGTCCACCAGGGGGCGGGAGGGGTGGGCTTGCTGTTTCAGATAGGCGAGCAGCGTGGTCGCCTGAAGTGTTTTCAAGTCTTTGGTGTTGGAATCAGACTCGGTCCACTAGGGGTCGCTGCAGCTCCATGTTGGTCAGTCGGGTTTCGTGGAATAGGTCTCAAACTCCAGGACTCCTGCCCCTGAAAAGAGTATTTATTTATATTCATTTTACATGTATGAGGGTTTTGCCAGCATGTATGTAAGTGTACCGTGTGTGTACGGTGGTCACAGGATCCAAAGCGTGCCAGATCCCCTAGAACTGAAGTTACAGACACTTGGGGACTGAGAAGTGATCCCAGGTCCTCTGGAAGAGCATCTCTCCAGCCCTTGGTGTCTAGCTTGAAATCCCTCCTGAAGGAAAGCCTGGCTAGTTCTTCGGACTGTGATGTTGCTGGCCAGCCTGACAGCTGCTTATCTCTGGGGTAATAACTGTGCTATCTCGAAGGCTGAAAGCTGCCCTTGATCTCAAGACCAACTCACGGTTCACTGAAAGAGTTGCTGGGATACAGCAATGGCTAAGGGGGACATGGCAGGCTCAGCCATTTCCATTTCTATTTTTTCACATGGATGGATATTTTGCCTCCATGTTCATGCTCACAGAGGCCAGGAGGGGGCATCAGAGCCTCTGGAATTGGAGTTACCACTACAATTTGACCCCCTTATCCAGGACAGCCAGCCTCCTTATTGAATTAAAGAGGCCTACAAAGTCACCTTCCGGGTCAGACAGACACTGTGAGACCAACTTTGTCCTGCTCTACATGTGAGTGCCTCTTTTCTTGAGTCTCTTCCCTCTTCTTACTCTGGCCTTGGCAGATCTGGACAGTATCTGGGAATGGAAGCCAAGTCATTTGGAGAGTCTCACATAGTTGAGTGCCTGTCTAGCATTAAAAAAGATATATTTATAATTTTTTAAAGATTTATTTATTGATTACATATACAGAAGAGGGTGCCAGATCTCGTTACAGATGGTTGTGAGCCACCATATGGGTGCTGGGAATTGAACTCAGGTCCTCTGGAAGAGCAGAGGTGATCTTAACCTCTAAGCTATCTCTCCAGTCCTATTTATAATTTTTTGAAACATGGTCTCTCTATGTAGACCTGGCTGTCCTGGAATGTGGTGATATATTGTGTGCCCTAGTAAACTTGCCTGAGGATCAGAGGACAGAGCCAGCCACTAGATTATACACAGAGCAGGCAGTGGTGGCACACACCTTTAATCTCAGCACTTGAGATCTCATGCCTTTGTTTGGGAAGCACACACACACACACACACACACACACACACACACACACACCTTTAATCCCAGGAAGTGATGTCTGGGCAGAGAAAGTTATATAAGGCGTGAGGAAACAGGAACTCACTCTATTTAGGCTGAGGAGTTCATAGAGGTAAGAAGTAGTGGCTGAGTTGGGTGGTGGCAACTTGAATCCCAGCACTTGGGAGGCAGAGGCAGGTGGATTTCTGTGAGTTCGAGGCCAGCTTGGCCTACAGAGTGAGTTCCAGGAAAGGCGCCAAAGCTACACAAAGAAACCCCGTCTTGAAAAACAAAACAAAAAGAACTAGTGGCTGGCTGTTCTGCTTCTCTGATCTTTCAGCTTTTACCCTGATATCTGGCTCTGGTTTTTTTTTATTATATTAAATATATATATATATTTAAGATTTGAACAACACTGGCACTTGCTATGTAGATGGAAGCTGGCGTTGAATTCACGGAGGTCCACCTGTCTCTGCTTTCCAAGTGCAACCTGCCTGCCTTGTGTGTTTGCAAGAGGGGACTAACCAACAGGCCATTCACCAGAAATGTAAGGAACATTGGGTGGTAGTGGTGCACGCTTTTAATCCCAGCACTCAGGAGGCAGAGGCAGGAGGATCTCTGTGAGTTCGAGGCCAGTATGGTTATCAGAGTGAGCGAGTTCTAGGACAACCAGGACTACTCTTGTCTGGAAAAACCAGGAAAAAAAAAAAAAAAAGAAAACCTTTCTATGATGTGATCAGTCAAGAGAAAAACTTAATGTTTTGTTTTTTGTCCATCCTCAGCCCTCCCAGAGCTGAGGACTGAATCCAGGCCTTGTACTTGTTAGGCCAATCCTCCACCACTGAGCTGAAGCTCCAACCCCCAAAATGTTGTTTTTTTTAATATTATTTTTTTAAACAGCTGACTCTGTGTGGTACTGGGGATCGAACCCAGGGCCGTGATCACACTATGCCAATTCTCTACCTCCCTAACCCACCACAAATACGTCTTTACAAATTAAAAAGCTTTAAAAGTTTTTCTTTTTATCCTCCCTCTCTCCCTCCCTCCTTTTCCTTCTTTGTTGAGCCATGGTCACATGTAGCCCAGGTTAGCCTTAAATGTGCTATATAACCGAGGATAACCTTGGGCTCCTCACTCTCCTGCCTCCACCTCCAGAGAGCAGGATTACAGGCACGCACCCCGGCCCCCAGCTCTTAATTTTTCTTTCTTCCCACAGAAGAAACCATGCCACGCTACCTTTGAGTTTGGGGAAATGAGTCACTCAGGGCTTTTTTTTTTTTTTTTTTTCTTTTCTTTCTTCTTCTTCTTCCTTTTGTCAAGAAGCCTCATATGGGTAAGGGAAGAGCCGGTATGTCACAGGAAGTCATACCCCTCAAAGCACCTGTGCTACTTCAGGGATCCTGGCACTGCCTCACAGACTGGCCTCAGGACCGCTTTCGAAAGGGCCAGGTAAGTGGAGCCGGGGGTGTGTGGGGCCTGTGGCTGTGTGGTTGCAGGGACCTGAGGCAGCATGGACATTCAGGGGCTTTTTTGTCTTTTCCTTTAGACTTGTTGTATGGGTAAGAGTGTTTTGCCCGCATACGTGTAAGTGCCCCATGAGTGTGCCTGGTGCCTGTGGAAGTCATCAGATGAGAGCCTGGGGTCTCCTGGAATTGGAGTTACTGTGAGGCACCATTCGGATGTGAGAAATTGAACCCAGGTCCTCTGCAGGAGCAGCTGGTGCTCTTAGTCACTGAGCCATCCCTCCCGCCCCACACTCAGGACTCAGGCTTCTTGATCTTGCTGATGCTCCCTGGCCCATTTGGAGTACACACCGTTTTACCTGCTTTCATGGCTTCATCGGTCAGGCATCCGTGCAGACTCAGCTCTGCCCCAAACCTTCAGCTTTCACTAGGATTGTTAACTTTTCTGCTGCTTCTAACAAGTTTTTCAAGCCAAGGAACTCCACATATGTAGGAATTACAGAATTGTAAGCAGTTTCATTTACCTATTTACTAATTTTCTTTTAAGATGTGTTTCTTTACATTTCCTTGTGTAGTGTGTGTGTGTGTGTGTGTGTGTGTGTGTGTGTGTGTGTGTGTGTGTGTGTACATGCATGCCAGGGTGCTTGTGTGGAGGTCAGGGGATGACCTTCAGAGGTCTGTTCTCCTTTACCTCGTGGAACCAGGGCATTAAAGGGCATCAGGCTTGATGGCAGATGTCTACATTTGCTGAGCCGTCGGTTCTGCCCACTTGTTTCTGAGAGTCTGATGTAGTGTAGGCTGGCCTCAAACTCACTGTGTCCCTGAGGCTGGCCCTGAACTCCTGGTCTTCCTGCCTTGGCCTCTCAAGAGCTGGCGTATAGGCATGGGCCACTGTGCTGGGCTAACCTGTTTGCGCTTCTGAGACTGTCTTCACTCCTCTGGTTTTCCCTTTAGTCCTCCCTAGTAAAATGACAGTGACAAGATGTAGCTGTCAGTCATTGACCAACTTCTTCGGAGACCCTGCCATGCACCAAGTGATCTGCACACCTTTCCAAGAAAAACAAATGAACAAAATCTCTTTTGAGAAACACCAGGGCAGGGGCTGGGGAGATGGCCCTGTGGGCAAAGCGCCTTGCGGCTTATGCACAAGGACCTGAGTTCGGATCTCCAGCAGGCAAGCCAAAGCCAGGTGTGGTGGCACATGCCTGTCGCTCCAGCCTTGAGGGTGGAGATGGGCACATCCTGGGGGGGTTCCTTGGCCAGCCTGTCTACCCAAAACAGAGAGTTTGGGGTTCAGAGATGAGACTGTCTCAAAACACAAGGTGGAAGGTGACAGAGAAAGACACCTCTGGCCCCATAAGTGCAGGTAGAGATGACTGCACATGCTCACAGGTATGTACGCATATGTTTACCCCGTCACACATACATGTAGGAACACTAGAGTGTTCAGGCGTGAAGTAGATGTGAATTACTGAACTAAACAAGAAGATTTAATAGTGACTGCCAGGCTGCCACAGAGACACAGATCAGGAAGCATGGGGGTGGTCCAGAAAGCTACTCAGTTCTGCCTTGCTCAGGTGAGTATTTTGTGTGAAAAGCTGTAAAAAGTGTTTTATTCTCTGTATCCACCAATTTACTTAGTCATTTTAAAGCTTTATTTATTTATTTGAAAGGGTTTCTCTGTGTAGCCCTGGCTGTCCTGGGACTAGCTCTGTAGACCAGGATGACCTCAAACTTATGCCTGCCTCTGCCTCCTGAGTGCTGGGATTAAAGGTGTGTGGCATCATTCCTAGCTATTTTTTTTTTAAACTTACAAAAATGGTATCGTGTGTGTGTGTGTGTGTGTGTGTGTGTGTGTGTGTGTGTGTGACATTACCAGTGTGGAAGTCAGGTGAGAACTGTGGCCGTTGGTTCCTGCCTTCTGTCCCTTGGCTCCAAGGGACTGAACCAGGTTGACAGGCATAGTAACAAGTACCCTAACCCGATGAAATATTTCATCGGCCCTGGGTTGTTTGTTTTAATTTAATTTTATGCGTATGGTTGTTTTGTCTACTTTTATGTCTGGGTACCATATTTGTGCCTGGTGCCCACAGAGGTCAGAAGAGGGTGTCACATCCCCTGGTTGTGAGCCGCCATGTAGGAGCTGGGAATCAAACTTCAGTCCTCTGGAAGAGCAAACAGAATTCTTAACCACTAAGCCACCTCTCCAGCCTCATGTTTATTTATTGAGACAAGGTCTATCTATGGAGCCCTGGTTGGCCTGGAACTCTCGATGTAGACAACACTGGCCTTGAACTTACAGAGCTCTATCTCTGCCTCCTGAGTGCTGGAATTAAATGCAAGCATCACCATGCTCAGCTTTTTTTTTTATATTTTACATTTATTGTGTGCGTGGGGGGCGGGGCACTTGTGCCAGAAGACAGCTTCACCTATGGGTTCTCAGGAGTCAAACTCAGGTTGTGAGGCTCAGTGGCAAGTGCCTTTACCTGCTGGGACATCCCACTGGCCACAGAGGCCATTTTAATCTGCATCGCCTTGAGGGAGGAATGCAGTCCTCACTATCGGGGAGAGAAGTAAGCTTCCCAGCAGAGAGGGAGGGGTCTGGGATGTGGACACATCTGTGGACTCCCAAGGCTGAGATGATTTTTCTGACCTTACGTCCCTTCTGGACAGGGACAGATGCAACAGTTTGGGGCAGCATCATGTGCAGAGCTATTCCTTGCATTTAGCGGTCTTCCAATTTATTTCATTCTTACAGGCATCTCATTTGTTCTTTCCACTGGCTTCTGCTTGGACCCGGAGCCTGCAGAATCGACAGGATGAACCCCACGGATGTAGTGGACACCACACAGGATGAAAACGCATACAATAATTACTATGCCTATGAGAGCATGCCCAAGCCTTGCACCAAGGAAGGCATCAAGGCATTTGGGCAGCTGTTCCTGCCTCCTCTTTATTCCTTGGTCTTTCTGTTGGGTCTGTTTGGAAATTCTGTTGTGGTTCTGGTGCTGTTCAAATACAAGCGGCTCAAGTCCATGACCGACGTGTACCTGCTGAACCTTGCCATCTCAGACCTGCTCTTTGTACTTTCTCTCCCATTCTGGGCTTACTATGCCGCCGACCAGTGGGTTTTTGGACTAGGTCTGTGCAAGGTTGTTTCATGGATGTACTTGGTGGGCTTTTACAGCGGCATCTTCTTCATTATGCTCATGAGCATCGATAGATACCTGGCCATAGTGCATGCAGTGTTTTCCTTGAAAGCGAGGACTCTAACCTATGGGGTCATAACCAGCTTGGTCACATGGTCAGTGGCTGTGTTTGCCTCCCTTCCAGGCCTCTTGTTCAGCACTTGCTATACAGAGCACAACCACACATACTGCAAAACCAAGTACTCAGTCAACTCAACAACATGGAAGGTCCTCAGCTCCCTGGAGATCAACGTCCTGGGCTGGTCATCCCCCTGGGGATCATGCTGTTTTGTTACTCCATGATCATTAGGACCCTGCAGCATTGTAAGAATGAGAAGAAGAACCGGGCGGTTAGGATGATCTTCGCTGTGGTGGTCCTCTTTCTTGGCTTCTGGACGCCGTACAACGTGGTGCTTTTCCTGGAGACCCTGGTGGAGCTTGAAGTTCTTCAGGACTGCACCTTGGAGAGGTACCTAGACTATGCCCTCCAGGCCACAGAAACCTGGCCTTCATTCACTGCTGCCTCAACCCTGTCATTTACTTCTTTCTTGGGGAGAAATTCCGGAAGTACATCGCCCAACTCTTCAGAACGTGCTGGGGTCCTCTTGTACACTGTGACTTCCTCCAGATCTACTTGGCTGACACCCCCAGCTCCTCTTACACGCAGTCCACTGTGGATCATGACCTCCGTGACGCTTTGTAACACGTGAACAGGGGTAACGTGGTGTCAACAAGCTCCCTACAGCCAGCACATGCTCACCTTGTTTTCATTAAGGGTGAAAACAAACAAAAATTACAGAAAGATGGCTCCTCACCCTGCAGCTGGCTCTTCCTCTTTCCATAGAGAAGTGCAGTCTGAAATGTGTTTAGCTGGACTGAGTTCATTCACACACCAGGTCTGTCTACCGGGAGAGAGGAACCTGGGGAGCCTGTGAGCAGACTCTCAGTGGGTGTCTAGATTGCACTGAAGACACCTCCCCTCTTCCCAGCCTCCCCAGGGACTCTCCAGAGAGTTTCAGAGCCCTGATGGGTGGAGCAAATCACTCCTTCACCATGGAATGAGTCTCTGGTCTTTGTGGAACTCTCTAGAAGACTTTGGCATGCTCTTGTCCTAGTGTTTTTCCAGTGGTATTCTAGGAAGCGAGATGTTGAGAGAAATGAGGATCTTAGGTCTTGATTCTTTTCTTATAGAAAGCTGTTCATTGAAGCCTGGCTACAGTGTAGATGATGAGGTATTTGGACAAGCCTGTCTCCACTTGAAACAGGCATTTAGAGCATGCCTGTTGAAATCCACTTGTGGCTTGGCTTGCTAACATATGTTTTAATTATAACAAGTGGTTATTCAAATTGTAGAAGAAATGAATCGGGGCAGAGAGGGGTGAAACAACCTTGTAATCCTAGCTACTCCAGGGCTGAGACCAAGGGATTCAAGGATTACCTGGATAATACCAAAACCAATACCAAGCGAACCCCAAAGTTTAGCTCTGAAAGGCTCTTGTGAGTACCCTAAGTTCATTTAAAAAAGAAATTTATGTGAGCTGTTACTGGGCATGGTGGCAAATGTCTTTAATCCCAACACTTGGGAGGCAGAGGCAGGAGGATCTCTGAGTTTGAGGCCAGCCTGGTCTATGAATCTAGATCTAGGACAGCCGGGGCTATACAGAGAAACCCAGTCTAGAAAAACAAAACCCCAAAACCATGAGCTATATGAGCTGGGCGGTGGTGGTGCATGTCTTTAATTCAGCACTTGGGAGGCAGAGGCAGGCAGATCTGAGTTCGAGGCCAGCCTGGTCTGCAGAGCAAGTTCCAGGACAGCCAGGACTAGAACAGTTATTCTTATGATATTTTAATAATTTATCATGTTATATCATTAAGATAACTTGCTATATCTGTTTTTACTCAAGCCTTTTAAATTTTTAAAAGTTACTTTACGTGTATAGGTGTTTGCCTGCATGTGTATCTGTGCATCACATGTGTGCATGCAGAGGCCAGAAGAAGGCGTTGGATCCCCTAGAACTGGAGTTACAGATGGTTGTGAGCTGTCATGTAGATCTGGGAATTGAACCCAGGACCTCTGAAAGAGCAGCCAGTGCTCTTAACCCCTGAGCCATCTCTGCAGCCCCTTGTTTTGTTTTTGAGACGGTCTCACTGGTAGCACAGACTGCCCTAGGACTCAGTGTGCAGCCAGGTTGGCCTTGGCCTTTCCCCGGGCCTCCTGCTTCAGCCTCTCATGTGCTGGAATTGTAGGTGTGAGCCCCACATCCAGCTCTGAAGCCTTGATTGCTCAGAATTGAGTAAAACTCCAATAAAGGGTGTGAGAGCAAATCCCTCCCAGAGTAAGAACCAATCCGGAGAGATACTGAGTTCAAATCTTCCATTAAGCCTGTACATTGTAATACTTGCTGCCTTTATAAAGAGTGCGTTGCTAGTTTATTTTCTGAAGAGTGGCTTTAAGAGGAAAATCTGATATTGCCTTTATAGAAAACAAAATAAAGTTGCGTCTTTAGCTGCACTGAGCCTTCATCCCTGATCATGTCTGTGTGTGATCTTCTGGTGTGGGTGGGAGTTGGAGTTGCTGACCCACCCGAGGTTCAGCCACGTGGTGTAAGTCCAGAGGGAGAGTGGGTGAGCTAACTGTTAGATTCTCCACATGGGGGCTGGCAAGGTGGCTCAGCTGGTGAGCTGAGTTTAATCCTTGGGACCCACATGGTAGAAGGAAGGAGAGAAATGGCTCCCAAGAGTTGTTCTCTGACCTCCTTGTCTGTGCCATTGAGTGTGTGTGTGTGTGTGTGTGTGTGTGTGTGTGAGAGAGAGAGAGAGAGAGAGAGAGAGAGAGAGAGAGAGATGGAAAACTAATACCCCAGCTGGGTCTCGGGGAGACCTTGGATGAGGGGACAGAGGTGGGAGTGGCCCCTAACTTTGGGTGTCTATAGTGTGAAATATTGCTTTCTCCCTCTAGGAAAGGATATGCAACCCTCAGCCTTTGCATCCTCAGATATGATTCATTACACACTGTTGTCATATATTGGATTATCATACTCATACTGTACCCCATAAATGTGCACATACATCCTGCACCAATCTAAACTATAACAGAAGGGTGCATGCTCTGTCCAGGTTTTTCTTTTTTCCTTTTGGTTTTTCTAGCCAGGGTCTGTCTACGTAGCCTTAGAACTCTCTCTGTAGACCAGGTTGGCCTCGAACTCAGAGATCTGCCTGCCTCTGTCTCCCAAGTGCTGGGATTAAAGGCATGCGCCACCACTGTCCTGCCCATGAAATGTATTTCTAGATGATTGAAAGAAATCAGTAAGAGGACTCCTGCCGAGCATCCATATTCCAAGCTTGTACAGAGGGTGTGGGATTTCTCACCGGAGGCTGCCTCCTGTTTCCTGGTGAAGCTTTGCTCATTCTAGCATAGTGACACAGAGGCTTGGGGACTGTCACAGGGTCTGCTGTCCGTTCCCAGCACACACAAGAGTGATCGAGGGTGGGTGGTGCTCCATGGCTCCCATCCTTCTGCCCAGGGGGCGTCTCTTGTCATCTCCACTCACCCACAAAGGAGGCAGCTGTGTGGAGTTACCCACAAGCTACCCTCCTGCAGTGACCTCAAAGATGGGACACCTGCCTGTCCCCTCCACCCCTGCTCAGGACAGAAGCATTATTCTAGTACTTATTAGGAGATTGGTGGCCGACAGCTCTCGGTCACTCTTCATGAACCGTCATCTCCTGGGGACAGTTTGGATCCAGGGACTGCATTATTAGTGGAGACAAGCATTTTCTCCCCACCCATCTTTGGGACAACTCTGAAGGATCCTTGCAACTTGTGAGCTCCCCTGAGATGATCTGAGGCTGCTGTGGTGACCCCATCATGGTGAGCCTTTCTGCCCAGACTGGTGTCACTCATGCCCATACAGGTGTTCCCAAGAAGGCTGCCATGCGGCTCCCTGCATGCTGCTTTCAGAATCTCAGGCTGTTTGCAGGGAGATGAGGGCCTAACACGATACCAGGCCAGAAGTCCTTGTACCAGGAGCATCCGCCCTTCGTCAGCCCCGAACATCTGCCACACTTGGTCCTGGCTCCTGCACTCATATGTCACAGGTGACCCGCTTAGGCCCTGGGGCTCTTTCCATACAGCACTCCTCTGCCATCTGCCACTGTGCCCAACAGGGTCTGCTCCCTCGGCAGCCTTCCCTCCACAGAATGAGCCGACTCCCTTTTATATTCACAGCACTTGACTTGTTTTTAAAAATGACATTTGTTATTATTTAGTGGGTGTGGCAACATCCACTTGCCGCAGTGTGTACATGACGATCAGAGGGTGACTTACAGGAGTCACATCTCTCCTCCTCCGTGTGGGTCCTGGGGTCAAACTCAAGGTTGTCTGGCTTAGCCATGTCCCCAACCCACAACAGTTTACTGCTTGAAAGTTTCTGACAGTTCCAAATTCCCCTTTCAGAACACCAGAATCCACCAAGAACTTTCACAAGTTGAAACTCATTTCAGACTTTCAAAAAGGAGATATGGTCACTTTTGTGATTCCAAGAATTGAGGTTCAGGGGCCTGGGCATGTAGCTCAGTTGGCAGGGTGCTTGACTAGCATGAGGGAAGCCTTGGGTTTGGCCACAGCTCGACATGAAAAAGGTCATGGGATCATATGCCTGTGAGGCTCAGCACTGGGGAGGCGGAGGCAGGGGAATCAGTTTAAAACGACAAAACAAAACCTGTTTTTTTTTTTTTTTTTTTTTTTTTTTTTTTTTGTGGTCATGTTCATTTTTTTATATATATATTTTATTTTATTTTTTATTTTACAATACTATTCAGTTCTACATAATAGCCACAGATTCCCTTGTTGTGGTGCGCGCATGTGTGGCGTACATATGGAATTCAGAGGAGAATTTGCAGGAGTCTGCTCTCTGTTTCTACCATGTCCCAAGGATGGAACTCAGGTCTTTAGCTGGCGGCACACCTTTACCAGCTGAGCCATCTCACTGGCCCAATGATCAGGAGTTCAAGGTCATAGACACCTACATATTGAGTTCAAGGCCAGCCTGGGCTACATGAGATGACAGAAAACAAACAAACAAACAAAATAAATTGAGGTTCAGGGAAACAATATTATAACCGTGACTTTAACTAACTCCACCAACAGTAGCCACCATGTCCAGGTGTAGTGAAATATATAAACCAAGCGGTTGCTGGTTATTTCTTACTTCATGGATGAGCTCCCTCTGTCTGCCTAAGGCCTCTGCTCTAGTAAGTCCAGTTTCGGTTTAAGTACACAGAGTCACGGACTTATCTCCAAAATCCCCCAAGTATGTTTCTAATAAAACTTTATGTGACCAGGTTCAAAGACTGACCGAATTGTTCCAGAAGCAGTAGGTGGGTTTGGGTTAAAAAAATGACTTCATCGAGACTTTTGATATGAACAGATGTGTGAGAGTTGAGTCTGTAGTTTCACCTCTGGGAAACTGTAAAATAACATCAAGAAGAATACATTTAAAAGCCATAGATTCCTGTTTTATTTTTTTGAGACAGCATCTCACTAATGGATAAGGTTAGCCTTGAACTCAAGACCCTGTTACCTCAGCCTCCCACATGCCGAGATTAGAGGTGCCATCCACCATGCCTGACTAATAAGGCCCAAAGTTATTTTATTTTTTGAAGTAAGGACCTCATGCTTATAGACAAACCCTCCATCCTGAGTTGCACCTTCATGTACCAAAAAAACTAACGGAGCTCACTAGAATTTTGCTGTATTTCATTGCACATGGGAGACCTGGGTATGCACATTCACCAGCATCCTTATTATATCACATGCTCAAAATTGGCATGCTTGAGTTAGGATGGCAGCATACACCTGTAAACCCATTAGTTAGGAGTTGGAGGCAGGAAGGTCAGGAGTTCAAGGTCATCCTCATCTATATAATTTGTTTGAGGCCAGGCTCAGCTGTATGAAAACCCATATCACCCCCCGCCCAACAAACAAAACAAAATAAAAAAACAGGAGTGAGGAGATTGCATAGTGGGTAAAGGCACTAGCTGCCAAGCCTGATGACTTGTGTTCAAGTTCTGGTACTCACAAAATAGAAGGAGAGTTGTCCTCTGACCTCCACCTTGGCACCATGGCCCACTGATTCACACACACACACATACACACACACACACACACACACACACATACACACACTTAATAAAAATGTAAAGCAAAAACAAATGTGTATGCTTTGGTGTGAATATTACTTACATTTCAGAAAAAAAAAAAAAAAAGCATTTTTGAGACCTAGAAAGGAGAAGCAGAGCTTCCTGAAGCAGAAAGTAGCAGGCCACATCAGATGAGGAACCTTGAAGTTAGAAGCTTGGGCAGGTCCATGACCTTCTCATTGCTGAAGAACTCTGTTTGTGAGACGCTGGCCTTTTACAACAGGGAATAAACGCAAACTCACACTTAACACCAAGCCAAACCTACGAAGTCGCACGGGCTCCAGGCTGCAGGCTGCGAGGGATTTAGGGTGCGTTTCTAGAGGCAGACCCTAGACAGGAATTCCAGTGTGTTTAGGTCTGAATGGGAGATGCTTCCTGTAGACACTTGACCTGAACCTTGTTCCCTGGTGGTGCTGTTGGGGAAGCTGTGGACATGGTGGTGTTGTTTTGTTTTTGATAGGGCTTCACTATATACCTCTGGCTGTCCTAGTGCCCTCTGGGTATTGAAAATCCTAGCGATTCACCTGCCTCTGCCTTCTGAATGCTGAGATTAAGGACAGATGCCACTCTGCCTGGCTAAGTCTTCCAGGTGTCTGTAGGAGGTGGGGTCTGGTCTGAGGATCAATGGAGTGGGGTTTTAACCCAGTCCTGGCTCTCTCTGCATCCTGTGTCACTTAAGAGGAGACCACAGTCAACCCCCACTATGGAGTCACTCACTGCCCATCTCCTGCCAAGATGGGCTCTAGACCTTCAGTTCCTGAGCCAAGATTAATTCTTCCTACATTTAGTTGCTTTCTTCCCCGCTGAATTTCTTTGCAGTTCCGGGGATCAAATCTAAGGTCTTCTGCATGCTAGACCAGCACGCCACCCTGGAGCCATATCTCCAGCTGCAAGCTGTGCCTTTCCTCACCAAGAGCAAAGTAACTACTGCACACTGATGAATTTCCAGGATGCTCCTCGGGGGATCTGAGGAAGATGGAAAAGTTAACACAGAAAGGGGAAGATACTGAGCCAGGATCGCCACTGTAGCTGGTTCTGGACAGCAGGGGATCCCTGACCTTTCATGTGTTCACGTCAGCAGAGCCTCCTCCCAGTCAGTGAGCCAACAGTTTTGTTTTGTTTTGAGACAGTGTCTCTGTATGACAGACAGCTCCACTGTCCTGTCACTATGTAGAGCAGGTTGTCCTTGAACTCAGAAATCTTCCTGCCTCTGCCTCCCAAATGCTGGGATTAAAGATGTGTGTCACCTTGCCCAGGTGTTTGGTGTTTTTTTTTTTTTAATGTTCTTGATTTTTTTTAATATAAAAAATTAAAAATTACATTTATTTATTTTTTTGTGGGACACATGCGTCACAGAGCATGTGTAGAGGTCAGAGGACAACTTAAGGGGGTTGGTTCTCTCCATGTGAGAACTGGGAATTGAACTCAGGCCCTCGGGCTTGGCAGCAAGCACCTTTCCCTACTGAACCATCTCATCAGCCCCTGGTTTTGATTTTTGAGACATGTTCTCACTGATGCAACAGCCCAGGCTGATCTTGCACTTACTCTGGTCTTGAACGGGAGGCGATCCTCCTGCCTCAGCTTCCCAAGGGCAGGCACAGCAGGCGTAAAAGGAGTAGCTGTGTGAGGAACGGAGGAGGTATCTCTTTAGGCGCTCGAAGAGGGTGCACCTACTTGTCAAGTTTTCTAGGTAGCACACTGTATTAGTTATTTTTCGTTTTGATGTGTCAAAATTACTGACGCAAACAAGGAAGGGTTTATATTCGTTCGCAGTGTGAAGGTACAGTCCTCCATGGCGGGGGAGTCACCACAGCAGGAGCACGAGGCAGCTGATCCTAGTGCACCTGCAATCAGGAAACAGATGAACGCTGGGACCCCAGCCCATTAGATGGTGCTGCCCACAGTCAGGGTCAGGGGTCTTCAGACAAGCCTCCCTGAAAACGTACTCAGATATACCCAGAGTTGTGTTTCTACGGGGACTCTAACTTTAGACAAATTAATGATGCAGATTCTCCATAAGAACATCCAATTCAGGGGCCACCGAGGAAGTGCTGTGCAGGGGACGAGAGGGTGAGGGAGAAGGAGGAAGAGAAGGAAAGAGATCGACAAATACTAGGAAATCTGGCATGCAAAAGAGGCATCCAGCCCCAAGCTCACAGCCCAGGGAAGAAACGTACCTGTACAGCAATCGACAAGGTCAGTAATTGAAACGTGAATTCATGTGAATAGAATAATGTGGGAAACGCTTTCTGTGGGTAGGCTGACGTAAGAAAATACTCATCGAGAACGAGCAGGAGGGCTCGATCCCTGACACCCAAGGTGTCAGAAGAGGTGTGCAGGTGTCGGTGGTAAACTTCCGTTTCTAGTTTCTGCCTCCAGTCCTTCTGAAGGCGGGGACTTAACGGTCCTCTACAGGCACTGGGATTTGGAAGAGTGACCTTGACACTTGTCACTTGTTGATGTCCCCACCTGCTGGGTTGTGGAATAGGCCTACTCTCGAACGCAGGCCTTCCACAGGGCCACTCTGGGCATACACCTGTGTGTGCGCATGTGCGGACGGAGGACGCCCTAGGACGATCTTGGCTGTTGTTTTTTGAGACAGGTCTCTCGTTGGCCTGGAACTCACCAAGCAGGCTGGTTGGCTGGAGAGCCCCAGGGACCCGCCTGTCTCTGGCTCCCCACGACTGGGGATGAGGAGCGGCTACCATGCCTGGCTTTTTATGTGGGTTCTGGGGCTGAAACTCAGGTTCGACTGCTTGCCTGATAAGCACTTTACCAACTGCGCCCCTCTCCCCAGCCCACGGGGCCACATCTTACTCAGGTCCTCTGCAGCCTTGAGACCTGGGAAATGCTTAGATTCTCCTGCTCTTCTCTATGGCTTCAGAAGATGTCATGGAGCTACTCAAGGCTGTGCTGTGCTCTAGGTGGGGTGGGAAGTCTCCCTCCTCTCCCCATTCTGTGTCCAGTCCACTTGAACCTGAAGGTGACCTGATCCATACACGAAGTCAGCCCACACTGACTACCTCTGAGCCTGCAGCATGAGAGGAGCTCAGGGGTCCTGTTCCTTTTCAAGCTTGACGCCGAGGGTGGTGGCTCAGAGACCTGCTTGCTCAGACTCCAAGCCTCTGTTCGGTGTCCTCCCACCTGAAGAGTCTTACCATGGAGGGTGAGACGGCTGGGAAGCCTAGTGATGTTCACTGACCCCTGACTCTGTGTGTTCATGTGCATAGTGCATATGTGAGTATGGATAATGCATGTATGTGCCCATGTGTGTGGAAGCCGGAGGCCAACCTCAGGTGTTCCTTAGGTCAGCCAACTTTCTTTTAAAAATTAACTCTTTCTGTTCTTTCCCTTTTATAGATATTTTTTTAGTGGGGCTGGGGAGGTGGCTCAGGATTTAAGAGCACTTGGTGCTCATGCAGATTATCCAAGTTTGGTTCCCAGCAAGCACAGGGACTCCCAACTGCCTGTAACTCCAGTCCTCATCTGGCTCTTAGGCACCTGCGCTCCCGTACACATATTCACGCCCAGACACAGCTCTATACACATACTTTAAAAGTTTCCAAAGTTTTTAAAATAAATTATGTGTGTGTGCGCGCACACACACACACACACACACACACACACACACACGAGTGCACCACAGCACACATGTAAAGGTCAGAGGACAACGTGCTGGAGTTGAGTCTCTCCTTCTACCGTGTGTGCCCCATAGAACAAACTCAGGCTGTCAGGCCTGGTAACAAGTGCCTTTGCTGAGTCACTGGCCTGCCCTGTTCTCTGAGACAGGGTCTCTCGCTGGGCCAGAACTTGCTGAGTAGGCTGGTCTGTCTGTCGGTCTGTCTGTCTGTCTCCCCACCGCTAGGCCTGCAGGCACGTGCCATGGCACTCTGCTGTTGCTGCCTTCTGACCCTTTTCTCTCCCACTTTGACCTGAGAAGCCTCCTCCCTGCCTCCCCAGGCCTCATCCTGAGGCCCTGGACCTAGAAAGCAAGCGCGTATCATTTCAGGAACACAGACGGGACAGGGTTAGTTTGAAAAGGACTAGAAATGAGGAAGTAAGAGAGGGAGAAGAAGACGAAAGCATGGCCCAGCAATACAGAGGGTGGGGGAGCTTCTCAGGACTGGGGTGCCAGGCTGGGGACGGATGCCTCCACCCAAATGAAGCATGACGGCCCACACCTACAGTTCTGGGATTTGGAGGTAGAGGCAGAACCAGAAGTTCAAGGTCATCCTTGGCTACACAGTGAGTTTGAGGCCAGCCTGTCACAAACAAACAGATACACAAACGCACACTACACAGGGGAAAGGGAGCAAGACTCCATCGCCCGCCCGCCTGTTCAGTGCTCCTGGGTTTGTGCAGTCTCGGAGCGGGCGGCCTCTCCCGCTTCACGGCTTCTGTTACAGGTTAAGAAGGCCCAGTGTGGGAGAGGCGTTATGGAACTCAAGGCGTGCGGCTCCCATTTGAGTCATGACATGGTAGAAGTGTGTAGGATGGCACTGTCTTTCGTGAACTGAAGTATTTGGAAGAAGCAGACAGACGACTGTCTAGTGAGAAGACACAGCAGGAAAGCAAGCCCTCTCTGGGAAGGCTTAATTTTTTTTTTTTTTTCTTTTAGTTGAAATCCTGGCTCTTTCGAGAGGATGGGCACTGGGGTGCCAGACACACCGGAAGGAGCAGCGGCATCCCGGGGCCGCTAAGCCCTCAGTGTGAATGCAGGCATGCGAGCACGAAGCCGCTTACCCTGCCAGAGGCACTGGCTGAGGACCTGCTATGGGCTAGATGTGCTCTGCCAGGTACCGTCGAATGTAGGAACTGAATGTCACCCGAGGGACTGGGACCCCTCTGCAACCCTCATGCCTCAGCCTCCCCTGTGCTTGGGTCACAGGTGTGAAACACCCCCACACAGTTTTATTGATTCATTTCTGAGGCAAGATATCAAGATGTAGCCCAGGGTGGCCTTGAACTTCCTATGTAGCTAAGGATGACCCTGAACTTCTGACCCTTCTGCCTTTACTTCCCAAGTGCTGGAAATAGAAGTGTGTACCATCACACAGGCTCCTGAGGAAGACCTAAGTCCTGCGGCTGCTACTCCTTGGGGTATTTCATAGTTCCAAAGTCCACAGGAAAGGGGGCAGGGTAGACACAACAAAGCCTCCAGAGACAAAGTCTCTTTGCTTAGTGAAATTCAGAGCAAGGAGGAAGCACACAGGATAGACGGCACCGCCCGTCAGAACCCTGACGGAAAGATTTTACCAACAGATAAGAAACAAAGAAACCTAGCTTGGCGCTTCTCACACCAGTGTGCGGCTGGCGGGGCACATTCCCTAGCCTGTGCTCATGGTCTCTGTCCTTATCACTTTCCATCTGGTGAGTTCACCAGGGGCCAAGGCAATCTGAAGGGACCCAAGGAATCCTCACTGTAAAATAGAAGCCAAGTGAACCGAGTCTGGACCAAGCCCTGTCCTTTGCTGATGGGGTTGGACCCAAAATGAATAGGACTCAATTCCGGTCAGAGTCTTTTTTTTGGACTTTTGAGACAGGGTCTCTCTGTGTAGTTTTGGTGCCTGTCCTGGATCTTGCTCTGTAGACCAAGTGGCCTCGAACTCAGAGTTCCACCTGGCTCTGTCTCCCAAGTGCTGGGATTAAAGGTGTGTGCCACCACTGCCCAGCTAGATCAGAGTCTTGAACAGTCAGTGAAATGGACAAACAGATGCAAAAATTGCAACTGAATACTGTTAACAGTTTTTCAGAACAGCCTCTATTGCCGGGTGCAGTGATGCAGGCCTTTAATCCCAGCACTCGGGTTAGGGTTAGAGGCAGAGGCAGGCAGATCTCTGTGAGTTCTAGGACAGCCAACGCTATGTCTCAGAGAGAGAGAGAGAGAGACAGAGAGAGAGAGAGAGAGAGAGAGAGAGAGAGAGAGAAGAAAGGAAAGACAAAAGGCCCCTCTTGGGCTGGCCATTTTGTCTGCTCCATGTAGCTCTGCTGGTAGACAGTTTCCCTAGCATGCACACAAAGCCTGGATTTGACTCCCAGAATTGCATAAAGCCAAGCATGGTGGTTCACACTTGTAATTCAGGTAGGGGCAGGGGGATCAGAAGTTCAAGGTCATCCTCAGCTACATAGTGAACTTGAGGCCAGCCTGGGCTGCACGAGACCCTGTTTCAAAAACAAGAGAACAGTAGTTGCTTTGTGTCTCTTCCAGCTTCCTTCAGTGTCCTGCTATACATTCACAGACACCATCAAAGCAGCAGGTAATGGTGACACATGCCCAGTGGGCAGGAAGTCACTGTCCTGGAGCCAGAAAGTCACCCTTGCTGCTTGAGAACAAGAGCACAGTGGTTTTAGGAACCAGAACCCCGAAGAGGGACACACTGGAGCCCTGGAGGCCGGCTGAGTGTCCACCACGGTCCCAGGTCCTGGTTTCATAGTCTCTCTGGATGCTGCCATTCCCCCGACCTCCAGTCCTTGGTTCATATCATGGCTCCTCATGGATAGGCTCCTTTGCTTAGCAGGCTCTGCCTAGCCCAGTGGCTGAGCAGCGCCATGTTGCTGAACTGAACAGAGCCATGTGGAGAACCATCTCGGGTGCCCTTGCTTGGCTTCCCTGCTTAGGCGGAGGACATGATGGAAAGAACCAGCGAACATGTGTGTGCTGTTGAACTTTGTCAACTAGACACAATGTAGATTCACTTGGGAGAAGCGAGCCTTGGTGAGGAGGGGTTGACTGTAGTGGCCTTTGGGCATGTCTATGACCGACTGTCTAATTAATTGATGTGGGAAGACCCAGCCCACGGTGGGTGGTACCATTCCCTGGGCAGGGGTCTCCAACAGCACAATGTGGTAAAATTGAACTAAGCTTAAGCAAGCAGGCACTCATGCACCCACCTCTCTGTGTTTGACGATGGGGTATGTGACTAGCTTCAAGCTCCTGCCACCTCAACTACCCTGAAGGAAGGGAACTGTGAGTTGAAACAAAGCTTTTCTCTCTTCAGCTGTCTTTGCCAGGGTGCTAACACAACAGAATGAAACTAGACCAACATGCTCTGTGGCAGGCGATAGCTGAGATGCTTCCAGCATTGATGCAATCCAAAAAGCCCACCAAGTGGGGACCACACTTGAGGAGACCACGGCATGTGAGGGAGCCACTTTCTTGATGCCAGTTATTAAGGGGGGTGGGAGAGACTAACATGAGTTTTTTCCATTACAAAGTCTGGCCTGTTAGTATTATCCCTAATTTTATTTTGACCTAGAACTTGCTATGTAGATATGACCTTGGCTCCTGCAGCCTCCACTTCAGAGTGCTAGGATTACATGGGTGCCTGACAATACCCTGTTCTTTCAGTTATGGGGATGGAACCCAGCCCTCATGTATGCCAGGCAAAGCAGCCAAGCCACATCCTTGGTCCAGTGACCTGGTTTTTAGCTTTTGGGGACATTCTGTAAGTTCAGGAGTCTGGAGGACCTAAGTTTGTGGGACATTTCCTCAAACTTGGGAAAGATCCTCAGGCTGTGGTGGTGCACGCCTTTAATTCCAGCACTCGGGAGGCAGAGGCAGGCGGATCTCTGTGAGTTCCAGGCCAGCCTGGTCTACAGAGAGAGATCCAGGGCAGTCAGGAATACACAGAGAAACCCTGTCTTGAAAAAAAAAAAAACAATCCAGTGTCTGGTGGGGATGGCATAGAATTCTCAATGCAAATTTTCAGATAGTCTGAGGGACAAGGGAAGCCAAGGGGCTGCTCTGACATTTGGGGGCTGGGACGCTGTCACCTAGAGTCAGCAGCTTCTTTCCTCCTAACCCTGGACAGTCACCTGATGTTCCTGCAGCCCACATGTGGTATTGCACCATAGCCTAGACAGATCCTCATTGTGACTCAGAAAATGACCTTTGATTTTTCACAGAAGGAAGAAATAAAGATCACAGGAAACAGTTTGCTGTTCCTGTCACTTGACAGAGGACACTGGGCTGGTTGGGGAAAAGTGGACCCCCAGGCTCAGACCAGTGCCAAGCAATTTCATTTAGAATAAACTGGAATTATCAAAAACCAGAGATGGGCAGACTGGCAAACAGAAAATGGCACTGGACAATGGGGAAAAGAGGCCTGGCGCTGTGGGTCAGTCAGTAGTGTCTGTCCAACACGCATGAAGCCCTGGGTTCCATGCCCAGCATAGCCTGAAAATGGCATGGCAGTGCATGTTTGTGATCAAGTGAGGTCAGGAGGATCAGAAGACGTTAAAGGTTATCTTTGGCAGCTGGGCGGTGGTGGCGCACACCTTTAATCCTAGCACTTGGAGGCAGAGACAGGTGGATCTCTGTGAGTTCAAAGCCAGCCTGATCTACAGAGTGAGTTCCAGGACAGCCAGGGTTGTTACACAGAGAAACCCTGTCTTGAAAAACAAACAACAACAACAACAACAAAAAAAAACCAAAACAAAAACAAAATGGTTATCCTTGGCTACATGATGAACTCAAGGCCAGCTTGGGCTACATGGGACTTTGTTTAAAAAAAAACAAAACAGCCGGGCGGTGGTGGCGAACGTCTTTAATCCCAGCACTTGGGAGGCAGAGGCAGGCGGATCTCTATGAGTTCGAGGCCAGCCTGGACTACCAAGTGAGTCCCAGGAAAGGCGCAAAGCTACACAGAGAAACCCTGTCTCGAAAAACCAAAAAAAAATAAAAATAAAAAAAAACAAAAGACTATGGTGATATATTGTGTCCCTCAATGTATTATGCACCCTAATAAAGCTTATCTGGGGATCAGAGGAAAAAGCCAGCCACTACAGTAAACACAAAAGTTAGGCAGTGGTGACACACACACCTTTAATCCCAGCATTCGGGAGGCAGAGATCAATCCAGATCTCTGTTGAGTTCAAGGTCACACTGGGAACAGAGCCAGGTGTGGTGGCACACACCTTGAATGCCAACACTAGTTAACCATAAAGGTCTGGAGGTCTGTACAGACAGACAGGAAGTGACGGAGCTGGGCAGGAAGAGGAAGTGATGTAGCTGGGCAGAGAGAGGAAGTGAGATGGCAGGGACAGAAAGGCATATAGGTGTGGGTATACAGGAAGTAGGTCTCTCTGGAGACTGAAGAGACGGTGAGGTAAGGTTGGCGGTGGCTTGTCCTGTTCCTCTGATCTCTCAGATTTAACCCCAATATCTGACTCTAGGTTTTTATTGATCAGACCGTTTAGTAATTCATCTGACAAAAGGCGGCTATGGAAATGTAAAAGCACTTGCCAAACAAGCGTGAAGACTTGAGTCTGAACCTCTGGAACCCGTGTCAAGGCTGGGTGCAAGAGCATGATCCTAGTGTTCCTGTGTGGGGAGGGGAGGAGTCGGGAGAAGGCTCGAAGCTTCTAGGCTAGTCTGCAGTACGCTGTGAGTGTTGAACAGAAGATCCTGCTTCAACACTCAAGATTGTCCTCTGACTTCCACATGCATGCTATAGCATGAGTGTCTGTCTGTACATGGATGTGGTTGCACCCCCCCCCCATTTTAAAGTATAGGTTAGAAAAAGGGACCAACTACCCAAATGTTTACCATTCAGATATATATATATATATATATATATATATATATATATATATATATATATATAGACATGGTTACTTGTACCTCAAGGCTTTGACTCCACTATGTAGCTGAGAAAAACCTTGAACTTGGATCCTGTCTCACTTCTTGAATGCTGCTACAGGTGTGTACTAGCATGCCTGGTTTTGTGGAGTCCTAGGGACGGAACCCACGTGCTTCCTGCATGGTAAACATGTTGTTTTGCCAACGTAGCTACATCCCAGCCCCACATTAGCAGGGTCTCAAACACAAGCAGTATTCTATTTTATAAATCTTACATGTGCCTAGACACTAAGGCATTCCTGAGCAATGACACCCAACATGGACCTCAGACCTACACACATATGCATACACATGCATCTGCATGCATACATGAACACACACACACACACACACAACTCTATTCAATTGTGTAGAGGGACTGTACCACCTACTTGGAGCAACTGTTAATCTCATTTAGATGGTTTCTATTGATTTCCTACCTAGTAGATAGCATAGAGATTCAGAAACAGTCAAATCAGGGTCAGAAAAGCAGCCGTTCGCTAGCCCAAACCAGGTTTCTCTGCTACCCACTTTGAACCTCAAACTAGTGAAGTGGCCTCACCCAGCCTACTCAAGTCTAGTTGAGATTTCAGTCAGACCATGGAGTTTAATACCTGCCTGATAGCAACACCACCACCATCGACACTTGAGTACAAATTTTATTCAACGGAAAGACGACATGATTGTTTCAAATCAAACCAAGAGACATCATTCAAGTTTTGTTCCAACTCTGCACAACACTCCAGCTGTGTGTGTACCTGTGATGACTACTCCCTTCAGCCTTCCTGTGGCCGCAAGAGTGGGAGGTCAGGCATCGTAAGGCTGCAGAGACACCAGAAGGACACCCCCCTTATCTTCCACTGTAGCAAGAAAAGGATGATCCATGCAGCCTGTGCAGGGCTGTGGTCCTAGAGGCTCAGTCATCACAGGGGGTTCAGCCATGGGTCTTCATCAGACCAACCTGGAATCCTGTTGGCCAGGGACCTGCCGATGACTGGCCTGTCAACAAACTCCACTGCACACAGCTCTGTGGTCCTGTCACTGCACGGAGCCAGCTCCAGCTCCAGGACCGTGATGTTGTTTGGGGCTGAAGTCGTCAGGATGTGCCTCGGCACAAACAAGGTCACCTGTGGGCCCTGTTTGGGCCAGTATCGGCCAAGGTTAAAGCCGTTGATCCACACTTGACCCTGAAGAGAGAGAGAGAGAAACCATCAGCCAAGGAAACACTAGTAACAGAGGGGGCAAGAGATGCCCCTCAGAGATGGCCTGAGGATCAGGTCCCCTTGGTCCAGCATCCCGCTATCTCATGTGTATGTGTGAGGGGGAATGGGTGGGAAGAACGGCAGAGCCTGCCCCAAATGCCAATTTCCACTATAAGAAAAATGCACATGGAGCCCCAGACTCCAGATGCTGCAGATTTCAGTCCTGGAGCACACCTCAGTGCATTGCGTGCTCTACGCTGGCTCCCAGGCACTGTCTGTCTGTCTGTACACCAGCCCTCTCCAGTCACTGCTGCCACACGCTCCAGCAGATGAGTCTCCCTGCTCTCTCCGCCCTACAGACCCAGGGCTTAGCCACGCTATCTGATGTGCATAAAGCCCACAGTCGGAGAACTGTCCTCCAAACATCCCAAGATGAACGCAAGGGTGTGTGGGGCGGGTGCTGTAATCTCAGCACTTGAGAGATTTACGGCAGGAGGATCGGTTTGAGTTTGAAGCCAGCCTGGGCAACATAGTGAACTTCAGGCACAGAAAGGAGAAAGATGAGAATGGGGGCAGGGGCCTCCTGGGCAGAGCGTCCAGGTCACTGTTGTGTTCGTGATTCTCATAGCTTTCCTCCGAGGGAGGCAGAGAGAGAGCAGCGTGTCTACCTGGAGGACCAGATGAAATCCTACAAACCGTGGAGACTCTTCCTGTGAGCAGGGAAGCTGCTTCACGGGCAAACACAGAGTTCAAGGGGTGGCCGAATAGATGGAACATTCAGGTGAAAAGTTGGGGATGGAGGTCAGACATGCCAGAGACAAACAGAAAGTCTGGAAGAGGAAAGGAGCAGAGGGAGAAGGCAGAGAGGAGAAGAAGAATAGAAAGAAGGAAAAAATTGCTACTTGTGGTGAGCCCTCCTGCTCATTTCAAAATTTTAATTAATATTTGCATAGTCTTCCTAAGTAGCAAAGGCTGGCCTGGGCTCACTGTACAGTCCAGATAACCTTCCTGCCTCTACCTCCTACGCGTTGAGGTTACAAGGGTAATAAAGCTTCCCTTGGCTTTTTTCCAGTCCCCAAACTTCTTCCCCGGCTTCCATCTCATTCCTCTCACACGCTACCTGTCTGACCTCAGGCAAGTCTCCACTCAAGATCCACACCCCGGGACAATGACGGCACAGAGTCTACGGCCTGAGAACGGTCCCCAAAGCACCTAAGATGAGTGTGTGAGTGGGTGCTGTCATCTCAGCCCTTGGGAGGCTCCCGCAGGAGCACTGCTGTGAATTTCAGGCCAGCCTAGGGGGCAACAGCACATTTCTGGTGGTCACCCTAGCACCTGGTGCAGGGGCTGTGCTCCTGGGTGGATCTGAGCGCCCCTTACAACCCTGAAACCAAAGCTCTTGGCATTCACGGCCCACAGAAGGAGGTCAGCGACTCATAACTGCCTGTCTGTTGGATTAAGTCATTTAGAAAAGGTGGCAGTTTCGAAGTTCTCAGAACTACTTTACTCTTGTTTTTACCATGGGATCTGTTGTCTTCCTCTGTCCTAAAAGGCATAAGCCCTAACAGTTTCACCCGGACTTTATCAGCTCCATCTCTACCAGAACCTTGTTTTCACAGTCAGAGACCAGCTCCTGATTTCATTTGCCATGCATTCGTTTTGACTAATTTTTAGCTACATATAACTGTACATAAACAGGCTGGGAAGATGGCCCAGTGGGCGAGAGCACTTGCTGGGCAAGCATGAGGACCCAAGTTCAAATGCCCAGCTATCACATAAAAGAGCCAGGTGTGGTCTCCCCTGCCTGGAACCCAGTTCTGCTGGGGCAGAGACAAGAGGTTCACTGGGACTTGCTCGCAGTCAGCCTAGCTCCAGGCTCAGTGAGAGACCCTGTCTCAAGGGAGTAAGTGGGGAGGGAGACAGAACAGGACATCTGTACTCCTCTGACCTCCACACTTGTGCAGGAGCACGCACGTGCACACATGTACCACATACACTCACACATATACAGATGCAAATAAGTGTACAAATGCATTGTCATTTTAAATAGCACATGCCATTCAATGGTATGGATATACCCATTATTTTTTGAGACTTTTTTTTTGTAGCCCAGGCTAATCTCAAATTCATGATCCTTCTACTTTGGCCTCTTGCATGCTGCGATTATGATTACAGGTATGTGATATCATGCCTGACTAATACATCATTTCCTACTCCCTGATTTTCCTTCAGTTCTAGGGATTAAAGCAGGGCCTGTGTATTGCTACCACCAAGCTACATTCAGAATATGCATGCCTATGAGGCCGGGCGGTGGTGGTGCATGCCTTTAATCTCAGCACTTGGAGGCAGAGCTGTGAGTTCGAGGCCAGCCTGGTCTACAGAACGAGATACAGGACAGGCACCAAAACTACACAGAGAAACCCTGTCTCAACAAAACAAAACAAAGCAAAAAATCAGAATATGCCTATGTATTCACTTGCTACCGAAAATAGTACTTGTATGTTTCCTGATTATTCTGATTTTTTTTTTTTTTTTTGACACATGATCAGTTTCATGCAGCCCAGAATGGCCTCAAACTCACGAAATAGTTGAGGATGACCTTGATCCTCTCGCTCCTACCTCCAGAGTGCTAGGATTACATGCATGGACCACCTGGTTTAGGAAGTCAGGAGTGCTGGAGACTGAATCCAGGGTTTTATGCAGATTAGGTAAGCACTTGGCCAACTGAGCCACACCCCTCCCTACATGTCTGTCCTGTACCTCGAGTTAGAGTCACACACACTCATCTTTCTTATGGGAGGACAGAGCTGCGAGGCCACAGGCTGAGCATGTGTCCGGCCTTCATGGTGTTATAGGTGTGCAAAGGAGAAGGGTTTTCAGCTTTTAAAATAAACTAATGTCTACTTTAAAACGTTTTGTTACATGTGGTGTGTGTGTGTGTGTGTGTGTGTGTGTGTGTGTGTGTGTGTGTGATGACACATGTTGTGATCAGAAGACAACTTGTAGGAGTTGGTTCTTTCCTTCTATGTGTGGGTCCTAGGGATCGAACTGAGGTTCCCCGGCTTGGTGGAAGCCAGATTACCCACTGAGCCATGTCGTGGGCCCAATTTTCACTTTGAATCAAATTTAAATATAAACAGGCTCACTGAAGACAGTGGTTTATCAGAACCCGTCCCCCACCTCTCTCCATCCTCATGGCCAGTCCCTACAGGGAGCCGATGATGTTTCATCTGCATCATCAGCTTGGCTGGATGTAGAATCGCCATGGACACGCATCTCTGGATGTGCCTGTAAGGGAGTTTCTAGACATGTTTAACTGAGGAGGGAGAGCCACCCTGAAGTGGGCAGCACCATCCCAAGGGGGGGGGGTCCCGACTGGATAAAAGAGGAAGTGCTGAGCACAGCAGTCACCTCTGCTTCCTGCGGACACAGTGTGACAGCTGCCTTGAGCTGCTTCCTCCTTCTCCACCTGATGGACTGTACTCTCTCACTGTGAGCCAATGAAATCCTTCCGGCTATCCATTTACTGAGACAAGGTCTCACTCGGCAGCTCTGGCTGGCCTGGGACTCACTATATACGCCCAGTTGGCCTGACCAGAGATCGCTTGCCTCTGCCCCCTGAGTGCTGGGGTTAAAGGTGAGCACACCCTTCTTTTCGTGGATTTGCTTTTATCAGGAATGTATTCAGAGCTATGAGAAAATAACTGATACAGAGCCCTGGACAGCGCTGTCTGAGACGACTCACCCTCCTTTCAGGCCTTGACGTCCTCTGTGAACTGCAGAGCGTGGTCTCTTCTGCTGTACGAACACACTGGCATACACGCAGGCAACCCCGGGGGCGCACACGCCAGCTTTCACCCTCCCACTGTGCTCCGGCCTCTCCACCTCCCCAGTGTCCTCGCTCAGCCGGGCACCACACACTGACACCCACACTTGCTCATCTTCCTCAGCGTCCTCAGACCCGAGCACTGGCTCCCCATGTGCAGCTCACAGTTCACAGTTCCTGACCTCCTCAGAGGGTAGCGTCACGACCTCTTCATCTCGGCCACTCACTAGCCCGTTAACCTCCCTCCTCTTGTAGTTAATACCAATGTTGGGTATGTCATTTGTTTGTTGACTGGTCTGTCAACCATCTGGGGGCTCTGGCACAGACTCGCTATAAAAAAGATGGAAAAAATACATACTCACGTGAACACACACACACCACACACACACACACACACACACACGATTGTATAAATTACATATATGTGCAGTATCTACTCAGCCAACTCATTAGGTCATGTTTGTTGACAATTCTTCCTGAGAAGACACGGTGAAGAGGGGCTGCAAGGGACCTGGGTTGTTCCCAGCACCCGCACGGCAGCTCACAGCCATCAGTAACTTCAGTTCCAGGGGATCCTATTCTCGCCTCTTCTGACCTCCATGGGAACCAGGCACATGTGTGGTGCACATACATGAAGGCAAAACACTCATACAGATAGAATAAAAAATTAAAAATCTAAAAATAAAACAAATAAAAAGATACAGTGAAGAGGTGACTCAGAGCTCCACTGAACAGGTTATTTCATGGTCCTCTACTCTCAATTCAGAGTTGTTTTTTTTTTCTTTTTTTGGTTTTTCGAGACAGGGTTTCTCTGTGAAGCTTTGCGCCTTTCCTGGAACTCACTTGGTAGCCCAGGCTGGCCTCGAACTCACAAAGATCCACCTGGCTCTGCCTCCCGAGTGCTGGGATTAAAGGCGTGCGCCACCAACGCCCGGCCAGAGTTGGTTTTTTAAGATTTATTTACTTGTGTGTGTGTGGCAATATACATGCACAGTCATGTGTATGGACATCAGAGGAAACCTGTGAAAGTCGGTTCTCTTCCTTCAATACAGTCCAGTAGAAGGACTCTTGCTAGCCTAGGCTAAGTGTGAAACCCTGTCACCAAAGACGAAGAAGAAAGAAATCCGCTGAAGTTATTCTTGGTAAATTATTCTTGATAAACCCAAAGGTTTATGTTAATGAGGTGACTTCAGGGGGTTGGGGACAAGCACTAATAACAGAAGAGTCAGTGGCTCGGGGGTGCCCCATGGCAGCCCCAGCTTCTGGGGTCCATGAAAAAGGCTATCTCTGACCATCTTGACCCCGGCACACACTTCTGCCGTCTGCCATTGACTCTAACTAAGGTAACAGCAATGCTGAAGTTCTTGGAAGTGCCTGACCTACTTCTCAGTTGATCACATAGATCTGTACACGTGTGTGTGTGTGTGTGTGTGTGTGTGTGTGTGTGTGTGTGTGTGTGTGTGTGTTAACTTACCTTGATAAGGTCACTCTTATCAGGAGAATTTAGAATGCAGCTTCCTTTTTAAAAAAATGTTTATTTTTATTTCATATATGCATTGGTGTTTTGCCTGCATGTCTGTCTGTGTGAGGTGTCAGGTCCCCTGGAACTGGAGTTACAGACAGAGGTGAGCTGTCATGTGAGTGCTGGGAACTGAACCCAGATCCTCTAGAAGAGCAGCCAGTGATCTTAACCTCTGAGCCATCTCTCCAGCCCCTAGAGTGAAATTTTCAATACCGGTTTGTTTTGTTTTTGATTGAGACAGGGTCTCACTATGTAGGACCAGGCTGGCCTAGAACTCAGAGATTCACCTAACTCTGCCTCTGGAGTTCTCAGCAAAGGCATGCGCACCACCATGCCTGGCCCTCAATACTGTTTTAAGATCTTCAGAAGTTCCTTAAAAAGTGGAAATAGGCTTAGCGTGGTGGTGCAAGCCCTTAATTCCAGCACTCCCATCAGGCAGAGACAGATGGATCTCTGAGTTGTAGGCCAGCCTGGTCTACGCAGCCCGTTCCAGGACAGCCAGGCAGCATAGTGAGGCCCTGTCTAACAAAACCAAAAATGACAAACTAAGGTCCAATAAATCACACTAAAAGAAGTCTAGGTACTTGGGGGGTTCAAACTGGGAAACAGAGACCAGTTCCCAAGGTTAAAAGGTTCTCACTCATCACTCACTGTGGTGAGAGAGAGCTTGATTTTATAAGGTAAAAGGGGCACACGTAGAGATAAGAAGTAAACAGATCCCCTGAAATACACAGGGAAATTAACTTTGCTTCCTTCACAGCCACCTCGGCTATCTGCAGGTGGTGTGAATCACACCTGCCCAGGTCTTAGCAGTAAAGTGAAACAGCTTTTGGGTTGCTGCGGATTTTAGGAGGTGGAGATACTGTGATACTGTCTGTTACCATAACAAACACCCAAAACATTCAACTGAAAGAAAGAAAAGTTTGGGAGGTGTCAGTCCACGAGTGACGGACGGGCAGGTTGCTTTTGTGTCAACTGCAAAAGTACATCATGGTAAGGACTGGAGGACTGAGGGATTGAAGGGGAGGTTCAGACGGAGAGCACTTGCGGCACGATTCCGAGAAGCTGAGTTCTGGCCCTGGCGGTTACATGACAAGCTAGGCACTCTGTGCACACCTGTAACGCCAGGTCGGAGTGGGTGGAGAGAGGAAGACCGTCGGGCTTGCTGGCTTCCAGGTTAGGGAGAAACCCTGCCTCAAAGGGACAGGTGGAGAGTGATGGGAGGTACATGATGCTTTCTTCCGGCCACCTGCGTTTCTGCTGTCTATCTGTCTCTGTCGCACGCACGCACGCACGCACGCACACACACACACACGCGCACACATGCACACACTCACGCACATGTACACACACAAACTAAAAACTATAGCAAACACACCTACCTGGAGTTTAGCATGCTTTCTGGGAGAACCTGACTATCTAGTTTCCAGGTTCACAGGATTTGTGAGTAGAACCCACAAGTTAGATTTAAAGAACGACCTTGTAGGCTTAGCACAACTGTAAACCAGGGGGCAAAGGGAACAAGGTTCAAAAGCACATCCCATTTTGGAATGGTTGATGGATGGACAGACGGAGGGTTTGGATGCATGCTGACATACAAACGGCCTCAGCTCTGGGCAACTTCCTCCAGCTGGAGCTGGTCTACTGCTGCTTTCTTTGGCCCCTGCCAGGCATCCTACAAATGGCTTGTAGGGTGATACACCAATGGCCTTCGCAGCTGTCACAGCTTATAGCCAGCTGAGACACATATGTGCCCAGAGGAGACCAGTAGTCAACACTGTGGCTTTCCACCTTGCTCTTTGAGACAGGGCTGCTCACTGGTACCCAGAGCTTGCCAGTTAGGACAGACTAGCAAACGGGCCAGGACCTGCCTCTCTTCACTTCCCCAGGTAAGATTTACAAGCAAGCACCACCACCAATGCAGCTTCTTACATACGAGCTGGGGCTTGAACCTATGTCCTCCTGCTTGCCTAGCAAGCACTTTTTCCAAAGAGCTAGCTCTCTAACCTTATTAATTCATTTAAAAATATTTGGCTAGGTGTGGTGGCACATGCCTTTAATCCCAGCACAGACTCGGGAAATTTCTTTATGAGTTCCTAGTCAGACAAGGATACATAATAAGACCCAGTCTCACAAAAGTAAAATCCAGTCAATAAAAACAAAAAAGATTTATTTATGTGTGTGTGTGTGTGTGTGTGTGTTTATATATGCCATGTACATGCAGGAACCCAGGGAGGCCAGAAAAGGGTGTCAAATTCCCTGGAACTGGAGTTATAGACAGCTGTGAGTCATCAGGTGGGTGCCAGGAATCCAACCTAGGTCCTCTGCAAGAGCAGTAAGTGCTCTTAACTTCTGACTCATTTTTCCCGCCCCACATTCTTTTATGATATTTGTTCCTTTTTTAAAATTTTGAGTCAGGATCTCATGTATTCTGGGCTGGCCTTGAACCTGATATGTACCTGGAGGATGATCTTGAACTTCTAATACATCTTCCCCCACTTTGCTGTGGAACAATCTTTGTACACTGTGAATATGTGTTCCTCTCACTGGTTAATAAAGAGCTGACTGGCTTATAGCTGGGCAGGAGAGCCAGACTAGGAGGACACTGGGAAGAATGGCAGAGTCTGAGGAGTTGCCAGGCAGCTGCAGAGGAAGCAGGACATGCACAAAATGTGGTAACATGCAATGAGCCATGTGGCAGCAAGTAAAGGAATAGAAATGGGTTAAAGTGTACGAGCTAGTTAGTAATAAGACTAAGCTAATGGCTGAGCATTTATAATTAATAATAAGTCTCTGTGTAGTTATTTGGGAACTGGCTGGTGGGACAGAAAAGTCTGCCTACACTACTACTTTTGTTTTGCTTTTGCTTTTGTTTTTTTGAGACAGGGTTTCTCTGTATAGCTCTGGCTGTCCTGGAGCTTGATTTGTAGACAAGGCTGGCCTTGACCTCACAGAGATCCACCTGCCTCTGCCTCCCAAGTGCTGGGATTAAAGGTGTGCACCACCACCACCACCACCACCACCACCACCACCAGGCTTCCTCTTAAGTGCTGGGATTATAAGTATGTACCAGTATGCTCGGTTTATGTGGTACACCCCAGCCACTCCCCCTTAAACATCTTGAGTATAAGATTACTTTCTTTTAAAAAGAAATATTTGAGGCTGGTGTGATAGCTCAGCGGGACAGCACTTGCCACAAATTGGTGACTGGAGTTTGATCCCTGAGACCCACATGGTGGGGGGAGAGAAATGACTCCTGCAAGGTGTCCTCTGACCTCCTTGTGTATGCTGGGACACTCTTGTGCCCGCCCCCTTCTCAAAACAAATGAATTAAAATGTAGGTTTGGGCCGGGCGGTGGTGGGGTGGTGGTGGTGGCGGCGGCGGCGGCGGCACGCCTTTAATCCCAGCACTTGGGAGGCAGAGGCAGGTGGATCTCTGTGAGTTCGAGGCCAGCCTGGTCTACAGAGCGAGATCCAGGAAAGGCGCAAAGCTACACAGAGAAACCCTGTCTCGAAAAACCAAAAAAAAAAAAAAAAAAAAAAAAAAAAAAAATGTGGGTTGGGCTAGGCAGTGGTGGCACACACCTTTGATCCCAGCACTCAGGAGGCAGAGACTGGTAGATCTCTGCAAGTTTGAGGCCAGCCTGGTCTCCAAAGCAAGAAGGCAGGTTCCAGAATAGCCAGGGCTACAAAGTGAAACCCTTTCTCCAAAAACAACAACAAAAATAGGCTTGGTAGAGTACCTTCCTAAAATGCAGGGAGTCCTGAGTTCAATTACCAGCAAACTGCCCCACCCCCTGCCCAAATGAAAAGTTGTTTTATTTACACTCTTAGCTCTTCAAAGCATAGCTTTAGTGGCCAGAGCTGGCCTTTCTTGCCCTGTCCGTCATGTTTTCTCACACACCTGGTATAAAAGCGTAGAGATGGGAGAAGACTGAATGATGTTTTTATTTTTCTTTTCTTTTTTTATGGTGCAGGGAATTGAACCCAAGACCTTATGCATGCTAGGCAAGTGCTCTACCACTGAGCTATTTTTACCCGTGACAACTTTTTTTTCTTTTGAGACAGATTCTCACTATGTAGCCTTGACTGGTCTGGAGTTCATTATGCAGCTTCTGAGAGCTGGGGTCAAAAGTGTGCATTACCACACCTGGTTCATGACAGAGCTATGTTGTTTGAGATACAGTCTCTCTAAATCGCCCTGGGTATCCTAGAACTCACTCTGTAGACCAGGCTGGCTTTGAACTCCAGAGATCTGCCTGCCTCTGCTTCCCATTTGCAGGGATTATAACTGTGCATGGCTTGCCGTAATATTTTAATGTTCATCCGAGGAGATGAGCAGAATAAATGTCATTGCCTCAGCACACAACTGTCATGCACGACTCACACACTCTGACCCATCACCAAAGCCCTAGAGAACATGTCTCTTTGAGGGAGTCTAACAGTCAGCTGGGACACGGTGCAGACAGGGTGCTGACCTGTGTGGACGGAGCAGGCACGCCTGACCCCTTTCCACTGGAATTCACTGAGCACACTCGCTTAACCAGAAAGCCTGATCCAACCCAAGAAAAGCCAGAGTAATCAGAACTGATGCTTTTATCTCACGCATCACATTGATCACTGATTTCATTCACTAAATAGAGTGTTAGTTCCTTATGATGCCAGCGCTGGCTGGGGATGGAGACTAGGGGATCTGGGGGTGGGGGAGGGGGCGACTGGCCAGCAGGCCTAGCTGAATCTGAACCAGGTCCCCAGTGGGAGAGAGAGACCTTGCCTCAAAAAACAAGGCGGGGCAGGAAAGTTGGCTCAGCAAGTAAAAGGGCTGTGAAACCCCAAGACCTGAGTTTGATCCCTAAAATCTCAAGTGGAAGAAGAGAACTGATTCTGAGAAGTTGTCCTGTGACTCCTCCGCCCACACACCACACACCGACATCCCTGATTCCCACACACACACCCACCCCACCCCTGACATCCCTGATTCCTGCTACACACACACACACACACCCACCGCACGCCACTGACAGTACCTGTGATTCCTGCAGAGACACACACACACACACACACCACACACACACACACACACACGCTGACAGTACTGTATTCTCAGAACACACACACACACACACACACACACACACACACACACGCTGACAGTACCTGTGATTCCTGCATACATACACACACACACACACACACAATCTACTTCTGTACACACACACACACACAACACTGAAAGTGACGCATAAAAAAAAAAACACAACGATTTGTAACAACACACACACAAAACAAACACACAAAAAAAATACAAAACAACAAAAAAAAAAAAAAACAAAAAAAAAAAAAACACACAGTACTTACTGCATCCACACACACACCCACACACATCACCCACAGACGGTACGGGTGACTCCTGGATCCACACATACACATCACCCAGATGTTGACATAATAATAAACAGTGAAATAACATCAAACAAGCAAAACAAAACAAAAACAAGGTGGAACCAGAGGTCAAACCAAGGTCCCATGTAGCCCAGGCTGGCCTTGAACTTGCTATGTGGCTGAAATGACCCTGAATTTAGTATCCTTCCACTTTGCTTAGTTTTATGTGGTGCTGAGGACCGAGCCCACGAACACAAAACAAGCCTCTATCAACCAAGCCATACCCCACCCTCTGTTGTCTCTTGGTCAGCCGTGAATAGCAAAGGCTAGTGGGCTGGGCTGTCAAAGCTGGGTATTTTGTGCTAAAACTCAAGTAACAAGAGAACATTCTGCGGCATGACAGCTGAGAGAGTGTTGTCAAAGTGCTAAGCACAAAACCTGCAGGGCTCAGCCGCCTCCCGGCTCAGCAGCCTGCACACCTTGTCAAAGTGCCCTTTGCTTTCATTCCTTGCTGTAGGTTCTACTTGGAGGGGAAAAGCCAAAGGTGGCTTGGGAGGCAGAGTCCCTGCCAGCTGTGAGGGAAGAGCCAGGGCTGCATGTCCTGTTCTGGGGTCCTAGAGCCCCAGATATTGCATCTTTGCTGCAAAAAGGGAGGAAAAGGCTGATGAGCCGCAGGCAGAGAAAGTGCGAGAACAGGGGTTTGGTGTCCAGGGAGAAGGAAGAAGTGAGCCTTCCTTCTAAAGAGCACTGGGCAGGGAGTCACAGGAGTCCCACCTGGTGGCAGTCAGAACGGAGGGGTCCCCAGGGACAGGCTGAGTTCCCAGGGACGGGCTAGAGAAGGGCCAAGCTTACTGGGCAGGCAGAGCTTAGACTGAGGAGATGGTGGTGAGGACCAACACCCAGCAGAAGCCTGACTACACTTGGTACAGGATGAATCAGCGAAGAGGACAATGGTGGCTCACTCCCAGGGGGTGGGAGGGGAGGGGGAGGGGAGGGGCGGGAGGAGTGGGCAACTCAAATGGACCAGTGGCTCTCGTTTTGTTTTGAGAGTTCCTCGTGCAACTCAACTCAGACTGGCCTTGAACTTGATAACTGTAAGAAATACATTGCTACGGTCCATTTTTAGTGTGAGGTGACAAACAGCAGGAGGCTCCCGCCCCGTCCCCACAGCTGGCAGTCAGCACTGGCTATCTCAGAACCCTGAGCCCAAGGTCCAAGAAGGGGGTGTCCTGAGCCCCAAAGCATTCATTAGAGAAGGCTTGGTGTGCTAAACCAACAGGCGGGGAAGACGTCCTGGCCCAAGGGAAGAGAGGGCAGGAATTTCTCAGGGTCCTGGACTTCATAAACCACTGTCATGAGCCAGTCGGCCCCAGTCATTCACCTTTCTCTGTGCCCGAGTCTCTTTCTGCACAATTGTTTTTAAATTGTTAATTGTTATTATTTTATTGTCATTTAATTGTTATTAATCACTGCCTTGTTTTCTCCAGTCTCCCAAGTTTGTAGTTATCTCATCTCCAACACTATGTTGCACCAGAGGATAACTCTGAATTTCCGATTCTCCTGCCTCCAACCCCTCAAGGACTGCCTGTACCAGTATGTATCACCACACTTGGCTTTTTATTATACGTTTTAATCTGCATTTTTCCAATCATTAATTAGTCTGTCACTAAGAATCTTTCCCTACCCCCGCCCCTCAGCACTAAGAATTTTTTTCTTTTCTCTTTTTGTCTTCTAAGACAGGATTTCTCTGTGTAGCCCTGGCTGTCCTGAAATTCTCTCTGTAGACCAGGCTGGCCTTAAACTCAGAGATCCACCTGCCTCTGCCTCCCTGAGTACTGGAACTAAAGGCATATACCACTTCCTGGCATCACTAAGATATTTTAATGTATTTATCACCAGTTTGATTACTTTTTTTGTGCAATAGCCAATTTCTTTATATCATTTTCACAATTATTTTTTTTTTTAAGATTTATTTATTATGTATGCAGAAGAGGGCGCCAGATCTCATTACAGATGGTTGTGAGCCACCATGTGGTTGCTGGGAATTGAACTCAGGACCTCTGAAAGAACAGTCCGTGCCTTAACCTCTGAGCCATCTCTCCAGCCCAATTTTCACAATTATTGTATTGTGACTTATTGTATCATATGTGTCTGTGCAAGCTGCACCCATGGAGGACAGAAGAGGGCATTGGGTCCCCTGGAGCTGGAGTTACAGACAGTGAAGAGGCACCATGTGGGTGCTGGGAACCGAACTTTGGTCCTCTGCAAGGGCAGCGCACACTCTTAGATGCTGAGCCAGCTCTCCAGCCTCATCTTTTTTTTTTTTTTTTTTTTTTTGGTTTTTTTTTTTTTTTTTTTGGTGGCTTTTTTTCACGGGGTTTCTCTGCATAGCCCTGGTTGTCCTGGAACTCACTTTGTAGACCAGGCTGACCTTGAACTCAGAGATCTACCTGCCTCTGCCCTCCCAAGTGCTGGGACTAAAGTTGTGCGCCATAACTGCCTGGCTGAAAAGCAAACATTTTAAAGCCAGGTATAATGGTGTGTACCTGAGGTAGAGACAGGACCATCAAAAGTTCAAGGACATTCTTGGTTACATAGCAAATCCAAGGCTAACCTAGGGTATTTGAGAATCTATGTAGACAAAAAAAACTGTTCCCTTCCTAAGCAGCATCTAAAGAGGCCCTGGGGACGGTGTGATGACTCCATGGCTGACTCCATGGCTGAGGGCGCTTGCGAACAAGTCTAATGACCTGAGTTCAATCCCCAGGACCCACATGGTGGAAGGAGAAAGCTGCCTCCACGGGTTGTGATCTGCCCTCCACATGTGTGCCTTGGCAGGTGCATATGAACAACACACGCAAATGCACATCATAAATAAATGAAATTCAAACAAACAAACAAATAAATAAATAGGCCTTAGTTCTTCCTGGAGGAAGCAAGTGAGCTGCCGTTCACTGAAACAAATTGTCAGTCAAAAAACAAAACAAAACAAAAAAACAAAAACAGGGCAGAGAAGGAGACCTCTGCGCTGGACACTGGTTCCTTTCGATCTGCCATAGTCCTGATCCTTGAGTGTGACCCAGCAGAAAAGCCTCCCAATGGCACACAGCATCCTACTAACAGGTCTTCCGATTCCTTCTCAGACACTAAGAACCAAGTGCTTGAGGCTTGATTCAAACTCTTTCCAAGAAGACACATACCTTGGTCCATCCAGGAAACTGAATGAAGGTGTCCTGTGGTAGGTCTGGGATGCCGGAGGGAATGGAGAAGCTGCCCACATAAAACGTGGGGAGTGTGAAGTTTGAAGAGCTGAAAGTCACGTGTCCATCATGGCGGCCATCATCATGGGCCTCCCAGCCCCCAAGATGGCTGCGTACTGCGGCCTCAGTGTCCAGTGGGAAGATTGTCCAGTTGGTGAGGACAGTGGAGTTGAGGGTCATGTTAGAAACCAAACCCTGTAAAGGGGAAAACACAGAACCATGGGCGGGAAGGAAGGGACTCGTGGCTGTCACTGACTCCCTGGGAGGAGTAGAAAATGAGGCTCAGCTGTGTGTACAGCCAGGTGACCCTGGTCAGGCTGGAGGCTCAGTCACAACCTACTGTCCTGGCAGGAATGAAGATAGCCTTTTTTTTTTTTTTTTGTTTTTCGAGACAGGGTTTCTCTGTGTAGCTTTGCGCCTTTCCTGGGACTCACTTGGTAGCCCAGGCTAGCCTTGAACTCACACAGATCGCTGCCTCTGCTCCGAGTGCTGGGATTAAAGGCGTGCGCCACCACCGTCCGGCGAAGATAGCCTTTTTAAAAAGTTTTTCGAGACAGGGTTTCTCTGTGTAGCCCTGGCTGTCTTGGAACCCGCTCTGTAGACCAGACAGGCCTCGAACTCAGAGATCCGCCTGCCTCTGAAGGGGAATGCTGGGATTAAAGGTGTGTGCCACTACCGCCCAGCTCTAAAAAGGTTTATTTCTACTTGTGGCCTGTGTTTGGGCTCTGTGTGTGTGTGTGTGTGTGTGTGTGTGTGTGTGTGTGTGCTTGTACATGCGTGTGTGTACCCAAGGAGGCCAAAAGAGAGCACCTTCTGGCATCGCATGCCCTGGAGCTGGAGTTACGGGCAGCTGTGAGAGGCCCCTGAGCCACCTGCAGCCCAGAGCGCAGACGTCCTAAAGAGACACTGTACCTCCTCCCTTTGGCTGTCACACAAGTGGGACAATGGGACCCTAGGAATTGGAATCACCCACTCTGTTGGGTGAAGGAAGAGAGGTCACCAGGGGCTGACTACTATCAGAGCGCCCTGCTGGAGATGGGTCAGTGACGGGCAGGGCCATCTTTAGCAGAACGGTTTAGAGCATCCCTTGCCTTCTAGTCTTCTATTTAAACCTAACTCCCATATTAGGATTCCAAGGATGGACTGGGGTTGGGGTGGCGTGGGAGTGCGGATGTCACCTCTGTATTCCTCTTTCCAGACAGCCACACGGAATGAATCTGTCTGCTTCTCAGTGTCCAGCGCCTGGTTTCCAGGCAGCAGCAGCTCAGGCTCCCGCCCTAACAACTCTGGGAACAACCGGAAAGAGGTACCATCCCTATACTCGGCCTCACCACAAATCACCACAGTCACCCCGGCCTCTGCCTCTACAGGAAGTGGGTGCCTCTGAGGGAGCCCTTGAGTCTGAATCCCCCTGCCTTCAGAATTTGCTAGAATGGAAGAAAAAAAAAAAAGAAAGAAAGAAAGGAAAAGAAAAAAGAAGACCAAGCCAAGGAAAAGGAGACTGAGTATGGAGGGAAACCTAGGGACATTCACCCGGGTGCAGTTGGCAGGGGTCGGCCTCTGCCCTCACACCAACCGGAGAACTAACCTTGATCCTGAGCAGCAGAGCACCTGCCCAGCTGGAAGGACCCTATGTGTGGAGTTCTGTGGGACTGAGGAGAGGATGTAAGAGATGATGAATGCAGAACTGGTTGGAAGTTATCCTATTTTCCCCAATGGGCCAGGGGCTGAGGTATCCCTGGCTACAACCATCACATGGAAACTTACAATCACAATGTAGCTAGCTAACTTTTTTCAGTGTTACTGAGACAAGGGCCCATGTGTTCCAGGCTATCTTGGAACCCACTACGTAGCTTAGGCTAGCCTTGAGCTCCTAAATCCTCCAATCCTCCTGCTTCCTCCCTCTCAAGCATTGGGATTGGAGACATACACCTGGCAACTCATCTAATTTCGTGGGCTTTTTTTTTTTTTATTATTTGTGTGTTGAGACAGGTTCTTGTTATGTAGCCCAGGCTGGCCTCCTCATAAGTGCTGGGGTTGAGGGAGTTAGGCAGGAGTGTGTGTGTGTGTGTGTGTGTGTGTGTGTGTGTGTGTGTGTGTTTCTGTCTGTCTGTCTGCCATTTCTTACCCATTCTCCATTCTCCCCACCCCGAGACAGGATTTTTCTGTGTCCTGGCTGCCCTGGAACTCGCTTTGTAGACCAGGCTGGCCTCGAACTCACTGAGATCCACCTGCCTCTGCCTCCCGAGTGCTGGGATTAAAGGTGTGCACCACCACTACCCATTCTCCACTTTTTTTTTTTTTAAGATTTATTTATTTATTATGTATACGGCATGTATGACTGCAGGCCAGAAGAGGGCACCAGATCTCATTACAGATGGTTGTGAGCCACCATGTGGTTGCTGGGAATTGAACTCAGGACCTCTGGAAGAGCAGTCAGTGCTCTTAACCTATGAGCCATCTCTCCAGCCCCCATTCTCCACTTTTTACAAGAGGAGCTTTTTCACTCTAGCAGAATCTTTGAAGGGTTCCATATGATATTCAGCCTTGGCTGTCAGTTTAGAGATTCAGTCAGCAAACAGCTGACTGTGGTGCTGTGTGCTGCGACCAGAGACCACACAGCGGGGTCCTAATCACTCTGAGTCAGGCGGAAGGTCGGGGATTACAGCCTGAACGTGAGGATGGTAAGAGACATCGACACGGAGGCAAGTGTGAGCAGTGTGTCGCGATGGCTCCTCCCCTGCCCACGAGAGGGTCCTGAGGGGCCTGGGGAGGTGGCTCCGTGGGTGAAGGGCCGTTCGCTGTGTGAGAGTGAGCCCTGGAGCTCGGGTCCCAGCACCACACAAACGCTGGCTGGGAATGACAGCCGGCCTGTCACCCCAGCACACAGGAGGAGGAGACCGAGAATCCCCAGGGCAAGCTGGCCAGCTAGATCAGGCAAATATGTGAGCTCTGGGCTCATTGAGAGGCCCTGCCTCAATACAGGGTGGAGGTCGATTGAGGAGGAAGTCCAGGGTCAATCCTGGCTCCTTATACTAACGGCACACACGTGCGTGTGTGCTCGCACAAACATCTATGCCCATTCATACATAAACACACATATACTTGCATGTGAGCACACACAGGCATACACGTCAAAAAATAAATAAATAAAAACAGGGTCAGGAAGGAGCCTATATCCCTATCCTGTCTGAAGCTTGGCAGTGCCTGGAGCCTTCTCTCCAGGAAGGAGCAGCCCGTACCCATTTTTGTGCTCCCGAAAGCACCTTGGGGACACTACAGAACTGTAACAAATGATTCTTGAGCCGAACCTGTAATCTCAGAATCTGGACTGCCGTGAGTTCCAGACCATCCTTGGCTCCCCCCCTCCCCCCCCCCCAAAAAAAAAAAAAAAGTTTCCTGGGCTGGGGATTGGTTGGTAGAGGACTCGATTGTCCTGAGTTTACTTCCCAGCCCCACATAAACCCAGCACTTGGAAGGTAGAGGCAGGAGGCTCAGGAGGTCGAGGTCATCCTCGCCTACACAATGAGTTCCAGCCCAGCCTGGGCTTAAAGACTTTTCCCTAAACGAGTTAGTTAAACAAAACAAAACCCCAAGTTAAACAACAAGTTTCTTAATGATCTAGGAAGATTGGTTAGAACACCACACTGTGCCTGGACAGAGAAGAACCAGCCGGCCAATGGCAGAGCAGCAGCGAAGGGACTTTGCAGAGCACGGGTTTGCCTGCACACCAGTCCAAGCCTGCACACCAGTCCAAGCCTGCACACCAGTCCAAGCCTGCACACCAGTCCAAGCCTGCACACCTGGGCCCCCCAAACACTAGGCTGGCTCGGCCGAGTCCGGAGCACCTCTGAGGAGCTGGGTGGGTTTTCAAAGCAGAGGAAGAGCATGGTGGAGCAGCTTCCGTTTTCTCTCCACAAGATTACTGAGCTCAAGCACAGGGGTAGTGTTGTGCTCGCAAAGCTCAGGGCTCTCGTGGTCTGCACAGGAAAAGAGCCCTTCAAAGAAATCTGTCTTCTAGGCTACAAAAGCAATCAGAGCACTTCACTCCTCAGGTTCAGCAAAGTGTGTGGGCTCTGAAAGAGAGCTGCCGTGATGTGTGACAGGGGTGTGCGGTGATCATTCAGAACACGAACACACACACACACACACACACACACACACACACACACACATACACTTCTCTCTCTCTCAAAGTGTTAAGGGCTGGGAAATGTAGCTCATCTGGTAGAGTGCTTGCCTGACGTGCAGGAGGCCCTGGATTCAATCCCCAGAATTTCATTAACAAGATGGTGGCACACAGCTGTGATCCCAGCACTTGGGAGGTGGAGGCAGGAGGATCAAAAATTCAAAGTCAACAGGCATGATGGTGCACGCTTTTAATCCCAGCACTCGGGAGGAAGGCAGATTTCTGAGCTGGAGGCCAGCCTGGTCTACAGAGTGAATTCCAGGACAGCCAAAGCTACACAGAGAAACCAAAAAAAAAAAAAAAAAAAAAGAAGAGGAAAAGCATTCATGGAAGAGGGGAACAAAGATGTGTGTGTGAGTATTGAATGCACGAACAAACAAAACTCCTTCCAACCACTCAGGCATAGGTCTATCCCTCACATGAGTGCCCTACCTTGAAATCATTGATGTGTTTGCCATAGTTCACACGCCCCATGTTCTCCACCAGAATGTCCAGAACGGCTCCAGCTTTCCCCTGTATGTTCAGGACCAGCACACGGTTTCGCTCAAGGACTCCTTGGGGGACCTGAGGGTTAAAGCCAAAGCCTGAATGGAGATCAGAGAAACAGAGCAGTGTGCACAGCTAATCTGACACTTTTCCTGTCCTCAAGTGTCATCAGATTTACAGGGAGAGTCCAGATCCATTCAGGCCGAGCCCCTGGCCAGTAGGCCAAGTTCCCACACTCACTGTCTTCCCAAAGGGGAGGTTGGCTACACACAGCTCAGGGTACACTCCCCTGCCTGGAAATGTGCTATGGTAAGTGAGATTCCTTTCTAATGGGAACAAGGTCTTATGACACACCCCAGGCTGGCCTTGAACTTGAGACCTTCCTGACTCAACCTCACAAATGCCTTACAGGTGTGAATTACCATGCTTGGCTCAGGCCTCCTTTTGCTTTGTATGTATGTATATATATACATATTTTACATTTATCTGTGGGGTGTGTGTGTATGCACACGCACAGGTGTGTAGACACACGTCTACCATGCTGTGTGTGGAGGTCAGAGGACAACTTGAAGGCAGTTCTCTCCTTCCATCACATGGGTCCCAGGGACTGAACTCAGCCTCCCTGGAACTAACTTCTGGTTCTCCTGCCCCCACACCTCACATGCCAAGCTTAGCTCTTACACTTCTATTTTTAAAGGGATAAAACACACAAGACATCCCAGGGGCGTGTTCTTGTGAGAAGGAATTACTGCATGACCACACAGCCCAAGGAAGGTGTAAAGAAACAGCCTTTAAACACACGGAGAGAGCAGACAACATCAGGTCACAGATAAAATCAGAGTTAGGTGGAGCCGGCCCCCCACTTGGTAGGATGCGTTCACCACAGTGATTATGCAACAGAACAAGGGAAAACAACAGGTATTTTCTCAACAACACATCCCTCACTTCTTATTTGAATCCATATTAGTTAATTAATTTTCTGGAGCTGCGGACTGAACCCAGGGTAAGTGCTCTCTCACTGAGCTAAATTCCCAACCCCACCCCTAATTTAAGAGGTTATTTTTTAGACTGGTTACACTGACCATAAGTCACTAAAACACAACTCTTTTTTTTTTTTTTTTTTTTTTTGGTTTTTCGAGACAGGGTTTCTCTGTGTAGCTTTGCACCTTTTCCTGGAACTCACTTGGTAGCCCAGGCTGGCCTCGAACTCACAGAGATCCGCCTGCCTCTGCCTCCCGAGTGCTGGGATTAAAGGCGTGCGCCACCATCGTCCGGCTCAAGATCATTTCAAAAGATCTTTCATCATGACCAAGCCAGTTTTATTACAGGGATGCAGGGATGGTTTAACATATGTGAGTCTATAAATGTTATCATCACATAAATAAACTAAAAAATAGAAATCATTTGATTTCTGCATCTCATTAGATGCAGAGAAGGCCTTTGATTTCTTATTCTAATTTTCTAATTCAAATATCTAATATTCTCTGGTAAAACACAACTCTTAATGAAGGCCAAGACATGACAAGCACAGTGTCACATCTCAGGGGCTTGTCCCTGCTGAAATTAATCTGTTGATTATTAACCACCCCCATTTGTGTGTGTTCACATGAAAGCACACGTGTATACGTGTGTAGAGGACAGAGGGACAACGTTAGGTGTCATTCCTCAGAAACAGTCCACTTCCTTTTTGAGATAAGGTCTCCTGCTCACCTGGAACTTGCCAAGGAGACTAGGCTGGCTGGCCAGGCTCCCACGGGACCCTCCTGTCCCTACCTCCCTGGAACTGAGGTCACAGCTACATGCCACTACTCCTGGTTTTCTTCTTCATCTTCTTCTTCCTTTATTTATGTGTCTGAGTGTTTTGCCTGCATATATGGCTGAACTCAGGTCCTCACATGCTTGCAAGGCAAGCTATGGTCCCAGGCGAGAATGGAAATGTTTTACTTTAAACCACTCTGCATGTGCACACCTGTGATGACCAGCACTTGGGAGGAAAAGGAAGGGAGATCAGGAGTTCAAGGCTGATCTTGGACACAAAGGAAATCTGAGGCCAGCCTGGGCTGCACAAGACCCTGTTTGAAAAACCCAAACCCAAAACCCTTCCAAACTATAATACTTTCCTGAAAAAAAATCCCTTGCTGAGGAAAATCTTCCCATGAGCTTTTCCCATACCTTTCAGCGAGGGTTGATGCTATAGATAGCTTTTTTATTATCACATTTATTCATTTATTGTGTGTGCACCCCCAAGTGCTGAGGCACACAGGCAGACATCAGGACAGCTTGCAGGAGTCTCTGCTCTACACTACGTCAGTCCTGGGGGACTCAACTCCTGTCCTCAGGCTCAGCAGCAAGTGTCTGCACCTGCTAAGATGTCTCTCTGGCTCTGGCTCTGGCTCTGGCTCTCTTATCTTTGTTCTGGTTTATGATTTTTAGACCCTGGGTTTTATCCTGTGGGGGTAGGCTGGCCTTGTTTTTTGCAGTTCTCCTGCTTCAACCTTCTGACAGCTGGGATTGCAGGCATGGGCTATCCCACTAGATGTTGGAAAGGGTGTTTAAAAATGTATCTGCATTCTGCTGTGAAATCAAGTCCTTGGTGCATTTTAGTTAGAACTGTCACGAACAACCCATTAAACTCTAATGCCTCATTTAGGGGGAGACACCCTGTTGAACACACTTTGTATGGTGACAGGTACCAAGCTGACATGGATGTTGTCCCTAAAAAGCAGCCTGGGTGACATGCTGAGTTCAGTCAGGGAAGAGATGACCTTGGGCTCAGGAGACCCCGCTTTTCCTAGAGTGTGAGTGTTAGAAAACAGGCCCGAGTCTGCAGCATGTGAGCCACATCAGCAAGCAAGGTCACTGCCAGGGGACACCGGCTGACACTGGAGGTGAGACCCGAGCTTCAAATGCCACGGTAGTAAGTGTAGATGCCTCCCCCCACCCCACCCCACGTCAAGGCTTAGAGGTATAGTTCAAAGATAATGCTTACCCCGTCCACAGAGACATAAGCCCGATCATGGACACCATCGATGGATGAAGAGAAAATGGGCACCGAGTCATTGCAGTCCCGAGGAAGTGTTGTTCGGTACAGCACATACCCAAAATACTAGAAAAGGATGTAAGAAATATGCTTCATTCTCAAGTTCAGCTACTAAGAACTCGGTTGCCCTTGATCTGGATGAGAGCGACTTTCTGAAAACCGTAGGGAATGAAAAGCTTCCCCCACCCACAGCCACATTCAAGCTGACTTTTTTGATCTTGGTGGAACTATTTGAATAGCCAGGGACTCTCTTCTCTGCCACACAGGGATACAAAAGTCAAGCCATTGCCAAGAGTGACCTAGGGAAGTCACGCCCTATATGTCAGAGGTCACTAGGATTAACTCAAAAACCAGTCAAGAGCTGTGAGATGGCTCAGTGGGTAAACGGTGCCTGCCACAAAGCCTGAGGGACTGAGTTCAATCCCCGCGACCCACATGGTGGAAGGAGAGAACTCATTCCCACAAGCTGCCCTCTGACCTTCATGTATGTGCTGTGGCCCACATACACATACACGCCAACAGAGTAAGTAAATAAATAAATGTGGTCTGGAGAGACGGCTCAGCAATTAAGAGCACTGGCTGCTCTTGCAGAGGCCCTGGTTCACAACAATCTGTAACTCCAGATCCAGGCCAGGCTGGACCTCACTATGGAGGCCAGGCTGGTGTTGGTTTTATGCGGTGATGCTGTGTTATTCATTAAGTGGCACTGTTTACGGTGTGAGGCACAACAAAACCCACTATGAGAGTTTATTAGGAGAAGGGGAGGGGGAGGAGGACAGACAGGAGAGGGTGTGCTCAGGCCTCTTTGAGTGACATGTGTGAGCTGGGCAGTGGTGGAGCACGCCCTTAACCCCAGCACTTGGGAGGCAGAGTCAGGCAGATCTCTGTGAGTTCGAGGTCAGCCTGGTCTACAGAGCAAGATCCAGGACAGGCACCAAAGCTATACAGAGAAACCCTGTCTTGAAATACCAAAAAAAAAAAAAAAAAAAAAAAAAAAAAAAAAAAAAAAAAAAAAAAAAGACAGACATGCGGAGAGAGGAAGGAGGAGAAGGAGGAAAGAGTCTGTGACCCGCTTATGGATTCATCTGGGCTTAGCTGCGGCCATGCATTTGCATAGATTGCGTGATCACGCTATGCACGGATTAGTAGGACTTAAGGCCATGGGAAGACTAATCGTTTTGCCAGGGCACTCGTGGTCATGTACCTTGGGGTGGGGGTGGCCAGTGGCCACGAATTCCAACAGCTGGACCTTACTATGGAGGGCTCCAGCTCGCCGTTAGGATTCTGTACACGCGCAGCTTGGACCTAACGTTTTACGTCATCGGGGGCATATGGCCGCGTGGTCACGCAATCTCCGCCTCAAAAAGCCGCACATGGACCTCCAGCCTCTCTCTCTGCGCCTTTCTTCCCGTGTTTCCTTTCCGTCAGGCCTGCCTCCCCCACCCCTCCCTCCATTAAAGCTCTGAAAACTAATGTTGGGTTCTTCTGCCGTGGCTCGTCCGCGGACCCACCAGGGCCGGTTCATCCTTTCACTATCCTTTTGCCTCCTCTGCCTCCCTCATGTTCAGTTACCTATGTGGCCACCTCCGCTGGACTGATATCAATAGTTTTTTAAGAGTTCAGACTGATCCTAGACCATTCCTCCCTTCGTGGAGTCATTAAAAAGCCTTTTTTTTTTTTTTTTTTTGGTTTTTCGAGACAGGGTTTCTCTGTGTAGCTTTGCGCCTTTCCTGGAGCTCACTTGGTAGCCCAGGCTGGCCTCGAACTCACAGAGATCCGCCTGGCTCTGCCTCCCGAGTGCTGGGATTAAAGGCGTGCGCCACCAACGCCCGGCTAAAAAGCCTTTTATATGAACACAGAAGAGGAGACATGTCTTGGGGGGGGGCGCGTGTGGTACAGGGGTGATGTCATCGGGATGCCATGGCCCCTTGTCATATTTGAGCCACTTGGTTGGGATCTCAACCCTATTTCTGAAGTGTCAGGTCACCGGAGTCTTCCTTCCTGGCTTTCGGTGACAGTCACCCTCTTGGAGCCTGGAGGTGGAGACACTATACAGCACATCTAATCTTAGCTTGGCATGTGCTTCCAGTTGCTATTTTTATACTCGTTTTGCTTCAACAACTAACTGTCTCGCAGTTGGGTCCAGGAGAGCTGAGTCTTTTTAGTACGTTGTACAGGGGCCACTCTGCAGTCCCCGTGACGCGGCCACTCTGCAGTCCCGCGGCGGCCACTCTGCAGTCCCCGTGGCGGTCACTCTGCAGTCCCCGCGGCGGCCACTCTGCAGCCTCTCTGCAGTCCCGCGGCGCGGCCACTCTGTAGTCCCGCGGTGCGGCCACTCTGCAGTCCTGTGGCGGCCACTCTGCAGTCCTGTGGCGGCCACTCTGCAGTCCCGCGGCGGCCTCTCTGCAGTCCCCGCGGCGGCCACTCTGCAGTCCCCGCGGCGGCCACTCTGCAGTCCCCGCGGCGGCCACTCTGCAGTCCCCGCGGCGGCCACTCTGCAGTCCCCGCGGCGGCCACTCTGCAGTCCCCGCGGCGGCCACTCTGCAGTCCCCGCGGCGGCCACTCTGCAGTCCTGTGGCGGCCACTGGTCTCAGCTGTGCTTTCAGACCCTGGCCGGCAGTGTACTGCTCTGGAACAGGGCCGGGGCCTGAGCCTCCATGTTTCCAGTCTAGGGCGAGCCCACACAATGCTTCTTTCCAGTTTAACTGGTGCGCACAGGCTGCAAAAGCGAGGCCCCTCGCTCACAGGGTGCCTGCAAGGGCGGCCCGAGCCAAGTCTGCAGAGAACACTTAGCTTTCCTCCCCTCCTGGAAGCCCAGGTTGGTGCTGTCCACAGCCTCTGAGGAATCGGTCACCACAGACAGACAGACAGACAGATGCTTAAGGGGAAAAAGCAGTCCACTACATACACACTAAGTAGGGAAACTACTGCTAACTGAAGAATCAGATGAAAAGTGGACTAAAATAAAATAAAAAGTTGAGAGACACTTCTGGAGACAAGGGAGTGCCAGGAAATGGAGCACATATAAGCAAGAGCACACATGGTCTTCTTTCCAAAGCAGGAAAAGGAACTTCTAAGAAGGAAAAATTAAATTGATTTTTTTTTTTTTGAGACAGGGTCACATGTAGCCCAGGCTGGCCTTGAATACTATGTAGCTGAGAAAGACCTAGAACTTTGGATCCTCCTACCTCCACCATGCCACTATACCCGGTTTATGCGGTGCTGGGGATCGAACCCAGGGCCTTGCTCATGCCAGGCAAGCACCTTACAAAGAAGCCCTGTCCTCAGCTCTAAACTGCCATTTCTCAGTATTAAAATATTGATGCCCAGGAAGTGATGAGGAAACACCCGTGTTGCCAGGAGAAGACAGACAACGTGTTCCCTGCCTGTGGGGACCTACCTGTTTCACTTGGATGAACTTCAAGGGATAACGGCTTTTCACAGGTCCATTGGGACACAGGATGTCCAGAGCTTCAGTCACCGTCTTGAACTGAAGAGAAGCAAAAACAGAATCAGCGTGGTGTCCCCGGTGAGCAGGGTGGGGTAGGGTTGAGGGCGCTGGGGGTCCCCTTACTCTGAATTACCAAAGACACTGACCTAAGCCTCTACACTTGCTTCACAATCACCTTCGATTTCACTCTCCTCCTCTTCCTCATTCTTTCCCTCTCCCCGACCCCCTTCTTTCTGAGACAGTCTCATGTGTCCCAGGCAGGGCTCAAATTTGCTATGTGACCAAGGATGACCTTGAACCTCCAAATGCTGGGGTTATGTAAACGTGCTACACACTCATCTTATTTCAGAATGCTGGGGTTCAAACTCAGGGCTTTCCGAAAGCCAAGCAGGCCCTCCACTAACTGAGCTAATGCATAGGCTTTATTTCTTACTATTTGTATCTTCTGCAGTGCCGGGGACTGAGGCCAGGGTTTCCCACAAGGTGGACAAGCAAGATTTCTACCACTGAGCTGCAGCCCCAGGCCCCGCTCTTAACATTATTTATTTATTTATTTAGAGACAGGCTCTCACTATGTAGCCCTAGCTGTTCTGGAACTTGTTATGTAGATCAGGCTGGCCTCGAACTCACAGAGATCCACCAGCCTCTGCCTCACTAGTGCCCTAACTGCTCCCAGCTCTTTCCTGTTTTCCTGTGTGTGTGTGTGTGTGTGTGTGTGTGTGTGTGTGGTGTGTGGTGTGTGTGTTTTGCCTGCATGTGTGTCTGTGCACTGTGTGTGTGCAGTGCCCGAGGAGGCCAGAAGAGGGCGTTGGATCCTGGAACTGGAGTCACAGATGGCTGTGAGCTGCCATGTAGGTGTTGGGAATGGAACCTGGCTCCTCTGGAACAGTAGTCAGATCTGGGCATGGTGGCACACACTTTTAATTCCAGAACTTGGGAGGCAGGCAAATGTGACTTTGAGGTCAGCCTGATTTAGATATTGAGACCCAGGACATCCAAGACGGCATAGACAAAACCTATCTCAACAAAGCAAAACTAAACTTTAAAAAAAAAAAAAAAGGCAGTCAGTGTTCTTAGCTGCTGAGCCATCTCTTCAGGCCCCTGCTCCTAACTCTTGATGAAAATGTAAATGATGGCAGTCTTAGAAAGAGTTTCGGAGCTGGGCGGTGGTGGCGCACGCCTTTAATCCCAGCACTCAGGAGGTAGAGCCAGGTGAATCTCTGTGAGTTCGAGGCCAGCCTGGTCTCCAAAGTGAGTTCCAGGAAAGGCGCAAAGCTACACAGAGAAACCCTGTCTTGAAAAACCAAAAAAGAGTTTCAGGGCTGGAGGCTCAGCAGTTAGGAGCACTGGCTGCTCTTCCAGAGGACTTGGGGGTTCAATTCCCAGCTCCCACATGACAGCTCACAACTGTCTGTAACTCCAGTTCTAGGGGATCTGATACCTTCACATAATTTCACATAAAATAATTAAAAAAAAAAAAAGCTTGAAGTGCACCCATTCAGAAATACAGCTCAGAGCTATCTATCTAAGAAAGGCTTCCAAATGAATGACAGCCAAGATTCTGAGGCTGCCGCCTCTGCAAAGCATTACAACAGGTTTTCAAGGGAGGAAGAGCTCTGAGGCAAAGATAGTAGCTGGAGGCAAATAACTCTAAGATTAGATCTGCCACGACCATGTCACGTGCTTTGTTCACAGTCGCTTCACTGTCTTCCAAGCTTATGTGGCATGTGTTCTAAGCCTCCTGAAAGTTGCCCTCAGACCTCCACAAGTGTGTATGAGGGCGAACAAATGCGCTCTCTCTCTCTCCTGTGCATGTGCAAACACACACACACACATCTTAAATAAATGAAAAACTTTAATCCCATATACTATGTTTTGTATAAATTGAATACAGTTGTATGCTGACTTCTCTTCCCTCCCTCCCTCCCATTATGTATTTTGAGTTTTTTAGACAGTGAGTGTCTCCTGTAGCCCAGGCTGGAACTCTCTATGTAGCCAAAATGATGACCGACCCTGAACATCTGACCCTCCTACCTCCCACTCCCAAGCATGTGCCAACACATCTGCTCCCCCTCATCTTTTTGTTTGGAAACAGAATCTTTCTCTATAGCCCAGGCTAGCCTCAAGCTCAACTATATAGCACAGGCTGGTCTTGAACATAACAGCAATCCTCCTGCCTTAGCCTCCAAAGTGCTAGGATTACAGGCATGAGCTATCATGCCCAGTGTGCTGATTTCCTTCATGGCACTAAGCTGTATTTTTTAAAAAATGTTTTCCAGCTTATTATTGCTGTTGTTTTAAACATTTGAGGTTATTTTTATATCACATAAAAGAACTTTTTACTGTTTTAAAACCAAGCAACTATTTTGTCTTAGGTAGCTACAGAGAAGAATAAGCTTCCCTGTCCAAGCGTGATTCAGGCATGATTAATCTAAGAAGAGATTCCTATCAGAGACAACATTCTTTGTAGAATGTGGCACAGGATTCCACACTAGGTGATGGAAACTATTACAGAAGCACCACCAGCCAACCAGAAGCCAGAGGGCTTCGAATGGAAAAACTACACTGTGGTGTTTGGCGTTTGGCTTAAAGATAAAAACATACGTTGCTATTTTAGAATTTCAAGATTCTTAAGAAATAAGTGACTGTTCATGTTTTCTTCTTTTTCTTGTTAACGAATACATGTAGGAGTAAGGGATGGGTCGAGGGGAAAACCTGAAGACCCAGAGAGTCAAAACAAACCAATTTTGGTACATCCCTCCTCCCAACCATTAAGTAACTCTCTCCTGTTTTCCCAGAATAAAATGACCTCACTTCTTATTAATGATTAATTTCTATATTTTCCTCTGATGTTCCAGTATCCAATAAGCCACTAGGATACAATTTTTGGATCTAACTTAAGGGCAGAGATATCAAAAATCCTGGGGCTTGGAGGAACTCATTAAAAAGGGGTGGATGGGGCTGGCAAGCTGGTTCAGCAGGTACGGGCTCTCGTCACAGTGTCTGATGACCCGGGTTCGAGTCAGTAGAGCCCCACAGCAGAAATGGCTAACGGACTCCTTCATGTTCTCCACTGGCCTCCATTTGAGCATCAGGGTATGCATGTCTCCCAAACCCAAAAATAAATGTAATAAAGGAAAAAATCAAAGAGGTAGACGATGGGAGAAAGCCTCACTGGACAGAGTAACAAAGCAGGATGACGTGCCCACAGCAGCCCACGGCACTGCCTTTGAAAGCCAAGACTTGGACCAAAATGACCCGAGTGCCCAAGAACAGCTCTCCCTCTGGGTGGTGTGTCTTTGCATGCTGTCAGTTTACATCCCTATCTTCTTAGCTTCCACCTCGTTCCCTGAGAACATCAGTCACCACCAGCTCTCAGAAAACAGATTCAGAGAAAAGTGGCAACCCCCCCCCTCCCGGCCTGAGACACTGTCACTCACTGTGTCTCCCCATCTGATTCTCAGTGAAGACTTGACATTTTTTTCTTTTGAGACAGGATCTTGATGTAGTCCAGGCCAGCCTCTAACTCACTATGTAGCCAAGGATGATCTTGAACTCCTGATCCTCCTGTCTCTACTCTTGAATGCTGGGGTGAAACGTGTGTGCCTGGGCTCCACGCATGCCAGGCAAGTGCTCTACCCACTGAGCCACACTCCCGACCCTGTGCCATCTTACCTTTCTCAGAGCAACTTTTCCATATGCGAACTTGGGTGTAGACGGAGGGATAGGACCTTTTGGTACTTCTTTAAACTATAAAGGGGGTTGGGGAAGAGAAGAGAAAAAACTGTTAACCCTTTAAACACATATCTGTAAAATTATTTTTTCTTTTTTTTTTTTTTCAAGACAGGATTTCTCTGGGTAGCCCTGTCTGTTTTGAAACTCACTCTGTAGACCAGGTTGACCTTGAACTCAAGAGATTCTGCTGCTGCTGCCTCCTGAGTGCTGGGATTAAAATCATGTACCACCACATCTCATCTCTGTTTAATTGTAATACTAGTTTATTACTTAGCAAGATCATAACCTCCTACCCAGGTAATTAATGTTTCAGAAAATAAGCAAATACACACAAATGCTGTATCTCTTATCCTTTATTTCTCCATTATCATCATCATCTGTGCTCAAACATGGCTTTCAGACTGGCCATCAATACGGCCTGTCAGAGCATTTAGAGGGCAAACTCAGCAGAGAGCGACTCTTTCCCACCCAGGGAATCAAGCAGGGTCCACAGAAACTGGCTTGTCATGCTCCAGTCTCCTATTTTCACTCACCCTCCAACAGATTCTATTTAGCATCTTGTGTGGCGACGCTTGGTAGCTGTAGCTATAAACAGTCCTTGTCCAGTGTGAGGAACACCCACAGAGGCTGTGTGAACCTCATACTAAGTCATGTGTTAAAGATTCCCATATTATCACACAGCCAGAAATCGGCATGAGCGACTCTGCTCAGAGGCGAGGCAGAGGCCAATGGCTGGGCTGGGGAGGTGGCTGAGTAGGTGGCATGCCCTGCCCACCATGGAAGTATGAGGACCTGGGTTCAGATCCTCAGGACTCACAGGAAAGCCAGGTGCACACATCTGTAACCCAGCACCAGGGGATACCGAGGTAGGGGGGATCCCCAGGCTTGCTAGGCAGTCAGTCTAGCTGATACAGCAAGCTCAGAGTCCAGTGAGGGACCTTTTGTCAAACAATAGACCAGAGAGAGACAGGGAAAGATACCGGAAGTTGGCCTTTGTCCTTTACACATGTACACACAGACAAGCTCACAGGAGTGCGCACACACACACACACACACACACACACACACACACACACACACATTATAGAATTATTAAAACAAGTTACCAATTAATTCAAGAGCTCATAAAAATAGAGCCACCACTGCCTAACCAGGATAGGCGAGGGAGGAACTATAGATTTATGGTCAAAGTGTTAACCATGTCTGGTTCGGCTTTACCCACACCAAAGACAGTACCTTACAAAAATGCAAATGTCATAAGTTTGTCAAGCCTTGATGCCTTGAAGAGTCACACGTGACCTTTATCAGTGAGTACAGGCTTATGCAGCCTGCTGGGAAGCCATTCTCTCCAGAGTCCAAGGGAGCTATGTCTCTCTCCATTTGGGTACCCTTAACCTTGGTTCACAGGGAGAGACTTTCCCTCCTCCCTATGTCTTTGGAGAAGAGAGGAGCCAGGCAGAGTCTACATGGGGCACTTGTCATTAGATATTTCCCTTTCTCATGGCAGCAAATATTCCAGATACTTTAACAAATCTGTTACCTACATACCTACAAATCCCATGAGAAAGACCGCTAAGGGTCAGCGGCGTTACTTGGTGGTAGACCGCTGGCCTAGCATGTGCAAAGCCCTGGGTGTGACCACTAGTACCGGGGGACAAACAGAAGGCTCCACTGTGCCTTTTAAAAGAAGTCATTCCAGAGCCAGGCCTCTAATTCCAGCACTTGGTGGGTGGGTAGAGGCACACTGATCTCTGAGTTCGAGACCAGCCTGGTCTACAGAGCGAACTCTAGAACAGCTAGTACTACACAGGGAAACCCTGTCTTGAAAAAACCAATCAATCAATCAAGGAGTGAATGAATGAAAAAAAAAATAAGGCATTTCTATCCTCTAGTCCTGGTGATGGTGATGGTGATGATGATGATGATGATGATGATGATGATGATGATGATAATGGTAATATAAAGCAGGCCATCTGCCCTCTAGACCTGAAATATCGCAAAGGAAAGAAGAAACAAGAGAAAAAGAGGTGAGGAGGTGAGAAAGCAGAAGAAAGGAGGGATGAGAGGGCCACATGTTAAACTGGAATCTACCACATTCGGTTTTTTTTTTAAATTATTTATTACATTAAAAAAATTATTATGTGGGTGTGCAGTCCTGGAGGTCAGCGGACCACTGTGGGAGTCAATTCTCTCCTACCACGTGGGGCCTTGGAGGTGAATCAGGCTGTCAGGTTTGCCGGCCAGTGCCTTCACCTGCCCGGGCTGCCTTGCTGGCTGTCACATTCACTGCGAAGATGGTTCCCCTCCCAGGTCTGTCCTGCTTGGCCTGACAGTTAGATCCACGTGATCTCCTGTGTGGGTCTTTTGCACAGTCCTCTATCTGCTCCCCCTCATACTCCATACGCAATCTCAGCCACTGTGTGGACTGCAGACACCCTCTGCTGGTGACTGTCACGGAGATGTCTCTGGTCTTCACACAAGTACCATAGAGTGTGTACACACACACACACCCCACACACGTGATCTCCAACACAGAAGTGACAACTCCAGTGAGAGACATTTGATTCTGGTTATTATAGGGTTTGTTTGTTTGTTTGTTTATTTATTTATTTATTTATTTATTTATTTATTTATTTATTTATTTTTTAAGAGACGGTTTCTCTGTGTTCCCCTGGCTGTCCTGGAACTTGCTTTGTCTGGTTATTATAGGGTTTGTTTGTTTGTTTATTTATTTATTTATTTATTTATTTATTTATTTATTTATTTTTTAAGAGACGGTTTCTCTGTGTTCCCCTGGCTGTCCTGGAACTTGCTTTGTAGACCAGGCTGGCCTCAAACTCAAAGATCCACCTGCCTCTGTCTCTCACGTGCTGGCCACCACTACCTGGCATGTTGTTGGGTTTTTATATCTAAAATTTTAGTGTGTGTGTGTGTGTGTGTGTGTGTGTGTGTGCGCGCGCGCGCACGCGCACTGCCACAGCTTGCATGTGGAGATCAGTGGACAACCTTCAGGGGTCAGTTTTCTCTCTGTGGATCCTGGGACTTGAACTCGGGTCCTCAGCCTTGGTGGGAAGCTCTTTACTCACAAGCCAGCTCCCCGCCCGGCCTGAGGCATCTGCCTCTTACCTTCCTCTCACACTTGCCGCAGGAAAACACTAGCGGCTACACTCTCACTTCTTCTTCTCCCTCTCACCCTTTCCTCCCCGTCCCTTCCCTCCTTGAGACAGGATTTCACACTGTGGCTAGCTGAGACTGGTCTCGAACTCACGGCAATCCTCCTACCTCAGTTTCCCAAGGGCTGAGGTGATTGGTGTGAGCCACAGCACGTGCGGCTTTCCACTCTCACACTGCAGTCTGAGTCTGACGGATGGTGTGTACGCACACGCCACAATCACCACCAGTCCCTAACTTGCGCCCTCCTCCTGGTCAGTTCCTGCAGCCTGCATAGCCCTGCGGCAGTTACGTTCAACTCTCCCACTCCTCCTCCTCCTCTGAGGACAGCAGCCTCAGTCTGGCCTAGGAGATGCAGGCAACAGTCCTGTACTTGACCCTGGCTCCATCCCACACTTCACTGGCTTGGCTCCTTCCAATGCACTCTAGAAGCAGGGTGCTTTCCTCTCACTGCCCGGGTTCTGACAATGTTCCAGCCCTGGCCACCAACACGCTGCTCTCTCCCTCTGCCTGGGAGTCTTGGTTCAGATTTTACCTTCTGCAGGAGGCCTGTATGTACCAAGAAGCTAAAACCAGCTAGCACAAGTCAGTACATGACACACACCTGTTTAACCGTCTGCGAAGGAACGAGACGAGGATAAAATCATTAGCCGAAGCCGCTATGGCACTAGTTAAGTAATTCGTTAAAACACGATTCCAAGCGGCAAATTCTCAAGGTAGCTGAGGATGACCTGAAACTCCGATCCTCCTGCCTCCACCTCCCAGGTGGGATTTCACACATGTGCCATCATGCCCAGCTGAGGTCCTGTGGGGACTGGGTACCGAACTCAGGTCCACAGAAGTGCCTGTGCCCCCTGGGCCACCTCACCAGCTCCTTATTGTGTTTTTTCTTTTCTTTCTTCCTTCTTTGTTGTTTTGTTTGTTTGTTTGTTTGTTTCTCGAGACAGGGTTTCTCTGTGTAGTTTTGCGCCTTTCCTGGAACTCACTCTGTAGAACAGGCTGGCCTTGAACTCACAGAGATCCGCCTGGCTCTGCCTCCTGAGTGCTGGGATTAAAGGTGTGCGCCACTGCCCACCCAGCTTTTTTTTTTTTTTTTTTTTTTTTTTTTTTTTTTAAGACAGGGTTTCCCTGTGTAGTTTTGGTGCCTGTCCTAGATCTCGCTCTATAGACCAGGCTGGCCTTGAATTCACAGAGATCAGCCTGGCTCTGCCTCCGAGTGCTAGGATTAAAGGTGTGTGCCACCACCGCCCAGCTCCTTATTATATTTTAAAATTATTTTTTCAGGTAGGGTCTCCTGTAGTCCAGGATGGCCTCAGATTTACTGTGTAGCCAAGGATGACTTTGAATCTCTGGATCCTCCTGCTTCCAGCTCCCGAATGTTGGGATCACAGGTGTCACCACCACACCCTTTACACAGTGCTAGGAATCAAATACAGGGCTCCTTGCAGGCCAGCCGAGTGCTCTATCAACCGACTTCTTTGCCACTCTAAACCGTAACTGAGCGTGGAGCTACCTGATAGCAGACATGGAGGTGTGCATGTTGTATGAATCCGCTTATATCAAGGTCAAAACAAGTACAGTTAATAAGTGGCAACGGAAGTTAGGGCAGTGGTCAGCTTAGAGCAGGTGGGTGGGTGCTGAGGGTGAGGACGGGGCACCAGGGAGGCTCCCACTGGGCGTTGGTCGCTGCGTTCTATTCACTTTGCATATACAGTAGCCTTGGGAACCCGGTTCTTCTAGGGGCACAGATAACACACTTGAATGGGTAAGAAAACAAAAATACACCAAAAACCTTCCCAACCAGAAGAAGGGGAAACAAGAACACAAAAACATCCTCAAACAAGGCAAAGAGAAAGTAATAAGGAGAAGAAAAGGGAGAACATGAAGAAATTACACACACACACACAATCAGCTGAACTTGATCTCTGCGTGGCTGCAGAGGCGGCTCTGATGCCAACTGAAGCACTTGCCACACAGCAGGAGCGGTTGAGTTCAACCCCCAGCCCCACAAAAAGCCTGTGATCCCAGAGATGGGGGTGGCCATGGGAGGATTCCTAGGGCTTGCTCACCAGCCAGCCAGCCCAACTCAACCAGTGAACTCCAGGGTCAGTGAGAGACCCTGCCTCAAGAACAAGATGAGGAACGAGCAAGGAAGACACATAGGTACAAACATAGGCATGCACACATACAAACAGAACCAGTCGGTACGCAGGGAGAGTTACGGTGCAGCGGGCTCATGTTCCAGTGGTTAAGGTGCTTGCTGCTGCTCTTTTAGTGCAGTTCACAGTACAAACACCCACTCCGGGGAGCTTACAACTAACTGTAACTCCAGCTCCAGGGGTTCAGTGCCCTTTTCTGGCATCCTCAGGTACCCCCCCCACACATACCACACACATACACATACACACACACACACACACACACACCTTAAAAAAATAAAAACTTTTAAAAGGTAAAAAATTTTAGGTGAGAATATATTTTTCCCTTTCTCTCTTTCTCTCTCTCCCTCTCCCTCTCTCCCCCCCACTCTCTTTTTTTGGCGGGGTGGGTGGGGCAGCGGCAGGGTCTTATGTAGCCTAGGTTGGCCTTGAACTATACAACTGAGAATGATTTAACTCCTGATCCTCTTCCTCCACCTCCAGATTACAGGTGTGTACTACACCTGGTTTATTGCATGCTTTTTCCATAACATGCCAGCTATGGTGGTGCCCACCTTTAATCCCAGCTCTCAAGAGGCAGAGGCAGAGGCAGGCGGATCTCTGTGAGCTCAAAGTACCAACCTCATCTATATAGAGAGACCCTGTCTCAAAACACAAACAAAAAAAAATCCCTCCAAAAAACAAAAGAAAGTATTTCCTAACACAAATCTTAATACATGCTTAAAATTGAAATTACACGATACTTAATTCCTACCACTTATAGACAGAAAACCTATGTTTTTTTAAACTTCAAAACTCAGGTGACTGAGCAGAAAAACTGTGGGTTTTTTTTTAACTCACCGCAGAGACAGGAAACCCCACCTGAGAACCTGAACTGCTTCAAAGGCTGGCTGCTGGCAGGGCCAGCAGGTTCCAGGGCCAGCTAGAGGAAACAGCAGTCACTTGTCCCAGATAGAGCAGCATCTCTCAGCACAGTGCACAGCAGCCCTGCACACTGAGGTCGTCTGTCACTTACCCTCCCGACATGCTCGAGCTTCTGGCTTCTACTTGCTGGGTATACTATGTCAGAGACCATCGAGGATGGCGCACCCATGTCCTTTGCTCTCCCCACAGCATGACTAGGTACTCTAACCCCACTCTTACGCATGAAAGGCACAGAGCCTACAGCATCCCTGATAAACTCATGAAGTCTTCATCGGGTGCGGCTGCACCCCAAACCCATGCCTCCCTTCATCCACTCTGCCAATGAGGTTCCAGGCAGGAAGTCAGCTCCAGAGCCATAAGGAGTTCATGGCAGGCTCCCCACCAGTCCAGCTTGCCACGGGTTCAAAGGACCCACCTTCTGGATGACATTTCGAAGAGCAAAGTACTTCTCAGTGAGGTCCCCAGCCTCGCTCAGTGGGGCATCGTAGTCATAGCTGGTGGGCTGAGCTGCATACGGTGTGTTGGCACCTAGAGGACAAGAAATATGTCACTGGTCACTAATGAAGGTTTTGCTTAGGGTCTGAGGTTAGGGTGAGGAAAATTGAAGACACATTAAAGGAGCCAGGTGGTGGTGGCGCAAACCTTTAATCCTAGCACTTGGGAGGCAGAGGCAGGCAGATCTCTGAATTCAAGGCCAGCCTGGTCTACAGAACAAGTTCCAGGACAGCCAGGGCTACACTGGGAAACCCTGTCACAAAAACCAAAAAACAAACAATAAACAAACAGAGACATAAACACCCAAATCATCAGAGCTGGGACACAGCTGGTCAAGCGCTTCCCCAGCACAGCACACCAGATGTGGTGGCATTTGGGAGGTAGGGCAGGAAGATCATAAGTTCAAGGTCATCTCTTTTCTCATTGTAATTTTATGTGTATATGTGTTTTTCCAGCATATATGCCATGCTTGATCCAAAGAGGCCAGAAGGGGGTGTCAGATGTCCTGGGACTGGAGTGACAGGTGGTGGAGATGACAGACGTGAGAAACCATGTGGATTCTGGGAATCAAACCCAGGTCCTCTGGAAGAGCAGCTGTTTCTCTGACCTGCTTTTCCTCACTTCACATCCCTCCAGGGAAAGACCTTATCTACCAACCAATCAGGCTGGGGACATACAAACCACCTTCCTTGCTCCAGAGTTCCTCAGGACAGGCTGAAGCCACTCACAGAGTTACATCACCCCCCCCCCCCCCCCCCCCCCCCCCACCTTCTACACCCAGTCATTTCTCTGTGGGACAGGTGTTGCTCCTGAGAACACACCCAGGGATCGGCTTGTCTGGCTGTCTTGGGCCCTGCTCCCGTGAGGGCTGATATTACTGACTCTAGGGGACTTAGAAGACAAACCCCTGCGGTGTCTGTGAGGGAGTTTCCAGACTCGGTTAACTGAGGTGAGGGGATCCACCCTAAATATGGAAGCTGCTCCCATTCTATAGGCTGGCGTCCTACACTAAGGCCCAAGCCAGCGGAGCGCCAGAACTCATCTCTCACTGCTTCCTGACTTGGGGTGTGATGTGGTCACCTGAAGCCCCTGCCCAGTTCCTCAAGTTTGCCGTGGGTGTCTCGTCACAGCGATAGAAAATATAATCAATACAACTTCCCTGGAGCTCAACCTGTGACGAAGGCCAATGAGGAGAGCTGGGGCTGGGGACACACAATGACCAGAAATATTATTGTCCAAGGCACAGAGTCTAGACTAGAAACTCCCAAGATTGTCAAAGATGATGCTCACAGGTCTAGGCTCCCTGTCATCCTGGCCAGTCCTCTGAAAATGTACCCATGCATAAAAGACACATGGCGAGTCTGCAGAAACAGTGTTTGAGCCCCGCAAATGAGAGCCTGGTTCCTGTGGGGGTGGGGCAGAGGCTGTCTGCCCTGTTCTTTTTTTTTTTTTTTTTTTTTAGACAAGGTCCAGGTTAGCTTCAAACTACTATGTAGCCAAGGATGACCCTTACCTCTCAAAGGCTGGGATCACAGGTGTGAATCACCAAAGCCCCCTGCAGGCTGGGCTGGCACTCTACCATGCAAGGGATGTCTGCAGCCCTTGAGACTGTGTTTCTAACAGGCAACGCCGCTGCAGCCGGCCGTGAACCAGCAAGGCCCGTGTCTGCTAGCCCAGATGGCACTCTGGCACGCAGGCGTGTCCGAACGAAGTGATTTCGCGATGGCTCTTTTCAAGAGCTTAATTTGTAAGTAAATGAGGCACAAAATATGACAGTTTGCTAATCCTTAGTGATAAGTTCACAAATGATGGGCCTGAGGACCCACTGTCGGAGGGGGTCAGGTTAGCCTTCGCTTTCTCACTAATTCTCCGCACAGAATCTCACTTTGGAAGACCTGGACCACTCGGTCAACAGATTGGTGGATTGATTTCCTCTACTTCCTGCTTCTCAGAGACAGCTCTCCATCAGGTCTGCCTGCCCCAGGGGCAGCACGGGTTCAGAGACATCCCTCCCCATGAGACCCAGAGATTATAAACCACATCCTCAGCTAGGGAGTTCACCTTCTGTGTGGCTCCTCTTCCGAGGGGGGGTTCTTATTTGATTCCACCTGCACTAAGCTTTATACACCTTACATGCAGACCAGGCCACGCTGACCCTCGAGTCCTCAGCCTGAGCCTGGCATGGGGGCGGGGAGATCAGTGTGTAGTGTGTAGTGTGCAGTTGAATGCAACAAGTGTAACTTCCAGACACAAATGCAACAGCCTGAGTGAAATGAACAGGGGACTAATGGGTCAACTGGAGACTTTTTCCTAGTTCTTTATGTGTGTGAGAGTGCATGCATGTGCACACAGGTGCATTGTATGTGCAGGTGGGCATACATGTGTGGGCATGCACAGGTGGACATATGCATATATAAGCTAGAAGCTACCCATCTTGTCTTAAATGGGTGAAAAAACTAAGTTAAAATTAATTTTGTTTGTATATGTACCATGGCATTTATGTGGAGGTCAGTTTCCGGGGTCACTTTTCTTCCCTTTTTTTCCCCTTCCACCACGTAGGTCCTGAGGATCAAACTCAGGTTATTAGGCCTGGCAGTAGCCACTGCACCATCTCCCTGGCCCTTAATCTGGTTTGGGAGGCAGGGTATCCCATCGGCCTGGAGCTCCCAATTCAGTTACACTGGCTGGCTAGCAAGCCCAGGAGTCTGCCTGCCTCCCCTCCCTGGCACTAAGATTATAGAAGTTCACCTCACCATGCCTGGTTTTTCTTTTCCTTTCATTTTGTTTTGGAGAAAAGGTTTTCTCTGTATAGCTCTAGCTGTCCTGAGACTTGTTCTATCGGCTAGGCTGGTTTCAACATGCTCTGCCTCCGGAGTGCTGGGATTAAAGGGGCGTACTACCACTCCTGGCTTGCCCAGCTTTTCTTAATGTGGGCTCGAACTCAATCAAGACCCTGTCTTACATGGCAAGTTATTAGCACCACAGGGGAGCGGTGCGTGCTTAAGGCACATGTGTGTGGGGATTTGAAGCAAGAAAATGACAGAAAAATGAGAGAGAAATATCAGGGGAGGCAGAGCCATGGAGACAAGAGGATCCCTTGGCTCAAGGGCTGGTAGACTATACTTGGTAAGTTCCAGATCAATGAGAGACCTTTTTATAAAAAAAAAAAAAAAAAAAAAGATAGCTGGGGCCTGAGGACGGACACCTGAGGTTGTTCCTGGCCTCCACATACATGGGTATCCACAGATACACATGTACACATGCACCTGCACAACATATAAACACACACACACCCCCCAAAGCAGAACATGTAAACAAACACACACAGCCATACTAGACTGCCAGAGACACCTGGCTGAAAATAAGACCTTTAACAATCAAATTATGTCCCCTAAGGTTTTTTTTTTTTTTACACACTAAAATAATTCTTATGTGTTAGAAAATTTAGAAGACAAACGGAAACAGAAAATGGAAACTGGCCACAGGTACCATCTCCCAAATCACGCATCAGAAACAGAACAAGCTTTTACTAATGGATGTTAAGTGAATCTTACCATTCCAATAGGCAAAATTGGTCCCACCTATAAACATGTACCTACAGAGAAACAAGAGAATACATGGACTTCACTGTGAGCACAGCTAAAGGACTCCCTCTCCCAGCACTGGATACTCACAAGTTCACACTGGCCCCACGGGCAAGCAGGTCATAGAGGGAGGCAGCCACTAGTTCAGTCTTCACTGTGGAATGGGGTTCACCCCAGTGGTCTAGCCAGCCAGTATAGAACTCAGAATTGATCTGAAGAGGGAAAGGGGGCGGCACTTAAGAGATGCTTTGACCTTCAAATAATGCTGAGGTGTTCCTGTAATGTCCTGTCCACTTCTCCAAGGAACAGGTGGTAAGGGAGATTGATGTGCATGCTTAACCTAGAGCTGGGGAGGGGTCAACACCCTGTCCATGAGTGTCAGCCAACTGGGACATCTCATCTTGCTCAATACAAGCTCTGCATTATAGAGCCAACCCACTGCCAGTCAGAAACATCTGGGAATGCAGCTGCATCGGGAGAATGCTTGTCCAGCATGAATGAAGCCCTAGGTTCCATCCCTAGCATTCATTATTACCTAAATAATAAAGTAAAATATCCACACAGCATCTGTGCTACATCAGGTTTAAGCAACCTTGAAAGGATTTAAGCCTAGGATAGGATATACAATATAAGCCTACAAGAACTGCACCATTTTATGGAAGGGATCTGAGCAGCCACTGATTCCAGTATCCGAGGGTTCAGAATCTTACGTCCAATATCCAATCCCCCATGAATATTTTGGGACAACTGATTCTTTTTTCTTTGAGACAGGGTTTCTCTGTGTAGTTTTGGTGCCTGTCCTGGATCTCACTCTGTAGACAAGGCTGGCCTTGAACTCACAGAGATCCACCTGGCTCTTCCTCCTAAATCCTGGGATTAAAGGCATGCGCTACCACCGCCCAGCTGATTCTTTTTCTTTTCTTTCTCTCTTTCTTTCTTTTGTCTTTTCTTTTCTTTTCTTTTTTTGAGACAGGGTTTCTCTGGATAGCCTCAGCTTCCCTGGAACTTACTCTGTAGACCAGGTTGACCTTGAACTCAATAGCAATCCACCTGCCTTTGCCTCCCTGGGCACTGGGATTGCTGGAATGAAAGGTGTGTGCCACCACTACCTTAAAAATCAACAAAGCTGGGGCTGGAGAGATGGCTCAGTAGTTAAGGGCACTGTGCTTTTTCAGAGGATGTGGGTTTAATTCCCAGCACCCACATGGCAGCTCATACCTGTCTGTAACTCCATTTCCAGGGCTTCTGACACCTTCACACAGATATATATGCAGCCAAAACACCAATGAACATAAAATAAAAATAAATTATAAAATAAAAAATCAACTGAGTCATCCTGTGGGTGCTGGGAATTGAACTCAGGTCCACTGGAAAAACAGTCAGTGCTCTTAACTACTGAGCATCTCTCCAGGCCGGGGACAACTGATCCTTTTTTTACTTACATCAGTTTTGTTAGCTGCCCCAACGTTCCATGTCCCCTTCTCCCAACGCCAAAACATTTAGTCCAACACGATATTTTCATAAATAATTAATACAGTCAGGCATGGTGGTGCATAAACATAACCCAAGCACTTGGTGAGCTGAGGCAGGAGGATTATGAGTTCAAAATCAGCCTGGGTTACATAGTTAATCAATCTGAAACCAACTGCAGACCACCTAGCAAGACTATTGGAAATGAAAACACAAAAACCCAAGGGCTGGGGATCTATCTTGTCAGTAGAGAAATTGCTTACATGTGTAAGCCCTGCATTCAATCCCTGTGTGACAGGGCAAGACAGTGTAGAGGTTCCTCCATCTTGTATTTTTGCTGAGTTCATTTCAGGATTACCTAGAACTTGAGCTCCTTGACAGACAATCCAGTGGAAAATTATCCAGCTCTGCTCTAGGCCCTGAGGCCAAGATGCCCCAGCTAACTTATCTTGGCTTCTGTTAAACTGCCTGCTTGTACAGAGAGCCCCTAAGATAACTGCTTATCTCAGCTTCTGTTAAACTGCTTGCTTGAGCAAATATCCCCCTGCAACTAACAGCTTATCATAGTTTCTGCTAAACTTCATGCTTGAGCAAATCTCCCTCCCTGCTGCTCTTGAGCTAGATAAGAGGGTTCAAATGGTAGGAGTCACACCAAGGTCCTCAGTGCTTGAGCGTAGCCCCAAAGACTTTCAACTGGCTATAAGCTGTGTCTGAGCGGTCATCTCTGGTGGGCTCCCCATAACACCTTAATTAAAAACAAAAAACCAGCTCCAAATTCAGTCTTCACACACAATTCACTCTTTTTGTCTGAATACTGATCTTGAGACTCACCAGCTAACATGAGGACGATCTGTCCACAAGCAACTTAACATCAGCTCAAACATCAGAAATGAAAAAGGAAACCTGGAGAGGTTCCAGGAAATAGCTCCACCCGAAGAGCTCCAGCAGAGCTCTTCTGCAAACAAAGCTTGTTGTGCTCGGTGTACAGCCAACACCAGCTGCTGCAACAGCCAGGAGGTTAGAGCGGAGAGTCTGGGGCTGATGACGGCCCATCCACCGCCTCACAACTCCCAGCAGCCCCAGAACTGCTCAGCAAAACTACATCCTTGGTGCTTCTTCAGACCATCGGGTCCACCCAGGCCCAGCAGAACGAATTCTGCATTTCGACCGGATCCTCAAGTGAGGTGGAGAAGCTCAGAGAGTTAAGACACAAGTCTCTCAGCTAGAGACGGCTTGGAGGATAAGAGCAACCGTGGTTCCTCCAGAGAACTGGAGTTCAGTTCCCGGGACCCCACATCAGGCAGCTCCAGGGGGATTCTACACAGACATAAAATAAATCTTAAAAAAATACACATGTGAACCAGATCCTGGCCCAGGCACTCCTAGGCCCCTCAAATCAGAGCCACTGGCGTGTTCCCTGTGGATGTTCGTAGAACGCCATCCTTTGTATGCAGGAAGCCCTGGGTCTGATTCACCACGTAAAGCTGGGCAAGGCAGTGCACGATTATTCCCAGTGTCTGGAAGGAGGAAGCAGGAGGCTCAGGAGTTCACAGTCAGCCTCAGTTACACACTGAGTTCTGAGCCCGGAACTACCCCAGACTCAGTCTATCTGCCCCAGTTATCACTCAGGAGTCCAGAAGGGCTATATCCCCTACCCCCAAGACCCATCAGCTGCTCATCCCAGAGCCATAAATAAAAAATAACACCCAAGATGCACATGTTCTCTTCTGCAGCCTGTCACCTCCTCTGGGAGCAGTTGTGATGAGTTGGCACAAGCCCACAGTCTATACCACACACCCAGTTCTTACCAAAGGTCCTTTGGGTTCAAACTTCCTCTGGATTAGGAAAGCTTCTGTGACATTCTTGACTGGAAATTTCAAGAGGGAGAAGAAAAGTCAGTCATAGGCATAAGAAGTTGAGCCAGCCTGCTATGGTCACTGGTATAGAATTCACAAGTTGGACTCTAATCCCATATAAAATGTATAGGAAGTGGAGGGCCAGCAAGAGGGCTCAAAGGAAAAAGGTGCTTGCCACCAAGGCTGATGACCCGAGTTCAATCCCCAGGACCCACACAATACAAAGAGAGAAATGAGTCCCACAGCTATCCCAACCTCTACACATGCTCCATAGCTCTTGAACATCCCCTCAATAAAAATAAACACATGAAAAATGTTTGTCTTATAGATGTGGAGTTTCCAGGAAGTGACTTAGCCAGTCCCTCCCCTTTCCATTATGAATGAATGACATTTAATGTTTTATAATTGAGGGGACCCCTCACCCCTTTCTACCATGTAAGGATTCAACAAGCTGATATGTGAAGCAGAAGGAGAGCCTCACTCAGCACAGCACCCCTGGGAGCCCTGATCTTGGGCCTTGCAGTGCCCAGAACTGTGAACAATACAGTAATTTTTTGTTTATTTCTTTTAATTTTTCCTGAGACAAGGTCTCACTGTGAAGCTCAGTCTGGCATGGAATTCACCATGCAACACAGACTGATCTCCAACTCAAAATGATCTCCTTGCTTCAGTCTTTGGAGAGAGAGAACAGGAGTGTACCATTACACCTGACTTATTCATTTGTTGTAATAATCCAAACTGGGCTGGAGTGGAGCACAAGGCTGGGCTCGGGCTCCAGTGCACATGAACTGGGGGAGTGATGCGTGCCTGTGTGACCCCAGCACTGGGGAGGGGGTGCAGCAAGCATACCAGAGGTCAAGGTAAACTGAGTGAGACAGTCCCCTGCCTTCCCCACGCCTCTTCTGTTCCTTTGTAATTTCCAGACATGAACATCATAGGCATTCTCCTAATCCACAGGAGGTTCAAGGCCGAAAGAGCCATGGAATCTCTGTAAACTGGCTCTAGAAGAGCCCAGGCCACCCATGTGAGGGTGTGTGGGGACCACACACCACAGCCGTCTCCCTCAGCAGGCCTCCATGGCTTTGCCGGAACACAGGCCCACAGGTCTGCCTTTAAAACTGCACCCCCTTTCCCTACGCATGCCTGCCTTTTGCCAGCCACTGACCCAGCTGCTCCCTTCCAGGGTGGGCCTGCTCTAGACACCGTCCTTGTGACTCCACAGCTCTGTCCACACAAGAGAGCCACAGGTATCTACCAGCTAATTAGCAGGTTCAAGGAGAAGAGGCCACTCTGTGTTATTCTGTGGTGAATGAAGACTATCTGTATGCCTCAGCCATTCAAACTACTTATTTCCTGCCCTCCCCTCCACTTCCCTGTCCTCCCCACTCCTTTCCTCCCCCTCCCTTCTCTGCTTCTCATTTTATGTGTGTATCTTCTTTATAAAAAGAATTTATTTATTTATTTATATTTATATTTTATGTGAGTTGGCATTTTGCCTGCATGTACCTAAGTGTGAGGATGTCAGAGTTTGGAGTTATAGACAGTTGTTAGCTGCCATGTGGGTGCTGGGAATTGAACCCGAGTCTCTGGAAGACCAGTAGGGGCTCTTAACCACTGAACCATCTCTCCAGCCACTTATTTATTATTTTATGTGTACATGTGTGTGCTTGAGTGTGTGCCTGAGTACCACATGCATGCAGTGCCCGCCAAGGCTATAAGAGGGTGTTGGATCCCCTGGGACTATGGTTGCGAGCCTGTAGGTGCTGGGAACTGAACTCAGGTCCTCTGCAAGAACAGCAAATACTCTTAACCTCTGAGCCAGTCCCCTTGTGTGTGAATCTTTTTTTTTTTTTTTTTTTTGGTTTTTCGAGACAGGGTTTCTCTGTATAGCTTTGCGCCTGTCCTGGAACTCACTTTGGAGACCAGGCTGGCCTCGAACTCACAGAGATCTGCCTGCCTCTGCCTCCCGAGTGCTGGGATTAAAGGCTTGCGCCACCATCACCCGGCGTTGTGTGAATCTTTTTAAAACAGGGTCTTAATATGTGGTCTTTCTAGCCTAGAACTTATTATATTGTGTATTGTAGTCCAGGCTGGCCTCTAAGTTAAAGCAATCCTCCTGCCTCCTGCCCCATGTCCAGAATACCAGAACTACAGTTATGCACACTATGCCCTGAAAAGGTTTTTTTTTGTTGTTGTTGTTGTTTTGTTTTTTTAAAGTCAGGGTCTCATATAGCTTAGACTGGCCTTGAACTTGCTACATAGTCAAGACTAGCCTTGAACTCACATTTTAAAAAAATATTTTTATTTATGTGTTTGTGTACTTGCATGTAGGTGCCCATGGAGTTCAGAAGAAGGCACTGTATCACCCCCGAACTGGAGTCATAGATGATTGTGAACCTTCATGTAGGTGCTGGAAATCAAGCCTAGGTCCTCTAGAAGAGCAGCCAACGCTCTTATTTACTGAGACATACCTCCAGCCTGTTTTAAAGTTTCTATTATAAAAAGTGTTTTGTCTGTTTGATGTATGATGTCATGTGGTGCTGAGAATCAAACCCTGGTTCTTTGAAAGAGCAACAAGAACTCTTAACTGCTGTACCGTCTTGTGGAATATTCCTTTACACTGTATGAATATGTGTCACTGTGACTGGGTTAATAAAGAAGCTGACTGGCCAACAGCTGGACAGATAGAGGTTAGGCGGGATTTGCAGCCAAAAAGAGAGCATAAGGAAGAAGGGGAGGAGTCTCAGAATCTTGAGAATAACTTGATGAAAAGAGTACGTGCAGAGTGTAGATAAAAATAAGCTTGTGCACGCTTTAATCCAAGACAGAAGCGGATCTCTGTGATTCGAGCCAGCCTGCTACAAGTAGTCCAGAAAGCTGTTAGATAAAGAAATATGGGTTAATTTAAAATGTAAGAGTTAGCTAGTAACAAGCCTGAGCAATTGGCTGAGCCTTTATAATTAATAATTCTTTGTGGTTTTCTGGGAACTGGCTGGCAGGAAAAAAAAGTCCGACTACACAGTCTCTCCAGCCCTGTTTTAAAACCTCTAATCTCCATTTGAATCTGTTCTTTATCACATTTTTATTTAGTTGCTTTGTGTGTGTGTCCGTGTATACATGCATGAGTGCATACATGCCATGGAATGCTTGGTGGTCAGAGGATAACCTGTAGGTGTTAGGTCTCTCCTTCCACCATGTGGGTCCCAGGAATCAATCTCAGGTCATCCCACTTGACAGCAATCACCCTTAACCACTGAGCCATCCTGCTGGCCCATCACTTGAATCTTGTACAGAGGTGGATGAACAGTAGGAAAAGGCTGAGGGCAGTGGTAGCACACATCTAGAACCCCAGCTCCTGGGAGATGGAAGGAAGGGGGTCAGAAGCTCAAGGCTATCCTTGGCTAGACCATGAGTGAGAAGCCAGCCTAGCTATGAGAGACCCTGTCAAGAGGAGGGCTTAGGTTTTAGGTCACTGGGGACATGTTCCTGAAAGACTGTGGCAGTGTCTTCTCTGGTTCTTGAGATTTCAGGTCCTGAGGTGAATGGTCTCCTTTATCATATGCTCCCCGAAGGACTCTCTCTTGTTACAGGACAAACAGACTGTGGATTGAACTTCCCCTCTTTATAAGTTGATGGCTTCAGGCATCTTGCCACAGTAACGCACAGCCGACTAGCTCACATGGTAAAGGAAATGCTGAGACCCCTCATTCTATCTGCTCAAGCCGCTTAAGCAACAGCTGTGCCGACAGTCAGTGAGTGAAAACCAACTTTAAGCAGCATTTCCTAGTTGCCACAAATACTAACCTGCTCCAAAATCCACAGTGGCATACAGGCCCTGCAGGGTCCCACATTGCAGGTATTTTTCATTCGCCCCATCGGTGGTAAAGAGAAGGACGTCATTACCCAGATGGTAACGGAAGCGGTGTGCCAGGAAACGCAGGTAGTCATAATCACAGGTGAAGTAGGAGCCATATTCATTCTCAACCTGGGTATTTAGAAAGAAGACTGAGAAATCACCAGATGCCAATGCAGCCTTAGCAATCCCTGGAAACTCAAGTTCACATCATACACCCAAAACATACCCCATATCCGGGAAGGGAGGCAGGGGCAGATCCAGGCTGAACTGGTTTGGAGTGCATGTGCACTGTCCTCTGTGTGAGCTTTTTAGGAAGAATCCCCTATTTGCAATCTTATACCTATGTCTAATTGGATGTACATATGCATTGTACATACCAGGTGCATTGTGGGAAAAGACATCCATATCCCAAGCCTGTCAATCAAAACAGGTGGGAAGACGGCTTGGTGGGTAAAGGAGCTAGCTTGACAAGCCGAACAACCCAAGGTCAATACCAGAACGCATGGGAAAAGCTGGACATGGTGGATGGCGAGCATCAATAATCTGGCAGGATGGGGGTAGGGGGATAGCATGGGGGTGGGCAGAGACAAGGGACTCACTCAGAGGCTCCTGAACCAACTAACCTGGAGTATACAGTGAAGCCAATCCTGGACCTTGCCCTCTGACCTCCACATGTGTGCAGTGGCGCCCGCGGACACACACACACACACACACACCACACACACACCTCCAGGTTCCTGCCCTGTTTGAGTTCCTGCCCTGACTTCCTCCAGTGATGAACAGTGATGTGAAAGCATAAACTGAACAAACCTTTCCTCCCCACGTTTTTTGGTCATGGTGTTTCATCACAGCAACAGTAACCCCAGCTGAGACCGAGGCCCCAGACACTAGCGAGTTTTACTCTAATTCAGCGGTTCTCAACCTTCCTGATGCTGGGACCCTTTAATACAGTTCATGTGGTGGTGACCCCCAACCAAAAAATTATTTTCATTGCTACTTCATAACTGTAATTTTACTGTTAGGAATTGTGATGTAAATATCTGATAGGCAGGATATCTGATATGTGACCCTTGTGACCCCCGGGTGGAGAACCACTGTTCTAACTTCAGGAGCCAAAGCTCTCTCGCAGCAACGGCTCCGTGCGATGGCTCTGATTCTGTGTTGACCTTGAGGTCACTCTGCTGTCTGTCACTGTGTGGTTCTTAGGTTTCTGGAAAAGACACAAGGAACCTGGGAGCCCTCAGTCCAGAAAGTGACCCCCCCCAAAAGCAAATGAGTACTGCCAAATTCATTTGTTATTGTTTTGAGACAGTGTTTCACACAGTGGCTCAGTGCAGGACTCACTATGTAGCCCAGGCTGGCCTTGAACGCACAGCAGTCCTCCTTTATCAGCCTTCTGGGTCCTGGGATTATAGGCATGAACCAGCACACCTGATTTTGGCTTCACTCATTTTAGGTAAAAACTAAGATTAACACTCCATGTGAAACCCATGCTAGGTGGCCCCGGCCGGGCTTACCTCTCCTGAAAATAAACAATTACATGGGGCCAATTCGGTGTCCTGAATCTGGAAGGCCGAAGGTGGAAAAGCCTGCATGTCCTTGGGCAGAGGACGGAGGCTTCGGCATGGCCCATTTCACCCTGGTTACAGACACAGCCTCTCCTTTCCTGCAGTGCCCCCCTCAACCTCCCTGGGCTCCCCTGGGAAGCCCCAATGTCACGTTCTGGGTGAAGCCTTCACTATCTCTTGACTTGGAGGAGACAAAACAACCGTCACAGCTGGGTGGAGCGGTGCGAGCCTGAGACCCCAGCCGGCCCGAGGGGCAGAGGCAGGGGGGCCACTGTTAGGTCCAAGGCTAGCGCAGTCAACATACAAAACCCTTTGTCACAGCACAGTAACAGGGGATGGGGACATGCCTTAGTGAGGACCTGAATGAGCCTCATCCTCTTGGTTAAGATTAAATGCATGAAGACCCAAGTTGGGATTCCCTGAACCACAGTGGCACCTGTCTGTAGCCACAGTGCTGCAATGAGGAGACAGGTAGACTCCAGGGCTCACTGGGTGGCCAGCCTAGTCACTCTGCAAGCTCTGGGACCAGTGAGAGCCTATCTTTTGTTTTGTTTAAACTTTATTTATTTTTATTTTATGTGCATTGGTGCTTTGCCTGCATGTATGTATGAGAATGCTGATCCCTGGAAATGCAATTACAGACAGTTGTAAGCTGCCATGTGGGTGCTGGGAATTGAACCCAGGTCCATTTGGGAAGAGCAATCAGTGCTCTTAACTGCTGAGCCATCTCTCAAGCCCCAGTGAGAGCCTATCTTTAAAAAGTAAATGGGAGCCAGGTGGTGGTGGTGCATTTAATCCCAGCACTTGGGAGGCAGAGGCAGGCAGATCTCTGTAAATTTGAGACCAGCCTGGTCTACAAAATTAGTTCCAGGCCACCCAGGGCTACTGAGAGAAACCCTACCTTGAAAAACAAAACAAAACAAAACAAAAAGTAGCCGGGCGGTGGTGGTACACGCCTTTAATCCCAGCACCCGGGAGGCAGAGGCAGGCGGATCTCTGAGTTCAAGGCCAGCCTGGTCTACAGAGTGAGCTCCAGGAAAGGCTCCAAAGCTACAAAGAAACCCTGTCTTGAAAAAAAAAAAAAAAAAAAAAAAAAAGTAAATGGAATGGGACTTGGATGTAGTTCAGTTGGTAGAGTGCTTTTGTAGGTACAAGAGCCCTGGTGTGGATTCCCAACCTCGCAGAAACCAGGCCAGGTGTGCACCTGAAACCTCAACATTTGGAGGCAGACAGGGGCATCAGGAGTTCAAGATCAGTCTCAGCTACTGTGAGTTAGAGGCTGGTGGGACCAGGCATAGGGAACCACACTCATAATCCTAGTGCCAAGGAGGTTGAGGCAGGAGGATCATTGGGTCTGAGGCCAGTCTGGGCTACACAGGGTAACTTATGCCTCAAACAAAACAAAACACCTAAAAGACAAGCAGGGAAACACCCAAGTATGTGCAGAGAACTGCAGATGTGAAAGAGGCCTTGGACATGTGAACGACGTGAAGAGGCCACACAGGAAACGGTCACATCACATAAACTGCACAAAGGAAGAGGAAAGGGACGGAATGTCTTCCAGAAGACACCCGGCATGTGACAAACTTTGCTTCTGGCTCCTGAGCGCTGAGTGACAGACACACGTGTTTTTGCTTGTGAGGATGAACAGGTGGAGCTGTAGCACCCACAGCCATGCGTCTTTGTGGGGCCTGGAGCAGGTGGAAAGAGACTGCAACAGGCACTGTGGGGTCAGCAGACAAAGTGTGCTGTGGCAATTCTGGCAGCTAGGCAACCTTGGCCAAGTCACTTCACTTTTTGGATCTTTTTTTTATTATTATTTTATGTGTATGGTGCTTTGCCTGCATGCATGTATGTGTACCATGTGTGTGCAGTGCCTACAGAAGTCACAAGAGGGCATTAGATCCCCTGCAACTGAAGTTACAGATGGCTATCAGACACCGTGTGGGTGCTGAGACTCAAACCAGGTCCTCTGAAGAGCAGCCAGTGCTCCTGACTGCTGAACATCCCTCCAGCTTTCTTTTTGAACTTCTACATTTAAAAGGAGATGTCTGGAAGAACTGAACAGCATTGGCAGGACACTCAGGACAGAGCAGATACTCATGGGCATTAACAAAGTAGTAACATGAGCCAGGTATGGTGGTGGCAAATGCCTTTGATCACAGCACTTGGGAGGCAGAGGCAGAAGACCTCTGTGAGCTTGAGGCCAGCCAGGTCTATCTATATGGTGAATGCCAGGACAGACAGGGCTATGTAGAGAAACCATATTTGAGAAGGGGAAAAAAAAAAAAGTAGCATGAGGAGTCAGAGAGAGAGATGGCTCAGTAGTCAAGAGTGAAAGGTTTTTGCACCCCGATAGGCCTCTGCCGACGCAGCAATCCAAATCAGACTGAATTAGAAAAAGCCTTGGTTTAATGGGTAAAGCATTCCTGGGTGATTCTCTGGCCTCCCAGAGAGGAGACGGGGATGAGACCGGAAAACCATGTGTCTGTTTTCCGGGATGCAGCTTATATACCCTGTGAGAATGAATGGTCTTGAGCCTCTCTGGGGGAGGAGCTGTGCTTGGTGGACTTTGAAGGGGTGGGTTTAGGGAAAGAGATGGGGGAGTGGAGTTGAGGTAGATCTTCTACCAGAACATTCCAGACTCTTTGGGTATAGGGATGCCAGGGTGCATCCAGGGGTTGAGGTGGAGCTCCCACCTAAACAAAGAACACTTTGTTTGGCTGCCCTTTCCAGAGGACCTTGGTTTGATTCCCAGCACCCATGTGTTGCAGCTCACAACCATCTATAACTTGTTCCAGGGGATCTGACACATTCTTCTAGACTCTGCAGATTCCCAAAGGCATGTGGTTTACATAAACTCATATAAGTACACACACATACACATAAAGTTTTAAAAAATTGATGAAAGAGAGATGTCTCAGTAGTTCAGATCACTTGTTGCTCTTGCAGAGGACCGAGGTTCAGTTCCCAGCACCCACAATGGCAACTGACAACCATTCATCACCAGTTCCAGGGGATCCAGTTTTGTGGAATAATCCTGTACACTATGAATATGTATTACTCGCATTGACTAATAAAGAGCTCACTGGCCTATAGCTGGGCAGGAGGAGGTTAGGCAGGAAAACCAGACTAGGAGGATGCTGGGAGGAAGAAGGGCAGTCACTGGAGTCAGAGGAGTCGCTGGCAGGCGCAGAGAGAGCAAGATGGGCATGCCGTACTGAGAAAAGGTATCAAGCCACGTGGCAAAGCATAGATAAGAAATATGGGTTAATTTATGTGTAAGAGTCGGCTAGTAACAAGCCTGAGCTATCAGCTGAGCATTTATAATTTATATTAAGTCTCCAAGTCAGTTATTTGGGAAGCAGCTGTGGATTATTTGGAAGCAGGCGCTCAGGACAGGAAAACCCTGCCTACAATCAGTGCCAACTTGTGGTGGTATTGTGTTCCCTAAAATATTGTGTACCCTAATAAACTTATCTGGTGTCAGAGACAGAATAGCCACTAGATACAAAGGCCAGAAAATGGTGGTACTCACACCTTTAATCCGAGCACTCCAGAGGCAGAAATCCATCTGGGATCTCTGTGAGTTCAAGGCCACATTAGAAACAGCCAGGCATGGTGACACATGCCTTTACTCCCAGGGAGTGATGGTAGAAAGCAGAAAGGTTATAAGGCATGAAGACCAGGAACTAGAAGCATTTGGCTGGTTAAGCATTTGGCTGGTTAAGCTTTTAGGCTTTGAGCAGCAGTTCAGCTGAGAGCTATTGGGATGAGAACACAGAAGCTTCCAGTCTGAGGAAACAAGACCAGCTGAGAAGTTGGCCAGGTGAGGTTAGCTGTGGTTTGTTCTGGTTCTCTAATCTTCCAGTTCACCCCAATACCTGGCTCAGGTTTGATTTTATTAGTAAGACTCTTTAAGATTCATGGTACACCAACTTCTGACCTCCACAGGCATTGGGTGCACAGGTAGTATGCATACATACTGCAGGAAAAACATTCATACATGTAACAGGAAAATGATAATCTAAAAATTTAAAATAAAACAATCAAATAAAAAACTTAAAAGTTGATTGTTTTGCTAGTTCTAATTCTGTCGTGGAATTTTTTTATTTTGGTGGTGGCTTAAGTACGTAAAATGTACTTGATACTGGAAGGCAGATCCTGGGCTGTGGATGTAGCTCAGCTGGTAGAATGCTTGCCTGCTCAAGGTCTTGGGTTTGATCCCCAGCAGCACATAAAATGGTGTGGTGGTGCATGCCTGTATTGTTAGCACTTAGAGGTGAGGCATAAGGACCAGAAGTTCAAGTTCATCTTCAGGTACACAGTTTGAAATCAGTCTGAGATAGACAAGACCCTGTCTGAGACACACACACACACACACACACACACACACACACACACACACACACACAGAGAGAGAGAGAGAGAGAGAGAGAGAGACAGAGAGAGACAGAGAGAGAAAGAGACGAGAGAGGAAGAGACGAAGAGAAGAAACAGGTCAACACTTGCCCCAAGTTCAATCTCAATTAAAGTGTCGTTTTTAGCACCACATCCTGCTATCACTGGCATCATTACATAATGTTGACGGACAGCTGCTCCCCCTTCCCCCTTCTCCCCTGTCCAGGCTCAGCCCCAGGTACCTGCACGGTTATAATCGGCCCTCCGTTCTGGTAGAGCAGAGGCTTCATCTTGGGCAGAAGGACTGTCAGCCATTTATCCACAGCTACAAGTAATCTACAAAACAAGATGGTATGGCCACTGTTACACACCTTTGTCAACTAGTTTATTCGTGTGTGTGTGTGTGTGTGTGTGTGTGTGTGTGTGTGCATGCTTCTGTGTGAGTGTGCATGAGTGCAAGTCTCAGAGATGGCTTCGTGGATTAAGTCAGCTAAGCTATCTTGGCTGACTTTTAAAGCCCGGAGATACCAGTGCATCCCGTGCCTTCAGCAGCTCTCTTGGAAAATGAGGCAGCCGTAGTCAGCTGGACATGGTCCTACAAGCTAGGAGTACTGTTATCCAAGTTCACCTGGCAACTTACCCTGCACTGTAGGGCTCAAAGTCAGAAGCCAGGCCTACCAGGCAAGGTACGAGAGGCACAGAGAGGTGCTGAAGAGCAAGTTCTCTCAGTTGGTGGAGTACCTGCCTAGCATGCACCAGGCCCTGGCTTCCGATCCCCAGCACTGCGTATACCAGGAATGGAAGCACACACCTCTAATCCCAACACTTGGGAGGCAGGAGGATGAGAACTTCAGGATCATCCACAACTATAGAGAGTGTAAGGTTGAACCCCCAGCACCCACATATTGCCTGTCTTTAACTCCAGTTCCAGAGCATCCAACACCCTCTTCTGACAGGGCATAAACATATATGCACCCATATACATTTTTTAAAAAAAGGCATGGTGATATATGTTCCCAGCACTTGGGAGGTAGAGGCAGGAGGACCTCCGAGTTCAAGGCCAGCCTGGTCTACAGAGTGAGTTCCAGAACATCCAGGGCTACACAGAGAAACCCTGTCTCAAAAACAAAACAAAACAAATAAATAAGTTAAAGGTTTTTTTTTTTTTTTTTTTTTTTTTTGAGACAAAGTCCCATATAGCTCAGGCTAGACTAAATAAAACCTGATATGTAGCTGAGGATGACCTTGAAATCCTGATTCTCCTACCTCCACTTTCCAAGTGTTAGGATTACACTTGTGTGTGCCTCTACATCCAGACAAAATTAACATCTAATAAACCATATATTTACAAACTCAAGAGACAGACAAAAGCACATGCTTCATAAAGGTGTCATGAGGACTCAGGAGACAACACATGTCAGAACAAGAATAATATGGCCAGAGTAGGAAAGATAAGCTCATATGGTATGAGGGAAACACACACACACACACACACACACAGATGCAACTGAATGACTGTTTAGGGTTTTACAGCTGAAACAATCTCTCGTGGTTTAAAAAGATAAGACAAAAAGCTGTCATTTACAAATCATTCCAAAAATGCCAAGACACAGAGGACACGCGGCTCCAGGAAACCGAGTGACGTCACTGCAGAACCAGGCCTGCCCTTCTGACTAGCCGACTGTGTCACCGACTCAGTGTGTAGGAAGAGAAAACTTGGCTAACCAGGTTGTGAATGCAGAGTGACCCACTTATCAGAGAGATCCGTTCAAGCCCACGAGAGGCAGCGTCTCCTGAATGCTCACCATCCGGTGAGGGGTGACGGATACCCTACTGACCAGTATTTACACATAGGAGCCCTATCTTTAAATGATATAAACCGCCCAATCTGCTAGAATCCTTTAAGGGCGTCAGTAACTCACCTGGGTCAGAAGATCGAAGAACAATAGATTCTTTCTCTAGTAGCCAAGCGGGCAAGCCTCCCTACAAGACAGAAAACAGCAGCTGTTACCCTGTCCACTTCATGAAAACAGATGAGAGAGTCTTGTCAGCAAGGAGGGAAAGAGACGGGAAAATGACCTCGGCTTCTGGAAGACAGGAAAATTAATATCACTCTATTGGTCTTGTTCTGAGAATCAACACCCACCCCCCTTTAGTTCTGAGATAATCTCGCTATGTAGCTAAGCCTCAAGCTGGAACCCCTATATGGCACAGGCTGGCATCGAGAGTTTTGATCTTCCAGCCTTCACCTCTTAAGGGCTTGTTACAGGCATGACCACCACATCGCAGCAAAATTCCCCCTTCTCTCCCTCTTTAAAAATGTATTTATTTATTCACTTTTTATGTGTATGGGTGTTCTGCCTGTGTGTCTGTGCACCATGTGCATGCAGTGCCCTCAGAAGCCAGAAGAGGGCGTTGTATCCCTTGGAATGAGAATCAAAGATGGTTGTGAGTCACCATGTGGGTGCTGGGAATCGAACCCAGGTCCTCTGGAAGAGTAGATAGTGCTCTTACCTGCTGAGCCATCTATGGTGATATTTTATTTGTACTGAAATGTGATTTTAATTTTATGTTAATAAATGAAGTTGCCCTGGGTCAGAGCTATTAGAGCCATAGCAAGAGCGTGGTGGTTAGAAGAGCTAGGTAGATTTCTGTGTGTTCAGGGATACAGCCAGTATTGGAGACATACGCCTTTAAGACCTGGAGGGCGGTACTTACAGGCAGTGACAAGGCAGTCATGTGGTTGGGTTTACAACCAATGAGAAGGCAGAACAGAAAGACTATTTAAAGACAGACAAACAGGAAGAAGCTCTCTCTCGGGGAAGTTAGGAGCACTGCAGGAGGTAAGATTTTATCTCTGAGCTCTGACCTCTCGGCTTTCTCTTTTACATTGGCTCTGTGTTTCTTATTTTAATAAGACGATTGGTTACATCTACAGCCATCTCTCCAGCCTCTTTTTCTCCCCCCCCCCCGCCCCCTTTCTTTCCTTCTACTTTAGTATTCTTGCTGTGGTTTGGATTGCTGTGTGGCTTTGTGCGTATGTGAATGGCCAAGAGGAAGCCCCGGTGCTCTGGCTCAAGCCTGCTCCTCTCTGCCCGGCTCCTCGATAAAGGAACAGACACCCATGGAGGCACAGCACCACATGCTCTAGACTTTGAGTCGTAGATCGCTTTAAGCTGCTTTGCCCAGACACCACACCCATCGCTGTCCACCACTCCTGCCCCAACTCACACCCACCAGGCACCAGAGGCCTGTGTTAACACACTCACCATGTCCCACTCTGCACAGATGTAGGGCCCAGGCCTCAGGATCACCAGGAGCCCCAGCTCGTGAGCCAGGTGAATGAAATACTCCACATCATGGTCCCCAGAAAACTCATACTGTCCTGGCTGGGGTTCATGAAAGTTCCAGGGCACGTACCTATGAAGACACACACAGCCAAAATCCTCACAGACGGTAGTGAGCGGGAGGGAAGAGAAGGGAACTCAGGCTCTAAGACCACTTGAAAACACAGGCCAAGGGTGGAACACCGGCCAGTGCAAAGGCTCATGGGTAAAGGTGTTGCCGCCAAGCCTGACCCCAGGAGTTCAATCCTGGAACCTGCATGATGTAAGGAGAGTGTCAGCTTCTACACTTTATCCTGTCTTCCATATGCATGCTGCAGCACACACTTGCACAGGTATACACACACACACACACACACACACACACACACACAAAGTAAGGTGTAATAAAGAAAAACCTTTTAAAAGAGGAGTGGGAGTGTTGTTGAGAACTAATACCCAGTGTGTGGCAATAACACACTAATCTTGGAGCTAAGCAGAGCCAAGCCAGGTTAGTCCTTGGATGGGAGACAAATAACTAGACTCGAAGGAGGCAGGTGCATGCCCTCTGCCCAGCGCTGGAGATGGTCCAGGACCACTCCTGACTCTTCAATTCTCTTTTGCTTACTGACTGGTGATCAGAGAAGATCGTGAAAATAGAGATTAATTTGTAGATTTTTGTTGGTTGGTGATCTGGTAGGGTTACAAATGATGATCTTCACAGAGACAACTGCTCCGAGGGACATGAATGATATTTACCACCTTTACCTGCCCAGACAGATTTATTTCAGGTGGCTTTCTTGGCCAGCTCTGTACACCTCTCTTCATCAGATTCTCCCTTAAATTCACTTTATACCTGGCTAGTTAGTTTATCACCCCCAGGATTGAACACAACCCTCAAGCATGCCAGGCACACGCTCTAACATGGAGCCCCAACCCAGCCCTCTAGAACAATCTGTAGAAAACTATCACAGAAAGATCTTCCAGCACACTGGAAAATTCAACAAGAAAAAAAAATACATGAACCCTAATTATTATGCTAAAGTAATATGAGATATATTTATTTAAAACATAAAGGTTAAGGCCGGGTGATAGTGGCATACGCCTTTAATCCCAGCACTCAGGAGGCAGAGGCAGGCAAATCTCTGTGAGTTCGAAGCCAGCCTGGTCTACAGTGTGAGTTCTCCAGGAAAGGCTCCAAAACCTACACAGAGAAACCCTGTCTCGGAAAAAAAAATGTATATGTATATATATATGTATACATACATATACACATATATACATATACATACATACACATACATACACACACACACACACACACACACACACACACATATATACACACTACACGGAGAAACCCTGTCTCATATATATATGTATAAATAAATGTTGAGTGGAGCACAGTGGATTTGGGAAGCGGAGGCAAAAGAATAAGGGGTTAAAGGCCAGCCTGAGGTACACAGTAAATTTGAGAGTATCCTGGGCTACATGAGACTCTACTTGAAAAACAAAGAAACAGCACTGTCCTTTAAATCCCAAGGATCCAGGAGGCACAGGCAGGTGGATATCTGTGAGTTCAAGGCCAGCCATCATAGAAAGTTGCAGGACAGTCAGGACTACATAGAGACCCTGTCTCAAAACAAACAAAAACACTTTAATAAAAGTAAAAATAAGTCAGGTTGGGGCTGGAGAGATGGCTCAGTGGTTAAGAGCACTGACTGCTCTTCCAAAGGACCTGGGTTCAATTCCCAGCAACACATGGCAGCTCACAATTGTCTGTAACTCCAAGATCTGACACCCTCACATAGACATACATGCAGATAATGCACCAATGCAAATAAAGTGGAAAAAAAAAAAAAGCGTCAGGCTTGGTGGGTTAGTACTTACCTGTTGTAATCTTAGTACTCAGGAAGTTGAGGCAGATTTTGAGTTCTAGATTATCCTGAGCTACATAGAGAGATCCTATCTTTAAAAGAGGGAGTGTGTGTGTGTGGGGGGGGTGGTGAGATGGCTCAATGGTTAAGAGCATTCCCTGCTCTTTCAGAGGATCTGGGCTTGGTTCCCACCCACATGGCCTCCCACAACCATCTGTAACTACAGTTCCAGGGGATCTGACGCCCTCTTCTGGCCTCTGTGGGCACTGCATGCACACGTAACAGCTATATATGCATCCAAAACATCCATACCAAGCAAATAAAACAACACAAGAAAACCACCCCGTCTGGAGACCTATGTAGCCCAGCGGTAAAGTGCTCAGCATGTGCAAAGCCTGAATTCGGCTCTCAGCACTGGAAACCGAACCACAGGAAACTCTCCAATCACTTCAAGAAGACAAAGGATTTTTGTCAGGTATACCGGGCCAGGAAATGAAATGAACCAAACTTAACCAGCTCCCCCAATTCTGGTGGAGACACACATTTGCAGGTGAGCCATTCATTCTCAGCACACAACCGTTGTTGGTGAGTCCACTTGCATCCCTGTAGCCCCACGGTTTTAGAATTTCACCCCTACATTTGGCTGTGTGCTTTTATTTAATAAGACCGCATTGAAACTCGGCTACAGAACTCAGTGTATCTACCACTCTGCCAGGGGCCACAGAAACAGAATAATAAGTGGGACTCCCCCTAGCTAGCTACTAACGAAATTAAGGCTTTCTCATCCTTCATCTTTTAAGACACTATCAGTAATCCACATCAGCTCTAGAAAAACCAGAGTGGTCAGCTGCCTCAGCTTCCCTCCCAGTTAGTCAGCTCACAGTGTCAGAGGGGATGCGGACTTGCCCGTGGGTGGGAACCCACTGCCCAGGCTCAAAGTTGACCCAGTAAGGCAAGCTGGATTCCAAAGACCTAAGCACAAGGCTCCCCCTACCAAAGCAGCTACATAAGGCTCCTCCCCCCCACCCCCCAGCAGCTACAGCTCCCTCCAAACTCCCTCACGTTTGGCAGAAATTTAAGTTTTATGAGCTATAAACAGGAACATGATGTCTATCTCCGACAGGTAGAACCACTCTGTCCAAAGTAACCTGTACGTTCCAAGAGTTCACTATATCCTGCCTTCTTTTATTGGTATGTGTGTGTGTGTGTGTGTGTGTGTGTGTGTGTGTGTGTGTGTGTGTGTTCGTGTGTTCTTCTCTTCCACCATGTAGGTCCCCAGGATCGAACCCAGCTGTCAAGTCTGGCAGCAGCAAACTGAGTCGTTCACTGGCCCCCACTGTTGCCTTTTCAAGTTGATTTCTATTTTATGATTTCTGATGCCAAAGTTCAAGTGAGAAGTGGTTCATTACCTGAAGAAAGGCCAGTCAAGCCTGTGACAAGCCCCTCAGAAATCCACACAGGGCTCTCTCCTACTTCTGAGGAATGGAATAGCTGATATTGGAGCAATAAAGCTAGGTGTGAGTATGGGGAGGGGGTCTCAGCCAGGTGCCCTTCCTTACATCTGGATGGCATTCAGCCCAGCCATCTTCATCTTCAGCAGCCGGTCCTCCCAGTAGAAGCGGGGTATCCGGAAATAGTGAATGCTTCCTGAGATGTATCGGAATGGCAGCCCATCCTTGAGGAAGCGGTCCTGGCTGTAGTCCAGCTCAAATGTCCTCCGGGAGACATTCTGGAGGGAGAGGAAGGGACCCTGTGACAATGTGGACCTTTACTTCAGAAGTGGAGCTGTGGGTAGGGGCTGGTGATTTTCTGTGTAAGTCACATAATATATCAGTAGACTTCATCAGGCTCTGGAGTATCAAACAAGTTACCGCTCAGCCCAGCACACAGGGTGACTTGGCTAACAGAGTCATTGAGGAAGCCATCTACTACTTTGGCTCTGCTCCCAAAATCTGGAGCCCATAGATGCTTAGGAACTGAGACTATATATCCACTGTGCTGTTGGTGAGGCATGGAGACAAGGGCACACATCTGTGGTGACATTGTGTCCCCCAATATATTGTGCATCCTAATAAACTTATCTGGGGTCAGAGGACAGAACAGCCACTAGACAGACATAGAGGCCAGAAAATGGTGGCACACACGCCTTTAATCCTATCACTTGGGAGGCAGAGATCCACCGGATCTCTGTGAGTTCAAAGCTACACTGGAAACAACCAGGCATGGTGACTCACGCCTTTAATCCCAGAAGTGATGGCAGAAAGCAGAAAGGTATATAAGGTGTGAAAACCAGGAACTAGGCTGGTTAAGCTTTTAGCCTGGTTGGTTAAGCTTTTAGGCTTTTAGCAGCACATTCAGCTGAGATCCATTTAGATAAGGACTCAGAGGCTTCCAACCTGAGGAAACAGGATCAGCTGAGGAATTGGCAAGGCGAGGTGGCTGTGGCTTGTCTGCTTCTCTGATCTTCCAGCGTTCACCCCAATACCTGGCTCTGGGTTTGTTTTTATTAATAAGACTCTTTAAGATTCATGCTACACACATCAGCTAAACAGCCAAATCGCTGGGATCACCAAGACCCATTCAGAAAAGTCTAAGAATAAAGCACAGGGCAGGGCTGGAGAGATGGCTCAGTGGTTAAAGAGCACTGGCTGCTCTTCCAGAGGTCCCGAGTTCAATTCCCAGCAATCACAGGATGGCTCACAACCATCTGTAATGAGATCTGGCACGCAGGCAGAACACTGTTTACATAATAAATAAATAAATCTTAAAACACACACACACACACACACACACACACACACACACATACACATACACACACACCAACATCTCCAGGTGCTACATCCAGAATTTGAGGCCAGCCTGGGCTACACGAGACCCTGTCTCAATCAAAGCAACAGATCCATGAAGGCCCCTCCTAGCTGCCGCTCTGAGTCTCTGAGTGGCCTGGGCAAGTGTCCGCTCCAACTCTACATCTTAGCCATAACTACCAGGGTAGCAGAGGACAGGAACTTTAAATCAAGATTTTTAAAGCTGTAGGGCCCAATCCAGTTGATGAGTTGAAGTGAATGGGGGGTGGTGGTGGAGGTGGGTGGAGTCAATCAGTGCCTTTTCACAAGAACAGAAAACAGGGCACTGCCCACAGTATCCACTGCATTCCCTCTGAAATGCCTGTTACACCGTGTGGAGTCACACATACACCTTCACTGGCTGTGATGTCAAATAAGGAGTCAACGTTTCAAGGAAACCAGTTTGGGGTTCACTTCAGGAGCTGTTAGGCAAAGTGGAACACTGCACCCTGGTGGACAAAGACAGTAGCGAGAGGCAACCGGAACGGACCCCCTCCCCCATCCCCGCAATCCCCCCACCCCTGCCTGCAGCCAGGGCCACCAGAAACCAGCAGCCTACTATCCCCGAGTACTGAGAAGCTGCCACAAGCACCTTTCAGCTTTCAAAAAACAAAATGCCAGGATTCACTAGCATCATAGCCTATGGCAGCTTTGGAAGCCACGTGGAAACATCTGGAAGCAAACGTGAGAACGTCGAGTCCTGGATCACCTGTGGCCTGGTAGCTGCCTAGGGAGTCCAGGGCTCCATTGTTTGTCAGTTGGATCGCTGGACTCTAAATGTCCCCACCAATGACCGCTTAGGACCACTTTCTCGCTGGGACTGCGCACTTCATGTTGAACCATAGTATGAGACGGAGCTAGACGCAGCCCGAGTGCTTTACCGCTACTGAGGTTGAAATGGAGCAGGAGGCACTTGTTCTGGAAAAGCTCATCCCTGGTGTATAGGACCTAGTCACAAGCTCCATGAGGCTGAAGAAAAAGGTGGATGGACCCAGGACTGCAGAGTTAACTGAGGACTTATAGAAGCGTGGTCCTAAGCAGCAGGTGGGTTGGCTGACCTCCATAATTTGGGCTAGAAAATATTCACAGGGCTTCCCTTCTTCTCCTGCCCCTCATTCCTGTGCTCTTGTCTGGATTCTCAAGCTACCTGCCCCCAAACCCTTGTTTCAGGTTCAGTTTTCAGAGGAACCCAGATTAAGACAAGTGGTACCAGGAATCGCCTCATGAGAAGGGTAACCCTGACTGTCAGCTTAATGGAATTTAGAATCACCAAGAGGAACCTCCAGGGTAAGTGTGGTATTTTGGATAAGAATGGTCCTCATGGCCTCATATATTTGAGTGCTTGGTCCCCAAATGGTAGAATTGTTTCTTTTCTTTTCTTTTTTGGTTTCTCTAGACAAGGTTTCTCTGTGTAAGCCCTGGCTGTCCTGGAACTCACTCTGTAGACCAGGCTGGCCTCTAATGCACTGAGATCCAACTGCCTCTGCCTCCCAAGTGCTGGGATCAAAGCTGTACACCACCACCACCCTCCGGGTAGAATTGTTTAGAAAGGATTGTGAGGTGTGGTCTTGTTTAGAGGAGGTGTGTCCCTAGGAAAAGGTGTGGCCTTGTTGAAGGAGATGTGTCACTATGAGTGGTCTTTGAGGCGTCTAAAGCCGAGCCTTCCCAGTTATCTCTGTTTGTGGATCAGATGTCAGCTCTCAGCTACTGCTCTGGCACCAGATCTGTCTACCTGTTGCCACGCTCCTGCCATGGTCATGAACTTTAACCCTCTGGAACTCTAAGCAAGCCCCCAATTAAATGCTTGCTTTTATGAGTTGCCTTAGTCATGGTGTCTCTTCGCAGCATGTCTGTGAGAGAGTTTCCAGGAAGTTTTAACTGGGTTTGGGAGACCCACTCAGATTGTGGGAGGCACTACGCCATGGACTGGGGTTCCTGGCTGAAGAAAAAAAGAGAAATTGAGCTGAGTACCAAAATTCATTTCTTGCTTTCCACTGTGGACACAATGTGCCCAGCCGCTTCACACTTCTGCCATCATGCCTTCCCCATCATGGTGGACTGCACACTCACACCGTGAGCAAAAATAAACCCTTAGGTTTCTTCTGTCAGAGCCATGGGAGCTGTAATAAACACCCAAACATGGGTTGTGGGTCAGCATCTGGAGTTGGGGGAGGTGTCGACTAGCAACCAGACCTTACAGCTAGTGTTTAGTGGGTGAGCAAGGATACCCCAAAATGAACGCTGTGCTCCTCACCTATGCTAGACAGAAGAGGTAAAGGGGGGCAGGATTTGGCATGTGACTGTGTGTGTGTGTGTGTGTGTGTGTGTGTGTGTGTGTGTACGTGCCACAGCACGCACAAGGCGATCAGACAACTGTGGAGTCAGTTCCCTCCCTCCTCTTTCCTGCACGTTGTGGGACTGAACCCAGATCATCAGGCTTGCACAGCAAGTGCTCTACCCGCTGAAGAATCTCCTCACGCGGGAGTCGGCACGTGCCTTAGCTCGTTTGGTTTATCGGGAGCTGGACAGATGGCAAGGCTGGCTGGCTTGACTAGCAGGTTTGGAAGCTCTGAAGAGAGACTGACGAGTTCGGGGCAGTCTTTGAGTGGTACACGCTTCTGTGATGTTGACTGCAGAGACCCTCATCTCCTACCAGGAGAGCATGGTGGAGGGTCTAACCATGGTGGAACAGTGGAATGAATCTAGAGGGGCAGAGCACACAGTGTCCTGGGAGAGGACCCTGGAGTGGGGTGTCTGCCATGACCCATAAGTGTCACCTTGGTGCTGGCTCTGATCCCTAAACTCATGGAATGGTTTCTTGGACACAAACGTGACAGCAGTCTGCAGGAAGGGACGATGCCAGGAGTGCCTATGACCCTGAGGAAGCGATGGCTGGGGGGGAGGGGCAAGGTAAAGACGGACCTGAGAGAGCCTACTGTCCGACTATATAAACCATAGGCCTCAGCAGGCCCAGAGATGGACCTTCAGTGAGGGCATCAGTGAGGAGGGCTTGGTAGCCTTAGCCTCTCCATGACAGTGTCCTTAGGAGTGGTGACCAAAGGTACGGCTATGACACTGCCCCTCTATCGCTGGGGATGACAGGATCCCAGCATTACCAGGGGACCCTGTAGACATCAAAAGCCGAGGGACACAATTTCCAGTAGTGATCCCGGGCAGTGTCTTGAAAACCACCATATCCCCGTGTGGTGAGATAGGCAGTGTCTTGGAAATCACAGCATCCCCGTATGGTGAGACAGATACGCAATGGCTAATGTCTTCCACTAGAAAACTGAGAAGCCTGTTTCCAGTTCTCAGCTTTGAGTCAGTTTCCTGGGACAGTGGTTAAAGGGAGAGGTGAATGGATCCCCTGAAGGAAGGACCCTACAGTGTGACCGCCAGCACAAGCAGTATTCCCAAGCCCTCAACAATGGGACTTAGGGTACCTACCTGTGTCCTCAGGAAAGAGGTGTGTCCAGGCCTTAGGATACTGTCAGCGCAGTTTAAGCCAACATTTATACTAGGAACTGTGACACACCATCATTCTCTCTTGTCACTCACTCCCAGTGGATCCCAGGAGTAGAGAGAGCATTCTACTGTTATTTCTCTTGCTGGAATACAAACTGGGACCAAACTGGAATGGTTTTCCCTATCAACATCCAGCGAGCCCTCACCATGTACAAGGGCTTTTATGGATCCAGTGAAAGGTCTAGAACTTTTAATCTTCCTTACAATAAACCTGGAACAACTACATAGTGCTCGACCATGGAATTCCACCTGACCCACCTGTGGGGCCCAGCTAACAGCAGAAGCATCGCGGGGACAGCAGTGGACTATTTATACCTAAGCATGGCTCCGAGAGCGGGTATCCCAGGTGTGGGGTATGGCAGAACAGAGACCATGCCTCCAGCACTTGGCATGCTGCCCCTGTGGGGATCTTTTCAAACCCTGTCCCTCAAGAGGCAGAAAAGCAGCCTGTGGGAGCGGACAGGAAGTATTGTTCACCCTCTCCTGCCACAGGCTACAGTCACTGCCCAGCTCTGTGTCACCTGCGAGCATGACTGTTAGGACACCTGTTGCGATTTGAATGTAAAATGTCACCCGTGGGCACAGAGTCCAAACATCTGGCCTCCAGACAACGATCCTGTTTTAGAAGGTTGTGGAACATTTAGACCCTTGCTGGAGAAAGCCGGCCACTGAGGGCATGTCTTGAGGTTTTGTAGGTCAACCCTACTTCCTGATTGCTTACACAGCCTTACCATACCTCACCATGCCTCCCCCACCAGGATGGACTGCATCTCCTTCAACCGTTAGCCAGGACAGCACCAGGGAGATGGCACAGAGGGCGGACACCTGGCCACCATGCCTGACAACCTGAGTTTGATTCCCAGGACTCACAGGGTGCAAAGAACTCCTCAAAGTTGTCCTGTGAGCTCCACGTGTGTAGCACGTGCACACGCACATACATGCATACACATACAAAAACTGTAGTAATTTCCAATACATGAACAACATCATGTTACTCAGACCCGGGGAAGGGGTCCAAGAAGGGTCTCAGAGGAGCAGTAAGGCCATAGCAGAGGTGGGGAACCCAAAGGACAGACAGTCGTTTCTTTTCTTTGTCTTTTTGTGCTGGGATTAGAGGCACGCACCACCACTGGCCAGCCTCCAGACAGTCATTTCTAACCTTCCCTGACAAGGAAAAGAAAACCCACTTGTGGTTCCAAAGCAATGCCCCTGGCAGCCAGCTCCCTCTGGACTTCCTGACACCCACGAGGTTACCAGAAAATGGCAGGAGGCTGGGGAGGTGGTTCTGGGGTAAAGAGAGCACTTCCGCTCACCCAGAGGCCCCAGTTCAGTCCCCAGCACCCACATCACACAGCTCACAACTGGAACTCCGGCTCTAGAGGAGCCGACGCCTTCTTCCAGCCTCCTGCACACAAGGTGCACATGAACTCACACAGGCACACGCACAGCACACGCAAATAAATAAATAATAAAATTCTTTTAAAAAGAGGAGGCAGAAGGGGAGAGGGGACAAGGAGGGAGGAAGGGGAGGGAGGAGCAGGAGAGGAGGAAGAAGCAAAAGAGGAAAAGGAAAGACAGGAAGCTAGCTTCTGGTGATTAACAAACCCTTCAGACTTGCCCAGTGTACAGTTCAACTCCTTCTGAATGAATGGACACTGAAATGGCATCATAATCGATACATTTTTATTTCACACTGCAGGGTAGTGGCGTCAGTGTTTACAAAGTATGTAGCCATAGGAACAGAAAACATTAATTCCAAGCAACCGTACTGGATGTTCAGGGCCCCTCCGGTCCCCACCCCACTATACACATACTGCGCATAATATTGGAGGTTAAAAAAAAAAAGGCAGTACGCACAAAATACCCTTCGACCAAGTACTTCTCAAGAGTCTAATGCTGACCAGTGTGATTTTTTTTTTCAGCTCTAAGCATCTTTAAAAAATAAAACGTTGCGGGTGGCGCACGCTTAATAGCACTGGAGCAGACAGGCGATCTCTGTGAGTCGAGCAGCTGGTACAAGTGATTCCAAAAAAAAGCACACAGAAAACCGTCCAAAAAAAAAAAAAAAAAAAAAAAAAAAAAAAAAAAAATAAAAAAAAATAAAACATTAACTGTAACAGTAAAGGCGTCAATGGGTAACTTGAACATCTCCCCCAAGAGTTCTAGTCCTCAGTGCTAAAAATAAATATATCTGCATCCCTTATGCACATTCCTGGACTTGAACAAAGAGTAAAAGCAGCGTGGTGACGTCACAGGCTAAGGGTCATTATGAACTTTTGGAGAAAGCTAGGGAATTCCTATCCAATGGGTCCCCACAAGCCCTGTCAGCTCCCCCCAGCTCCAGGGTGGAAAACCCCAGCTGTCCACTAGCAACCCAGGGCTCTGGAAAGAGGGGGAGGAGGAGGGGAGGGCTCTGCACAGCCAAGGCCTCGACAGTCCCTACGGTCACATGTCACAGAGAAAGCCAAGGGCGATTCCTGATGACCAGAAATCCAGAGGCTGCTGTGGCCAGTACAGCCTGGACAGCTGAGGTCCACGGTGACAGTAATACCCCAGGGACAGGTTTACGGATACTTGCTCTGCCCCACACCTCTGCTTATTAATTTTGTTTATTCATAGATGTCTTGTGTTAAAATTTTTTTTTCTTCTTCACATTTCAAAGGTCTGGCTAAAAAGAGGGCACTGCCATGGGACAGGCACAGGCGAGCAGAGAACACAGAGAGCAGTGAGCACTTTGGGTCTGGATCCTCAGCCTCCTGCACTCCTGACCAGTAATCAGCTTGATTCTGTCCCTTTATCTCAGGGAAAAATAAAGACAAATGTACAGTTTTTAAAAAAAAAAAAAAAAAATAAGCCAGGCGGTGGTGGTGCACGTCTTTAATCCCAGCACTGGGGAGGCAGAGGCAGGTGGATCTCTGTGAGTTCGAGCCAGCCTGGTCTACAAAGTGAGTTCCAGGACAGCCAGGGCTACACAGAGAAACCCTGTCTCGAAAAACCCAAAATAAAATAAAACTAGGAAGCTGGAGAGACGGCTCAGTGGTTCAGAAGACCCAAGTCAAGCAACTCACAACCATCTCTAACTCTAGCTCCAGGCCTTTGGCTTCCTGAGGCACCTGCACGCATGTGCACACACCCACATGTAAGACACAAAGAACTACACATGATTAAACATAAAAATAAATCTAAAAAAAAAAAATTGCTGAGTAAAGGCACTTGGCACCAAGCTGTACAATGTGAGTTCGATCCCAGAGACCCACATGGTGGGAGAGAACTAGCTCCTGCAAGCTGACCTCTGACCTCTCTATTAGCACTACACACACACACACACACACACACACACACACACACACACACAAGTTAATTTTAAAATACACATTAACTAAAGATGTCCTCAATTATTTTCACTTACTTCTTTGTGCATGCATGTGTACGGGGAATGTCACACACTTAGACACAGCATGCAGGATATACGGAACTTTATCAGACTTGGATTCAAACCAAAGAAAACTGTAAAAAGACAGTTCCTTAAGAAATTAGAGAAGGAACTGGGCACGCACACCTTTGATCCCGGCACTCGGGAGGCAGAGGCAGAAGGCTCTCCCTGAGTTCCAGGCTAGCCTGGTCTATGCAGTGAGTTTCAGGCCAGCCAGGGCTACATATTGAGACCCTGTCTCCAAAACACACAAACAAAAAACAACAATCACAACAACAAAACCAAAACAAAAGAACAGAGATCAATGAAACAGGAGCCAGAAAAAAAAACAGCACAAAGAATAAGCAAAATAGATATTTGGCAACAGCACGATCGACTGACCCTCAGCTACACTCCAACGACTGAATTCAGAAAGGAAGGAGCGGACACTACAACCGGTACCACAGAAATAAAGGTGACTGTGAGGGAATGGACGTGGAGGCACATGTCTGCAATCCCGAGTCGGGGGCTGAGGCAGGAAGAACATGACTTCCAGAGCAGCTGGCTCCTTAGTGAGACCCAGTCAGGGAGGGAAGGAGGAGAAGGGAATCCACGAACACCTCCATGCCAACGGGCTGGATAACCCGGAGGCGTTATCCGAATGCTCTACTAAGACCAAAGTAGGAGACAGCCGAGAACAGAACAGCTGTTTCCCTTCTATACACGATCTTCAGAAAAGCAGGCAGCCTCGTCTCTTCAGAGATTATTCTGTTTGTATGGCTGCGTGTGTGCTATATGATCTGTGTGTGAGTGTGGGCACACACTTGGTGCCGCATACAGGGGGAGGTGGGAGGACAGCTCTGTGGAGTGGGTTCTCTCCTTCCACCATGGGTTCCAGGAACAGAACTGGAGTCAGGTTTGGTGGGGATGTCATCCAGAGCCACCTCCCTGGCCTGGGGCTGGCTGTCAGCTGCTGAGCCACCTCCCTGGCTCTGATCACTATTTTTCCTTTCTGTCATGGTCCTGAGACTGAGCCTAGGGCCTCACACTTGCAAGGCAAGTTCTCTACCACTGAGTTGTAACCCAACCCACACCCGTTAATAGGAAAGCATTTGGTAAAACAGAGGTCAGAGAGGATGAAGGAGCCAGGTGTGGTGACACACGCCTGGCATCCAGCTCTTGGGAGGCAGAGGCAGGAGGATGACTGTAAGCTGAAGGCCAACTGGTACACACAGCAAGACCCCGTCTCAAAAATAAAAACAAATAAAATAGGATGAATGCCATGCACATGGATGACAAGATACAGTATCAAACACGAGAGACCCAGGACGCCAAAGCCAACTTCATCAAGCCCAGGGCCCTGAAGAGACAGATCCAGAGGTCAAGGAACCAGTAAACATAACCAGAGAGGCAGGGATCCGGAGTCCAAGGGCTCCCCGTGGCATCAGGAGTGAAAAGATGTCAGCTTGGTCTGGGGAGACCCAAAGCAAAGCAGAACAGGAAGGCCAGTCAGGACCCTGAAAGGGGTTGAGAAACCAGAAATGGGGAACACTGGAGAAAGTGACCTTCGTCTGGAGGGTGGCAGGTGGGAGAGGTGCCCAGGAGGGTATGGGAGAGCTAGGGGCTGAGTAGTGTCTCTCCCAGATCCCATCAATAAATCGTGGTTTCTACAAAGTCTCTCCCAGTTCACTGAAATCCTGAACAAAGTAAGTTTCAAGACAAAGCGCTCTCTCTCTCTCTCTCTCTCTCTCTCTCTCTCTCTCTCTCTCTCTCTCTCTCTCTCTCTCTCTCTCTCTCTCTCTCTCTCTCTCTCTCTCTCTCTCTCTTAGGGTCTCATGTAGCCCAGGATGGCCTCAAACTCACTAACTCACCAGTAGCTCTGAACTCCCAATGTCCTGTCTCCACCCGCTGAGTGCTGGGGATGACAGGTGTGCATTTGTTTTTAAACTGGATGGCCCTCTGCCAATACCTTATCTACTGGGAAACAAGAGTGTGTGAGTAGCTTCCTGCATCCCCCAGACTCCATCACACCAGAAGGACAAGAAGATGAAGAACCCCCATCTACAAAGCAGAGTACGCATAGGAAACTCGGGCACACGACAGGAAGGAGGCTCTCAGCAGGTATCACATGGACATCTGGGCTCTGCTGGAGGGCATCATGCCACTCACTGACAGTCCCCAGGCCTGGCTGCTCCAGAGACTCTCCAGGCACATTCCTTAGCAGGTCTCTGATTAGCATGGTATGAACATAACACTAAGTGCCGACTATGGGTACAGTCGCCACATTTTCCCAGCCAAAGCAGCCTTGAGGTAGATACAGGAATTACACCCATTTTGGGGCTGATGGAAGCCAGGGATCTAAGGAGGACAAGTCACTGCCAGACATCAGCCCCCCTCATAAGCAGCAGGAAGCCCCTCTCCAGGCAGAGGGCACCTGTGCCTCCCTCCAGAGAACGCCAGGCCCTGAGTCTAAGCTACTCAGATGTTCCTCAACACATCTCAATGAGGCCTTTTCCTAAGAGAAGCTTTCTGATATAAAAAGGGCAAAGTCTCTCTCACCCCTGGCAAAGGCTAGACCAACAATCTGCAGACATTGCACGAGATAGCTCCTTTTGTTTTTCTTTCTTTCTTTCCTTTTTTAAGATTTATTTATTATGTATACAGTGTTCTGCCTGCACTCCAGAAGAGGACACCAGATCTCACTACAGATGGTTGTGAACCATCATGTGGTTGCTGGGAATTGAACTCGGGTCCTCTTTAAGAGCAGACAGTGCTCTTAACCCTTGAGCCATCTCTCCAGCCCCCCTTTGTTTTTCTTGTGGGTCTAGAAGCCCTAGGGATGGCCCTATGCTTCTGTTGCCTGCGGCCAAGGTAGATGGATTAGAGTCCATCCGTGTCCATCGTCTCCTGCCGCCCCACCCCCACCCCCCAGGCAGGTAAACCAGTCCTGTCATTCCAGAGCCAGGGCCTGGGGGAACGGGCAGGGGCAGAGGTAGATCACAGTCATATCAACTTCAGCTTTCCTATGGGTAGACAAGAAACCTCAGCCTCTCACCAAAAGCTCAGACGCAAACCTGGGGTGATGGGGAGGGGGCTCTAACCTCCTGAGTCATCCAACGGTGACAGATGGCCTCCTGCCATTAGCAACTCTTAGAGGCCTCACTCCATCTGGCTATGAGTGAACTGAAGCCGGCCTCAAACAAGCAAAGCCACTTTGAAGGGAGCATGGGTTTCTAAGGCCTTGTTTAATGTTTATCTGTACTAAGAATCCCACACTCACCATGACCAGTAAAGCTACTTAACCATCAGGCCATAGAATGACCTTTCAGAAGGACGTGGCATCCCTTCACATGTATGTACGTACGTACACACACACACACACACACACACACACACACACACACACACCACACTCTCTCTCTCCACCTTACAGTTTTGTTTTGTGATGCTGGGTTGGAACTCAGAGTCGGGCACCTTCTAGGCAAGTGCTCTGTCCCTGCACCACACTCAGCCTTGAGACCCACCTCTTCACATCAGAGTCCTTCCCTCACCCCTGAACACAGAAAACATCCAAAGACGACACAGAACCAGGATTCAGAGCCGCCAAGATAGGAAGAGACTAGAGCCGTCACCTACCACGATTCCCATGATTTCTTCTCCAGCCACCAAGCCCAGCAATCAGCACCTCTCAAGGTCAAGACAGGAAGGGCCCCATGCTCTCATGGGTTCTACTGATGTCCTCAATAAAGGTGACCTTGACTGAACCAAGGGGGAAAGGGATACAGTCCTCCAGCAAGCAGAGGGATGGCGCCCATCTCAACTGACCTCTCAACTGGTCCATGCCCAGACCAACTGTCTCCAGATCAAGACATTTCAGAACCCACCCAAGTCCTACCCAGGGTTAACCCCACAGGAGACAAGTGTTCCTGCCTCTCCCTGAGTTTGAACTAAGGTGTCCTTTCCAACCACTCTTCCCTCTACAAAAGGACCTCTTCTCTACAGCAGGCTGGAAAACAAACGTGTGTTCGCATGGATGTGGCCGAGTGGACCCACAGGTGTACTACCAAAAAGCAACTGATTATCTGAAGAGTTTAATCAGCCTGAACTTGTCAGGCAGCCGGGTGGTTCCCTTGCAAGTCGCTGTTCCCAGCAGGCTGTGGCCGAAGGGTTCTGGCAGGGCTAGACTGGAGCAGGAGATGGACAAAGGTGTTGGGTAAGGACAAGACAGGGCAGGACCACTGAGGCAGGCTTAGGGAGCCCGCCACAGGATGAGTTCTGTGATTTCCGCCCTGCTCCCCAACCTCATGGGTATCCCATAGTAGGCTGTGCCTGGACTGACATACACAAATGTAGCCTGGCCTACTTGGTAGAGTCCAGCAAAGAAAGGGTTCAGGAGATAGGCTGCGACATTCCAGGGGAAGATCTGCCCGGCGTGAGTGTGCCCAGAAAGAATTAAGTTTATATCTGGCCGAGCCTGGAGGGCTCTCTTGGCAGCCAGAGGCTGGTGAGCCAGCAAGATGGTGGCGCTGTCTGGGCTGCAGCCCTCCAGAGCTTTGTCAAGGTCCATGCCGTGGCCGGCGTAGTGAAGGATGTCCGCTTCTATGTCATCCACGCCCGCCAGGCAGACCCACTCTTTATCAGCCCCACCACCGTCCTGGTCCCTGGGGGCAGAAATCTTCACGTTCTCGTTATGCAGAGGTCGGACATGCAAGGATTCTAGCAGTGCGAACCAGTTGCTGACATCCGACGTGTAGTATTCGTGATTCCCCGTGACGAAGTAGGTGCCCAGACGGGCACGGAGCTGGCCCAAAGGAGCAACTGCCGTCCGCAGGGTGGAGGCCTCCGAATCGGAGAGGTCACCCACGATCACGGTGATGTCGGGCTCTAGCCTGTTCACCATCCTCACAAACATCTCCATCTTGGTTCTGCCCACCGTGGGCCCCAAGTGAATGTCCGAAAGGAGCACAATCTTGAGGTTATTCATAGAGGCGGGTAGCTGATGGATGGGCACCTCCACGGTTTTCACCACTGGGGGCTGGGCAGCATTCAGAAGGCCAATGGTACTGAGTACGGCTGTCACTGCCACCGCCAGGGCAGGCCTGAGCACCAGGTGCCTTGTCTTGTCAAGGCTGCCCACCACCCTACCGGTGCGCCAGGCTAAGAACTGGTAGGCCTGCTCCATGGCGTTCAAGATACAAAGGAAGAAAACCATAATAATGTAAGCACCCAGGCAGGAGTAGGCTGCTAAGGAAAACACATAGGGTTCCTCGGCCACCAGGAAGAGCATGGTGAAGAAACTGGAATGTGCCAGGGCCAGAAATGCCACGACAACCAGCTTCCAAAGCTGGAAACAGGTGGATTCCACGGCAGGGGATTGGCTGAGGCTGCTCACCGTGCTCCGCCAGATGTACAAGGAACCAATGAGCATGAGGGAGTTGACAAACAGGGCCAGCTGCAGGCGGAACAGCCAGCGCCAGGCCCGGAGCTCGAGAGTCTCAGCCAGAAAGGAGCGGGAGAGGATCATGGACACGAAGACAGTGGCTGCAGCCAGGGCAGCCTTGGAACCCAGGGACAGCTGCCTGAAGAGTACCATTCTCTCAGCTCCCAGAGAGTCCCCAGCAGCCCAGGGCAGGCGGACTCGGGAAGGCAAGTGACTTCTTTAGAAAGGACAGTGGCCAGTGAGAGACTTCCAGATGAGCTCCGCCTGCAACCAGGAACTGGCATCAGCTTTGTGGGATAGATTATTAAAGCATCCTCGTCCCCATCCAATAAAAGCCCACAGACCACTTACACAGCTCCAACCTGCCTCAAATCCAAGCCACTAAAATATGAGTTGGTTGCTATGCTTTATTATTAAAAGACACCGCAATCACGGCGTGATGCGTGATGGATAGTTTTATTTTGTTCTTTCCTTCTTTTTTTTCTTTTTTATGACAGGTCTCACATAGGCCAAGTTGGCCTTGAATTCACAGCATAGCTAAGTATATCTTGAATTGCCAATCTTCCTGCCTCCACCTAACAAGTGCTGGGATTATAGGTGTGCTCTGCCATGGGTGGTTGGTTTATGTGGTTCTGAGGATGGAATCCCAGGCTTCATGCATGCTAGGCAGGCACTCTACCAGGCAGGCCACATCTCAAGCCTCAGTGCTCATCGTCCTAACAGTGTTTCATATGTTTAAAGGTTCCCCTCAATAGGTATGAATTGTTCCTTTTTTAAATAATAGGAAAAACACTCTAAATTATCAGCTCTCAGCATGAAGTCTAGGGAAAATCTCTCCCTAAGTCAAAACTCTTTTCGTAACAGTATTAAACATCACTGCCTTTCCATTCTCACTCTTTCTGTGAGTGCACAATAGAGTTTTTCAAAGACCACCAACACGTGAGTTCACTGCAGACTGCAAAAGTCAACATAAAAAGCTGACTTCTGGGCCTGGGGCATAGCTGAGTTGGTAGAGTGCTTAGCTTGAATAAAGGCCTGGGTTCCACCCTCCGCACTACATAAACAGGCACCTGAGAGGGAAAGGCAGGAGAGTCAGAAGTTCAAGGCTATGTTTGACTACATACCAAGTTAGAGGTCACCTTGGGCTTCATGAGACCTTGTCATTAAAAACAAAAGAACAGACTTAACGTAACTACAACTGTCTGAAAATTCTGAGACATTTCTTTTTCATACAATGTATTTTGTGCAATTGGTTTATGACTTTTTTTTTCTTTTTCTTCTCTTTTTTTAAACTTTATTTTATATGCATTGGTGTGGAGGTGTCAAATCCCCTGGAACTAGAATTACAGTTGTGAGCTGCCATGTGGGTGCTAGGAATGGGTCCTTTGGAAGAGCAGCCAGTGCTCTTAACCGTTGGGCCATCTCTCCAGCCCAGTTTATTATGGCTGGCTGCTGGTGTTGCCCTCTTTAATTCCAGCACTCTGGGAGGTGGAGCCAGGCAGATCTCTGAGTTTGAGGCCAGCCTGGTCTACAGAGTGAGTTCCAGGACAGTCAGGGCTATACAGAGAAACCCTGTCTTGAAAAAACAAAAAAAAAAAAGAAAGCACGCATTTTAACTTTTTATCTAGGACTAAAGTTTGAGAGTTAATGTTGCAGATGCAAACAAAAAAACAATGGAAAGCTATATTCGATTGGTATCTCTCTTTGACGCGAGTCTAAGGGCTCAAGATGGTACCTCGATTCTCCATGAGACAGCAACCTCTGCAGAGGCCTCTCCCAGGGCCTCTCCCACTTCTTACCTAACGAATTACACCAGGCCGATGACCTCCGTAAACTCTTACCTCTTCCTGTCCATACTGATACTGAAGGAATTATGGGTTCCTTTCTGCCCTCTACCCTACCTGTTCCCATGAGCCTCTGCCCATTGGTTCTCAAGGATGGCAAGCTCAGACGGAGCAGCAGGCACTCAATTTGCAATAACCCTTTCCTTAAATGAAAGCATTCTCAGCAACTCTTTTTCAAAACTTAGAAGTTTCAACTCTGGTTTTAGATAAACGTGTGCCATTTCCAAGAGCGTAATTCTGGCAAGTTGTAAGGCTTAAAGTCTACTAACTTGTACGTTAACTTACCCCCGACTCAGTCCATCTGGACGGCCCCAAGCTGATTCGTTCAAAATGCAAAGTAGCAGCAGCTGTGTTCCACCACGCACTGTCCCCTTCACAGGTTCGGTGAGAACCTCCCCAGCTGCCGTGTCCAACGCGCCTCAGCCCCTCTTTCCCCCCGCCCTGCCCCCAGAGATCTCGCCTGGGGCAGTTTGCCTCTTCCCACCCTCAACTTTAAAAGAGGAAAGGCTTCCAGAAAGGCAATGAACACCCCAAACTAAAAGCAGCCAGCAGGTGGCTAGCAAGAAGCTGACAAGATGTTTGAGAAGGGCGATGTCCCCTAATACAAATATTCCTGTGATCCCACTGCAGGAACCTCTCCTGACCCCATTTTTCTCCTTCCGGAGCGCTCCGTGAAGCCCGAACTCCGCAAGGATCGTGCTCCACGCCACGGCCCGAGGAGCCCTCCCGCAACCCCGCGCAGCCTGGAGCCCCTCTCCCCAGAACCCGAAGCTGGAAAGATGCGGGCGCACCTCAGCTAACCCCCAATCGCGTTGCACAAACGGGGAAGCAAGTCCGCGCGCAAGGCACCGCCGCAGCGGAACCCACGCGCGCCAGCAACCAGGAAGGACGCGCGCCCCGCCGGCCGGCCCGCCCCCTAAGGGAGGCCTGGCCACTGCCTGCGCCTCGGCGGCCCGCCTGCTCCGAGGGGTGACTGAGGGTCCCCCGGATTCCCGCTTTGCAGAGCCGCGGCTTCCCTGGGCCTCTGGCCGCTTCCCAGCACCGGAGCGTCCCCGCGCGGTGGCATCGAAGACTTACATGGACGCCTTGCGCAGCGCCCAGCAGGAGCGGCGCCAGTAGCAGGAGCAGCGTGCACAGCGGGACCCGGAGCCATGACGGCGATCGGGTGGAATCGCTCCACTCGGCCATGGGCACTCTGGCCAGCCGCTCCGGCTCCGGGCCTGAGGACCCTCAGCCAGGACCCGCCCCAGCAGGACCCGCCTCCCGCCCGCCCCGCCCCACCCCGCGGCTCTGGGCTCCGAGCGCAGACCCAGCCTCTCCCGGCCACGTGACTCCGGAGCAGCTGTTGTTTAATCATTGCCCGCATCTGCGCGTCCCTCCGAATGGCGGTTCCCCTAAATCAGCCTTGATTGAGCGCAGGGGCTGGTCATCCACCGGGGCCCTCAGGCTGTCTCGGCTACCAAGAAAGAACGGAGCCGGGAAACAGCCAGTCCCCACTGCCCCCAGCAGTGGAAGCCTAGCCCCGTAAACCCTCCCTAGCACGTGGTCTGACAAGGTGTGGTCCACAGGCCAGGCCACTCAAATTTGGGAAACGGGTCCTCGAAACACAGACTCTAGGACAGGACCCAGCTCTGAGTTTCAGTGCATGCTAAAGTTGGAGAAGCGCTGCGCTAGGTTATTGAGGGATTCTAAGTGTGACTCGGCTATGGGGAAGTTATTTTGAACTGCCAGCCCCAGGCTGCCTCGAATTTTAGTGGTGAGAAAGAACAGCGGCACTTCCCACTGTTAACTTCTGGTCTACTGCCTCGTGAGTGCTGGAATTACAGTCATGTGCCACCACCTCTGGTTTAAGTGAGGCTGATTTAAATAGACATACTCAAGGTTTTCCAGCTTTAATGGGTTGCCGTTTATAACAATATTCATTTATTTCAGGCATTGTTTCATTTTTATTTATCTATTTTATTTATTTTTGCAGTGCACAGGTCCTCATTAATACCAAGCAAGTATTCTACTATTGGACCATACCCCTAAGTCCCTATTTTGTTCATTTCTTTATTTGTTTTTTCTTATTTATTTATCTATTTTTCTGAGACAGCTTCTCACTATCCTCTGACCTCTACATATACACACAAATATACACTATATACATGTCATATAAGAATAAATAAACAAAACTGTTCTTTTGCAGGGGGAGTGAGACAGGGTTTCTCTGTGAAACAACCCTGGCTATCCTGGAACTCACTCTGTAGCCCAGGCTGGCCTCAAACTCACAGAGATCCACCTGCCTCTGCCTCCCGAGTTCTGGAATTAGAGCCATGTGCCACCACAACCCTTTTTTAGAATATTTATTCATTTACTTTTTAAGTGGATTGGTGTTTTGCCTGCATATGTATGCCTGTGTAAGAGTGTTAGGAACTGTAGTTACAGACAGTTGTGAGCTGCCATGTGGCTGCTGGGAATTGAATCCAGGTCCTCTGGAAGAGCAGCCAGTGCTCTTAATCTCTGAGCCATCTCTCCAGCCCCTAATTTAAGCTTTAAAAAACAGGATCTCAAGTAGTACAGACTGTACTCAAACTTACAACAGTTTTGTTGTTGTTTTGGCTTTATAAGACAGGGTCTCACTATGTAGCTCTGGCTGCCCCGGAACTCTCTATGTAGAACAGATTGGTCTTGTGTTGTACGAATACTAATTGGTCTTATAATAAAAACCTGGAGTTGGATATGGGGTAAATGCTGAAAGATGAGAGGAAACAAGCCATAGCCATTTCTCACCTCACCAGCTCCTCAGCCAAAAGGGGAAGATCCTGTCTCCATGAATACTTAGACTGAATGACCCTGATCCCTCAGCCTAAAGAGCCCCCCCCCCCCCATCTCCTGATCTCCTGTCTCCTCTGGCCTTATATTCCTTTCTCTGCCCAGCCATATCACTTCCTGTCTCAACCTTTCTAGTGCTGGGATTAAAGTGTGAGCCATCACCGCCTGGCTCTGTTTCTCTTTTAGACTGGATTAATCTTGTGTAGTCCAGGGTGGCCTGAACTCACAGAGATCCATCTGCCTCTGCCTCCTGAGTGCTGGGATTAAAGGTGTATGCCACCACTGCCTGGCCTCTATGGCTAACGCTGTGGCTAGCTCTGCTCTCTGATCTTCAGACAAGCTTTATTTGTTAAAGCATATACAAAATATCACCATAGTCTTGAATTACAGAGATCTGCCTGCTTCTGCCTCCCAAATGCTAAGATTAAAGGTGTGTACCACCGTGTCCACTTTCACATTCTATTTTGATAAATAAATGTGTCATTAAATTATGTAAGTGACATATGAGACTTTAAAGTCCTCATGCCATTTTCTCACCTGGACCTCCAGTTTGACCATTACAGTTAGTTCTATACTGGGGGTACTGGGGTGGCTCATAACGCTCCAGGGACTGAGGCAGGAGGATTGCCACAAATAAGAGGCTAGTTTGGGTTACCTGTCACTTTAAACAGACATCCCTAGAGCTGATGTCTCTAAGCGCCTCACTTGCACACTGGCTGCATGCTCATAATTGTATGCTCTATTAGGGCCCAGATAGATTGAAAGTCTTCATTTCTTTTTTCTTTCACAACAGGGTTTCTCTGTGTAGCCCTGGCTGTCCTAGAACTCACCCTGTAGACCAGGCTGGTCTCGAACTCAGAGGTCTGCCTGGCTCTGCCTCCAGAGTGCTGGGATTAAAGGCATGTGCCTCTGCCACCACCCAGCTTCTTCCTTCAAATTTTAATGTGCAAGAATAAACTTTTCTTGGGTTCGGGGGATGGTGCAGCAGGTTAAGGCTGTGAAAGCCTGATGACCTGTGGAAAGAAATGGTTCCATCCAAGTAAGTCCAGCGTGGTAGATCGTTGATTTTACTGGGGTTAATTACAGGAGCCTGGGTGACTCAAAAGCAGTTGCATTAGAGAAACATGTCACCCACACATGGTTGAGGCATGTGTCACGAGGTCTTGACCCCTCAACCTTCCTCTTCTTGTACACCCAGCGTTCCCCAAGGTCATCAGCAGATGGGTGCAGGGAGGAATGGTGGCAGGAATCCCAGGTGAGGGTCTGGTGACCCTGTCTCCAGACCCATGACTACCACATTACAGCTGGCTGTCATTGCTTTCCTTATTTTGTTCCATGGCTGCAAGACCCAAGTATTGTTGGGTCCCCTCTGCAACTTCTGCTTCCTGACGACAGTCACATCATTTGAGAAGGAAACAGTGACACTACAACCCTCCACCCCTTCCTCCGGCTCTTAAATTCTTTCTACCGCCTCTTCAGCCATGTTCAGTCTTTGAAGGAGTGATGTAGATAGGATTCTTTTCTAAGCACTGGGACATTATACCAAAACAACAGCTGCCTGCTTATTCCCACCAGCTTGACTGGTTATCAATCTCTGTGGTCACCTCTCCACGGTTACCTCCACCCATACCAGAAAAGAGATTTCCTGGACCTCAGCTGAAAAGTCCTATACGGATGTAAACACAAACATGCATCTACTTACAAAAAAAAAAAAAAAAAACCTTAGCCTCCCCCTGGTGCCTACATCTAGCCAGCCACAGGGTTTGGTACATATAGTACCAAACTTGAGTTTTCACCTCTGGAGTGGGTGGAGTCTCAAATTCAGCCAGAAAGTAGTTGGTTGTACCTATAACTGTCAGGACACTACTGCAAGTAGAATAAATACCTTGCTCACGTGTTGGTAATGTGCTAAGTGGGGTCCAGAGCTGAGCAGGACTGACAGCAGCAATTCTTTCTGGGCAGTCTGCATCATTCCTTCTGGTAGCTAGAGTTTTCCTGCCTTGCCCACAGTCAGGACAAATCTTTGTCACCCGCCAGTCCCATAGCCGCTCAGACCCAACCAAGTAAACACAGAGACTTATATTGCTTACAAACTGTATGGCCGTGGCAGGCTTCTTGCTAACTGTTCTTATAGCTTAAATTAATCCATTTCCACAAATCTATGCCTTGCCACGAAGCTCGTGGCTTATCAGCATCTTTTCATTCTGCTTCTCAGGGTGGCGGCTGGCAGTGATTCCTTCTGCCTTCCTGTTCTTTTATTTCTCCTCTCTGTTAGTCCCGCCTATACTTCCTGCTAGCCACGGGCCAATCAGTGTTTTATTTATTGACCAATCAGAGCAGCTTGACATACAGACCATCCCCCAGCACAGCCAAGTGCAGACCATCTCAGACACCTGCACTCAGGTCCATGGTCCTAATCATCCTCTATGTGGACCTGCTGGGTAAAGCCACAAGGAACCCAAGAACGGGCTCCCACAGGACATACAGAACATCCCACAGCAGTACTACGTATGCCAGCCATCAGGAAGGAGGCCTCCAGCTCTGCCCCAGTCTCTGTGCCCTGCAACTAGAGGGTATAGTGTTTGGGCAATAAGGATTTGTCATCCTGTTCTGGTGTGCAACAGTGGCAACGGGTAGCCAGAGCTTTCAAATGCTGAGGTGTTATAACCCACTAGGTTTCCTAGTGGCTGTACCCAGCAGGACTGCATAAGAGGCTGACTGGACCATGGGCCTGGGTACCAGGTGTTTTAAGGGTCTACACTTGACTGTAACTAGCAAGGGGGAGGTCTTTTGCTCCACCCCTTGGCATTGCTATAAATAGTCCTTTGGAATGACGTTCTGGACTGGTGGATAAGGATCCAGGTCCACTCTAGTCTATCCTGTGTTTTCTCTCTGTTTCTCTCCCCTCTTTGTTTCTTTTTTTTTTTTTTTTTTGTTTTTCGAGACAGGGTTTCTCTGTGTAGCTTTGTGCCTTTCCTGGAACTCACTTGGTAGCCCAGGCTGGCCTCGAACTCACAGAGATCCGCCTGGCTCTGCCTCCCGAGTGCTGGGATTAAAGGCGTGCGCCACCACCGCCCGGCCCCTCTTTGTTTCTAACTAAGTTTCTTATTCCTCATTCCTCAAGAGTCCCTGGGGTAAAAAAAAAAAAATGTGGGGGCTGGTCCCCCACATTGAGCTCTCTCCAGTCCCCTTTTCTCAAAAAACCCCCACAGTATTATATTTATGCATTCATGTGTGTATGTGGGGAGTGCATACATGCCAAAATGAACATGTGGAGGTCAGAGGACAGCTTGCAGTAGTGAGTTCTCTTCTACCATGTAGGTCACAGGGATCAAACTCACATTGTCAGGGTGACTTTACCTAGTGAGCCATCTTTCTGGCCCCACTGAAAGGAAAAATATCAGCTCAGGATCTCCAAGACCAAATTCACAGACCAAGTTCTTAGCACAAAGGAGATTTATTTGCCCCAGAGGAACAGAGGGCAGGGATAAGGGACAAAGACAGGAGATAGCGGCAGAGGAAGAAGGGGAAGGGAACAGGGAGAAGCAGCAGGGATATTTGTCCCAGATGACAAAGGACTGCCCCTGGATAGAGAGGAGACAGGAGTGGCTGTTGTGTCCCGTTCAACCTGTGAACGGTTCTAAAGGGAGGAGTGCGGAATTGGGAAATGACAGCTATGAGATATAGATGTAGATGAAGAAAAAGACAGAGACACAGGATAGCTTCAGGAGGGCTCTGGGTCAATACCACAGACACCTGCGTTTATTACTCACAGCCTTTATATACCCAAGGCAAGGGGGGCAAAAAGACCTCCCCCTTTCAAGGACATCACAGTTCAAGGTACAAAGTACAGTTGAGTGTAAACATCTCCTTAGTACTCAAGACATCTGGGACCATGTCTTATGGCAAAGCATCCTGTAAATAGGCCTTGAAGTATAAGATACCTGATAACCATGCCTTTGGTCAAAACATCCTATTATGCAACCTTGCAGGGGGAAATAAGCTCAGACTCTCTGACTTTGAGTCAAGACGAAAACAAACCACAAGCTGGGGTCTCTGTGGGCCCCCACATATTCCCCTTTTCTTGGACCCTTCAGATGACTGTGCCTGTCTTAGGTCACCTTCTTCAACCATCCAGTCTTACCCATCTTTAAACACACTTGCCACCAAGGTGCCTGTCTTAGGTTGACAGGTGGTAAGAAGGATTTACCCATCTCTGACTACCAGCCTCTGGCAAAGGAGGGTGCAGAGCTTAACTCTATGCAACTCTGTCTGAATCAGCTTTCCACTAAGAGCTTGCTAGTAGCTGGAATAATCATAGCAATACACATGCTCCTTATGGCTGCTATACCTCCTATTAAAGGAGTAGAGGATGATCAAGATAGAATGGCCTTTTTAAATGGTCCAGGATGTTCACAGCAATTTTAGCTGCATCAAAATCCAACTTTGCCTTTTTTAAAACAGTAAACTCCTGATACAACCACATCAAATCTAAGGACTCCTTTAGCATCATACCAAATTCTTCTCAGATGAGCTCTAACCTTTTTCCTTCCAGTAATACTTTCATTGTAAACAGAAGAGGTTACACACATCCAGTTAAATTTAGACTGACATTTCAAATGAGCTCTTATCTTTAATAATTGTACAACTTCAAATAAAGCATTCAGCTTATGCCTCATTTTCACAACAATATCTTAACATTAACAGGTTAACATAATTCTAATATGAATTTAGCAATGGACAAACAATTGGTTAGATTACAATTCTCAAAGACTTTAATCCAAATCAAGGGACAAGAAAATGTTTTTGTGGTGGGTGAGATCTGAGTAACCTCATAATTCTGAACCTTTTCTCTTCCCTCTCCTAAAGTCCAATGCATCGCTGCCACCAACTTCCAAAGACACATTTGAGCTGTCCAGTCCAGAGTACCAAATAGCAGCAAAACTTTTGTTTCAGTTCCTCTTCATCAGTCTGGGAGGCCTCTTCAGTACCTCCAATTTGATTTCTCAACCAGTCTAGCACACTGCCTCTATAATAGTGTTTGATTGCTCCAATGAGCCTCTTTCCCACAGAGGGAAAACTCTGAGGCAGCTGTTCTCCAGGCCTTCTAGGCAATCAGCAGATGAACACTATACTGGCAAAGGTGACCTCTGTGTCCCAAGATGTGGTGTGGCTAAATGGCCAAGCAGCCAGTCACAAACAGATAGGCATTCCTCGGTCGGATTCAGAATAATGGAACTCCACAGGTCTGGGACATTTGTGCAGCAGGTCTATCCCAAACTGCAGGATGTAACATCAGAGGATCGGGAACACAGGTTCAGCAAATCTCACTCCAGTTCCTCTGGGGGTGTCAGCAGCCACAGTGTCATCAGGGACAGCATTCCTCTGATCCACATACTTCACCAAGCACTCAGGCAGCCATCAAGCTTCATTTTCTTCCTGTGAAAAAACATAAACATGCCCTCGACCCCATATGAAACAATGTTGGGACCCTTCCATAATCCAGAGCAAGGATCTTTTAATTTCATATGAGCAAAAGTTGCTCAAGTGCCGTCATGCCAAAGTCTATCTGTGGCAGATTGCTCACAGGCATCCACATTCAAAAAATTCAAAATGAAGAGGGCATGATCAATGTATTATGTGGTGATTGAGGGTATAACTCTCCCCTCTTAATTTTTTGAAGCTGCATCTTGAGACTGCCATGGGCTCACTCAATGATGCCTTTTCCTGGAGTATTATAAGGAATGGCTGTTTTATGCTCAAGTTTCCACTGGGAACAAATTTGCTGAAATGCTTTACTAAGATATCTAGATCCATTATCAGTTTTAATAACTTTGGTATCCCCATGTAGGAGAAACATTTCAGGCAATGAGCAATTACATGGTTAGTGGCTTCTCCAGATTGTGCACTGACCATCAAAAATCCTGAATAAGTGTGGCGATATACTGTGTACCCTAATAAAAAGTGCCTGAAGATCAGAGAACAGAACAAGCCACTAGATTAAACATAGAGGTCAGTCAGTGGTGGCACACACCTTTAATCCTAGTACTGAGAAGCACACATGATTTTAATCCCAAGAAGTGATGGCTCGGTGGAGAAAGGTATATAAGGCATGAGGAGACGGGAACTAAAGACTTTTCAGCAGAAGCATCCCTCTCAGCTAGAGGCTCTTTCAAGCTGAGGAGTTGGAGAGGTAAGAGGTGGTGGTTGTGGTTTGCTCTGCTTCTCTAATCTTTCAGCTTTTATCCCAATATCAGGCTCTGGGTTTTATTAAAAGATCATCTATCATTTGAGTTACAAATAAGTATCTATTGTCACGTGCACATATTTTAATTTACCAAATTTCACAATATGAGTAACATCTATTTGCCATAAATGATTAGGAAGAAAGCCTGGAGGATTTACTCCAAAGTAAGGCACAGGCAAATATTGTTTAATGATCTGATGAGCAACTTCCTTGGTAAGGCCAAATTGGTTTTTAAACTCCTGGTATTCTGATGATGAAGGGCATGTGACTGTTGAGGTAATTCTACCTGGGATAAGGTGATCGTCCGTGTTAATTTATCAGCTGATCCATTACTGTTAGCTAAAGGCCAGGAAGATTGGAAAGAGCTCTAATATGACCCACAAAGCACGGTAACTTTCTTTGATGAATGGCATCTTGAATTTGCTGAATCAGCATCTTAACCTGACCATTACTAGTCCCAATGCAGGGAACAGTTTCTATAACTTAAAGAGCTCTATAAATATAATGACCATCCATATGTATAAAAATTAAATGCACTATTTACAAGAAGCTGGAAAACCATAGTCACAGCTCTCAATTCTACTATCTGAGCTGGAGCTGGAGTTGTTGGTACTATGTAACCTTTACCATTGATAACAGAAGCAGCTCTCCTGTTGGAGGAACCATCAGCAAAAACCAGCAAAGCATCTCTTACAGGATCTTTCATCACAATCTTAGGAAATATAAAGGAATGCATTTGGGTGAATTGCAACAATTGATCAGCTGGGAAATGATTATCAATTTGGCCCAAAAACTGAGAAAAAGCAATTGCCCAAGAATCCTTTCAGCTACTAGATCCCAAGTGCACTTCATACTTGCTTGAACAAAGAGTGGGCCTCAGGATTCTACCCTTAGTAATATATATATATATATATATATATGTATATATATATATATATATATATATATATATATATGAGACATCTGAAAAAACAATGAAAATCAAGAGTTAAAACTGAGCCAGGCATGTTGGCACACTCGTTAATCACAACACTCAGGAGGCAGAGGCAGGCAGATCTCTGTGAGTTCCAGGACACCCAAGGCTATATAATAAGAGCCTGTCTTGTAAATGGACATTTCCTGTCCCAACGGCCCCATCCCAAATAACTAACTCAGAGGGTGAATATGAATTATAAATACTCAGCTGTAAGGAAATGTGTTTAACACATGAATATATCCCATTCTACTGGGCATTACTATGAAGATGATTTCTTCTTAAACTGTATTGTCTAATTGATAAATATAATGTTAGCTTATACAGAGTTTTGATGAATAAAAGTAAATACAAGGAAATGTTACACAGCTAAGCCTATGAGTTCCACCTAACCTGAGCTTGTGATCTGAAGCAGCTCCTTAATAATTAGGAAAGCAATTGAATTCCCTGGGAGCCAAGCTGGTCTTAATTCTCTAAATGCTGAAATTATGCAGTCATGAGTTTTGGTGCATGTCGTTAGCTGAAACAAAACCTTGTAATAACTTCAGATTAGATCAGATGTTTTGACAATAGCTTTAGGATGAAAAAACCATAGAAAACAATCTAATGTCCACAAGGACACATAGAAGACCTCAAAAATACAAAGCGGTCCAACTGTTAAGGTTGGTTGTTGATCAAAGGTGATGATTAACTCCTTGTACCCAATTCCTGCCCTCAATCTCTTGATATAAGAAACTATTGATAAACGAGTATACACCCTAAAGATCTAAGGTACAGCTGGCTGACTGTCTTTTTTTTTTTTTTTTCCAGAGCTGAGGACCGAACCCAGGGCCTTGCACTTGCTAGGCAAGCGCTCTACCACTGAGCTAAATTCCCAACCCCGGCTGACTGTCTTTTATGTACAAAAGTTTGTGTTTATGATTCCTTTAAGATTCCTTATAAGATTAACTTTCAAGATAAACAGTAAAATGATTCTTTCTTTGTAACAGCAGTATGCACCCTGCCAACAAAAGAGTTGGCTGTGAAAAATACTTTCTATCTGCTCATGTTTTGTTAATCTGTAATAAGTTGCTTAGATATAAATGTATATGGGATATTGGGATGACTTTGTTTTTAATCATGTATGGGAGATGAAAAACATGTTTGTTTGTTTGTTTTTTACATGTACTCTGTAGGAACTTAGCAGAATCACTGTATGGGGTAGATAATAGAATGAACAGCTGTGTTTTAGAAGCATCTTGACCTTGAAGAATCCTTGTGGAAAGCAGTGATTGTTTAGCTGAGGGGGTCTTACTAGCTATCCCATGACTTTGGTTACAAGACACCTTAGGCACATCTGAGTCTCTTGTATTACTTAAAATTTATTTATTTATTTATTTATTTATTTATTTATTTATTTATTTATTATGTATACAGTGTTCTGCCTGCATGTGTCCTTGCAGGCCAGAAGAGGGCACGAGATCTCATTGTAGATGGCTATGAGCCACCATGTGGTTGCTGGGAATTGAACTCGGGACCTCTGGAAGCGCAGCCAGTGCTCTTAACCTCTGAGCCATCGCTCCAGCCCCACAGGCTCTTGTATTACTGTGTACTGCACACAATGCACAGTGAAGGGCTGGGGCCATGGAGGCCTGTGATGCTCTCCTTCAGTAAGACATGTAAATTAAGGTTAGGGACCCTGGTATGAGAAAATAACTTTATGTAACAATCTATAAATATGCTTGTGTATGGCTGTTCACCCCCAGTCAGTCCAGTCCATAGGACGAGGCTGGTGAATAAAGAAGGAAGCCATGAAGAGACTGTGTGAGTTCCACCTCCAGACAGCTCAGCTTTGGTTGCGTCTCACTGCTCTGTAGTGAGGACCACGCAACTGCCCTTCCCAGGCTCATCTTTGCTTCTGTTGTGTTGCTTCTGGGTACTGATTAATTGTCTCATTTTTCCTGGGGGAGATGTGAACAGATGTCTATTCACCCAGACATGGTGACAACCCAAGTACACCTTGGTGACCCAGTGAGTTTACTTCTGGCGTGAGTCACTCAATAACAGCTGCACCACGGCAAAGTGTCACCTCCGCACGCCTGATGACCCACAAAAGCTGCCTCACTGCAGTCCTCACTCCTGATCAGAGTCGGGGGTGTGGAAGTCCACTTCCTATGTCCTCCAGCTCCCTCAAGACTGCGCGCAACTGGTGTGCAAGAGTGTAGTAGCTTGAATCTCAGTCATGCCTCAGAGCTCCCGACTCTGCCACCTACTCCATGTGTCTGGGCAATGGCAGACACTCTCCGCCTTAGATCACACCCTGGTGAGATAGAGACTGTAATATGAAATTCACTGGGTCACGGAGGTAGTCACCTGACTGATGAGTATCTAGAAGGTTGGCTCATACAGGATGGTAGCTGGCAGTTGTGAAAAGAATTAGACTCATAGATTAGATAACACCATATCTCAAGGTCAGTGCTCTCATTGTTCATTAGTTAGTTGGTTAGTTTTTCAAGACAAGGTTTCTTTGTGTAGCCTTGGCTGTCCTGAAACTTACTCTGTAGACCAGACTGGACTCAAACTCAGAGATCTGCCTGCCCCTGCCTCCTGAGTGCTGGGATTAAAAGTGTGCACCACCACCACCTTGTTAGTGTTCTCATTTGATGATGGCCCACAGCCAAAGGAGTAAGTAATATTTTTCACTTGGGAGGTGGTGTCAAAGGGAATCAGAAATTAAAGTTTATCCTTGGCTACATAGTGAATTCAAGGCCAGCCAGGGATACATGAGACCTTCTCTTAAAAATAAAGGGTTTTTTTTTGTTGTTGATTTATTAATTTGATCATTACAGTGGGAATGTGAGAGACTATTCTATTCTTTTTTTTTTCTTTTTGGACACATTTTTTACAAATGACTCCAACCCATTCAGAAAAAATATGGAGAAGGGCAAGAAATGTATCCCAAAGTTGGTATTCCAAGCATGAAGAGAACCAGAGGAAAAGAAGAACCATGGAAAAAATGGTACCATTTGGGGAATCAATCAATGAAGGGATTCTTTGTGTTGTGTTATTTTTTTCAAAGTCTGAAATTACTCTACACGATGTTTTAAAATTTTCTTAGAGCATGGTAAATCTAACTTCTCTGTTTCTCCTCAGGTTTAGACACAAGATGATAACATGCAGTAAACATTTTCAGCAGAATTGAGGCTGAGTGTGGCCAGAGACCCAGTTCCACACTGTGCATGTGTGTGCTTGTATTCTTGTGTGTTGGTGTATGTATGGTGTGGTGTGTAGGCATGTGAGCATGTGAGAGCCAGAGGACAACTCTGAGTGTCATCCTTAGGAACACCACCAACCTCCTTTGCAACAGGGCCTCTCAGTGGCTAGCCTGGCTGCCCATCAAGCCCCAGGGACCCTTCTGTCTCTGCATCCCCAGCACTGGGGCTCCGGGCTGTGCCACTATTCCTGCTATTTGTACGTGGGTGCTGGGTATTGGTCCTAGTCCTCCCCAGTTCTCCAGCGTGACTGCTTTCCCGATGCACTGAAGGGGTGCAGCAGCCCCAGGGGAGACTGAGGAGCAACAGACCTAAAATGCTGGTTACTCGGCCCTGTGCAGAAAAAGCTTGCCAGGAGAAGGCAGGTTGTAGGTTGTTTCTGACACTGTACCACTTTTATTTTAGTTCAAGTGTTAATACCTTATTTATTTATTTTGAGGCAGGGTATCATGTAGCCCAAGTTGTCCTCAATCTTCTGGACACACACACACACGCACACGCACACGCACACGTGCACACACACAAATAAAATCAAATCTTGTTTTCTTTTTGTAAGTATAAGAGTGCTTGCTCTGGCAGAACACACACACCAAAACTGACACCATACAGAGATTAGCGTGGACCCTGGGCAAGGGTGACATAAAAGTCTGTGAAGCATTCCATATTTATTTTATTTTATGTGTATGAATGTTTTGCCTGCATATGTCTGTATACCACATGAGTGCCTAGTACTCGATGAGGCCAGAAGAGTGTGTCAGATCCCCAGGAGTTACAGATGGTTGTGAGCTGCCATGTGGGTGCTGGGAACTGAATCTGGGTCCTCTGGAAGAGAAGCCAGTGCTCTTTTTTTTTAATTAAATTTATTTATTTATTTTACATACCAACCACAGTCTCCCCTCCCCCCTCCCCTCCTGTTCCCCCCACTTCTTTTCTACATACACATACGCCCCCACACTCCCCACACCCGCTATCCACTCTCCCGAAAGGACAAGGCCTCCCATGGGAGTCAACAAAGCATGGCATACCAAGTTGAGGCAGCAGGACCAACTCCCCCTCCCCCATATCAAGGCTCAGCAAGGCATCCCACCACAGGGAATAGGTTCCAAAAAGCCAGCTCATGCTCCAGGGTCATGAGATCCTGGTCCCACTGCCAGGGGCCCCACAAACAAGCTACACAACTGTCACCCATATGCAGAGGGCCTAGGTCGGTCTCATGCAGGTTCCCCAGCTGTCAGTCTAGAGTCCATAAGCTCTCATGAGCTTGAGTCAGCTCTCCGTGGGTTTCCCCATCATGATCTTGACACCCTTTGCTCTTAACTGCTGAGCCGTCTCTCCAGTCCCTATATCTATATCTACATTTATAGATCTATATCTGGCATGAAGGAGTTCTTTTTACTGTTCTTATTTTATTTTATTTTTTTCGAGACAGTGTTTCTCTGTGTAGTTTTGGTGCCTGTCCTGGATCTTGCTCTGTAGACCAGGCTGGCCTCAAACTCAGAGATCCTCCCGAGTGCTGGGATCAAAGGCGTATGCCACCGCCGCCGGGACAGGAACTCATATCAAAATTGAAAATCAGTGAAGAGCTTGTCACATAAGCATAAGGACTTCCTGAATTTGTCTTCAGAAATCATGTTGCAAAAAGAAAAAAAAATTTGTGCCCAACATGCTTATAATTCCAGGATTGGGGGGCAGACGTCAGAGGGTCCCTGGGCCCCTCTAGTCGTCAGTCTTGCCGAGTCAGTGAGCACCAACTTCAAAAGACTCTGTCAAAATATCGTGGTGAGTGATTGAATAAGACACCAGATGTCAACTTCTGAACTCGGCATACATATACACCTGTGTACACACACAAACGTACACACCTACTCAATATAAAATTCAAAGTTACGCGGGCGGTGGTGGCTCACGCCTTTAATCCCAGCACTCGGGATGCAGAGCCAGGCAGATCTCTGTGAGTTTGAGGCCAGCCTGGGCTACCAAGTGAGTTCCAGGAAAGGTTCAAAGCTACATAGAGAAACCCTGTCTCAAAAAACCAAAAAATAAAATAAAATTTAAAAAAATTCAAAGTTACTTAAACGGTAAATACATAAATAAGCCAGGCATGGTGATTCACACCTGTACTTGGAAGTTCTCTAAGAGAGAGGACTGCAAATCTAAGGGCAGCCCCAGCTGCAGAATGAGATGTTCAAAACAATCAGGGCAGGCGCCACAGCTCAAGTGAAGGCACTTGCTGATAGCCTGAAGTCCCGAGTTCAATCCCCAGAACTCACAGGGTGGAAGGAAAGACCCAACTCCTACAAGCTGTCCACTGACCTCTACATACAAGCGGTGGCACATGTGTGCCCGAAAACATAAATAAATAAGTGTGATAAGAAATAAACAGCAGCCCTCCCACACCCACCCCAGCTAAAACCGTGGCAGTTCCTCTGTGCACAGTCTTTTTTTTCTTTTGATTTTGGTCTTTGAGACAGGGTTCTTCTGTGTAGCCCTGGCTGTCCTGAAACTGTCTCTGTAGACCAGGCTGGCTTCAAAACCACAGAGATCCGCTGCCTCTGCCTCTGGAGTGCTGGGATTATAAAGTGGGAGCCACCACAGGCTCCAGGGCCCTTTTCTTATCTTTCTCACTTGTTTAAGTTTTCTGACAAAGAATCATGAGCTCCAGATCTCAGGGTTAAGTTGTGCAACCAAGCTAGGAGATCAGTTATAAAGCAGTGAAAAGATAAAATTGAGAAATAAGCAACCCCATAAAAGTTGATGGTCATGTGTCAGGAGCCCGCTTGATCACATGACAGCGAGGGCTTCTGGGATTGTCTTCATCCACATTTGTCCTTTCAGGAGTCTGAGTTGCCTGACACACCCAAGGACCCACGGGAGCCCTGGGGAGTGGGGCAGGGGTGGGGTGGGGGCAAAAAAACGACTGCCCCCATTACCATTCTTCCCAAATTTCTTTCTGTAGGGAGTACGTGCTTCCTGGTGCCACACACTTTAAAGTTTGCTTTACAGTTTTTTGGTTGGTTAGTTTTCTGGTACGTTTGGTCATTCCCCACATCCTGCTGTTTCTTCTTTGGGGAGCTCCTTAGGCTGACCCCACTCTCTGAGCTTAGAGCCACATTTGCGGCTGCGATTCACTTAGTCTCTGAATAATCATAGTGGTTTTCTATCTGGATCAAATGTCATAACTAGATGTGGCCCAAAGAGTTATTCATTTGACCCACACCATGTTGGTCCACTAGTGTCTCAAGTTTGATTTCTATATCTGTCAACATACAACCAGAGGATGACATAATCTGCATTTCCCGTTTTGTTTTTTGAAAGATGTGAAGATCTGGCTATACCACGTCCAAAGTCCCAGAAAGTGACATCATAAGAGACATAAGTTCTGGGAACCCCAGTGTCCTGACTAGATTTGCCCTCTTGACACAGAGCCTAAGAGAAGCCTCAACTCAGGAATTGCCTTGATCAGGTTGGCCTGTGGACATGTCTGTGAGGCAGTGGACTGATTATTAATTGACGTAGGAGGGCGTGGTCTATGTGAGTGGCACCATTCCCTGGGCACATGGACCTGAGCTGTACAAGAGAGCTCACTAAGTCAGGTGTGGTGGCGCACGCCTTTTATCCCAGCACTGGAGAGGCAGAGGCAGGTGGATCTCTGTGAGTTTTAGACCAGCCTGGTCTACAGAGTGAGTTCCAGGCCAGTCAGGAGTGAGGCCCTGCCTAAAAATAAACAAGCAAATACAAAGTATTAAAAGAAAAGAAAAGAAAGCCAGCTAAGCATGAGCTTGAGTGAGCCAAAGAGCAGTAGTCCTCCATGGTTCCTGCTTGAGTTCCTGTCCTGACGTCTCTCAATGATGGGTTATGACCTGGAAGTATAAGGTGTTATCTAAGTTGCTTCTGGCCAGTGTTTTATCACAGCAACAGAACTCTGTGCTGTTGGTTTTGTTATTGCTGTTTTGTCAATTTCACACAAATTGAGTCATCTGGGAAGAGAGCCCCATCAACTGAGAAAATGCCCCAATCAGATTGGCCTGTAGGCAAGTCTGCGGGGGCATTTTCTTCAATAATGATTGATGTGGGAGGGCTCGGCCCACTGTGGGCGGTGTCTTCCCTATCCCACCGTGGGCAGCGCCACCTCTGAGAAGGTGGTCCTGGGGGGTATAAAAAACCAAATAAGCTGAACAAGCCAGTAAGCAGCACTCCTCTCTGGCTTCTTCAGCTCCTGCCTCCAGATTCCTGCACTGGCTTCTGATGATGGACTGTGACCTGTAAGCCAAATAAGCTGTTTTATTGCCAAGTTGCTTTTGATCATGATGCTTTAACACAGCAACATAAAGCAAAGAGGACAAACACCCACCCTCCTTAGTTCTGAGGACTAAGCCCAGGACCTCACACACGTTAGGTAAATACTCAGCCCCTGAGCCTTTTTCATTTTTTAAAGTTTATGTGCATGGGTGTTTTGCCTGCATGGTGCACCATTTATGTGCCTGGTGCCTAGAGAGGCCAGAAGGGTGCATCAATGCCCTGGGACTAGAGTTACAGAAGGTTGTGAACTGCCATGTCAGTGCTAAGAATCGAACCCAGGACTTCTGGAAGGGAAGCCAGTGTTCTTAACCACTGAACCATCTCTGCAGCCCTATTATTAATTAATTAATTAATTAGTATTGGAGATAAGGTTTGACCATGACACATACAAGAAGACCAATTCTTGGTTGGCATTATTTACCCAAGAATGTGCCCAATTTATTCAGATTCCTGATCTCTCCTCTTCTAATCTAATAGCCATTTAATCTTAGTCCTGAACAAAGGCCACCTATTTATTAATTTATTTATTTATCTATTTATTTATTTATTTATTTTGGATTTTTGAGACAGGGTTTCTCCGTGTAGTTTTGGTGCCTGTCCTGGAACTCATTCTGTAGCCCAGGCTGGCCTCGAACTCACAGAGATCTGCCTGGCTCTACCTTCTGAGTGCTGGGATCAAAGGTGTGTGCCACCACTGCCTGGCTCAAGGCCACCAATTTATTGGGCTGAAGGCCACCTATTTATTGAATAGCACAGAAAATATGGTATGGAAAAGGAAAGAGCAATGTTTGTTTTAATCAGTCTTTCACAGGAGTCTCCCACAGATCATCAGTTTCCCAGCCCTGACTCAGAAGGGCATATTCGGGTACCACAGCACACCTGTGGAGGTCAAAGGTCATCCTGGAAGATTGATTCTCTTTTCCCCAAAGTGTGTCTCAGGATTGAACTCAGGCTATTGGGCTTTAGCCACTAATCGAAGCTCTAAATAAGTTTTGGGTTTTGTCTGTTTTAGACAAGGTCTCACTATGTAGCCTGGGCTGGCCTGGAACCCAGAGATTCACTGCCTCTGCCTTCTAAGTGCTCAGAGTCAAGGTGTGCCAGTCAATTTTTTAAGTTTTCATTAAAGGGCATATATAGGAATTTTGGATTCTGTCCCTACAACTTTGCTGTAAATTATTTCAAAAGTGTAAAGATTTTTTTTTAAGATGCTGTCTTCATCATTGCTCATGCCCAAATTTCTCCAGCATACTCTGTCCTAACATGCAACGCATTCTCAACATGACAAGTCATACAATTTACAAAGAGCCACCGGCATTCTTACTAATTTTATCTGTGCAACATCTTTCAAAGTGTGATCTGTAAACCGCAGCCTCAGTTGTTTAGGGCAGGCTTGGTGGCGAATGTTTGTGACTCCCAGCAGTGGGGAGGCTGGAGGACTACAGGAAATTTAAAGTCAATTTGGACTATACAGTGAGTTCAAGGCTAGCCTGGGCTACTGCAAGGAAACCCCCCCCCCACCCGGTCGGGGGGGTGGAGTTGGGGGAGAAGACGCACCCCAAACCGGATGTGCTGAACCAGAAACTAGGGGCGCGTGGTCCACACATCCTTCAAGTGATTATAAACTTTCTTTCCTTTCAGAGATGGGGTCCCATGTACCCCAGGATGGCCTGGAATTCGCTAAGGTCCTCCGCCTCCACCTCTCCGATTCCAGGGTAGAGCGCCTCCCCGCAGGACACGCCCATCTCGGTCCCCGGGCGGGGAGGTCTGCGGGCCGGACGGGGCGGGCCATGGCCGGCGTCCCCGCCTCCCCACCCGGGCCTGCCGCGTCGCGCGTCCTCCGCCCTGGGCTCGGGTCAGCGGGCCACGCGCGATGGGGTCCCGCGGCCCTGCGGCCGCGTTGCTGGTGCTGCTGTGTGCCGGGTGCGCGCTGCCACCCGGGCGCGCACAGTACGAGCGCTACAGCTTCCGCAGCTTCCCGCGGGACGAGCTGATGCCGCTCGAGTCGGCCTACCGCCACGCGCTCGACCAGTACGGCGGCGAGCACTGGGCCGAGAGCGTGGGCTACCTGGAGGTGAGCCTGCGGCTGCACCGCCTGCTGCGCGACAGCGAGGCCTTCTGCCACCGCAACTGCAGCACGCCCGCGCCCGCGCCCACGCCCGCCGGCCCCGCTAGCCACGCTGAGCTGCGCCTCTTCGGCGGCGTGTTGCGCCGCGCGCAATGTCTCAAGCGCTGCAAGCAGGGCCTGCCCGCCTTCCGTCAGTCGCAGCCCAGCCGCGCGGTGCTGGCCGACTTTCAGCAGCGCGAGCCCTACAAGTTTCTGCAGTTCGCGTACTTCAAGGTAAGGGCGCTCGCCCCGCCCCGAGCCCCGCCCCGCGAAGCTCCGCCCACCCGAGCAAGCCCCACCCTGCCTAGCCCAGGCCCCTCCCCTTGGTCCCGCCCATCCGAGCCCCTTCCTGGCTCAACTTAGAACCGATTCCCCTCCCCTCGCCCCACCTTAAATTCCACCCAGCTGACCCTGCTCCACCCCCAAGCCCCGCCCCACACGAGCCCCGCCCGTCCCATCTCCATCCCCCTCAGGCCCTCCCCACAGTCCTCCTCTCTCAAACCTCACCCGACTGAGCAGGGTCCCAGTCTGCCTCAAGACCGGTCTCAGCTGAGCCCCCCTGGGTGGAGCTGCCTCCCAACCTCTCCACCTGGGCCGTAGAGTACACTCCACAGAGCCTTGTCTCAGGGCTGCCCCTGAGCCTGCCTCACCAAGCCTCCCTCCAAGCCACCCCCAGGTCCCACCCTACCCCACCGAGCCCCATCCTGCCTCTCCCAGCCCACTGAGTCCCATTCTGAGCACCCACCAGCAACATCCCATACTGAGCCTCTTCTAGGTCCCTGCTCTACGTCTAGACCCACCATGCCCGAGGATCAGCCCTTTCCTCCAACCTTGAGCATCATTCCGTTATCGTTTTATGTGTGTGCATGTGTGTGTGTGTGTGTGTGTGTGTGTGGATACCATGCCACGTATGTGAGGCCAGAAGAGGGCGGCAGGTACTCTGGAACTGGAATTAGGAGGTTGTGAGCCACCCAATGCAGCTTGAGTTCAGGGAACCGACCTTGGGTTCTCTGGAACAGCAGGAAGTGCCCTTACTCACTGAGATATTGCTCTAGCCCCCTTCACCCATGTTCTGCCACACAGCTCTGCTAAAGCTCTCCAAATGCTGCCCTGTAGGTGGAGGTTTTTGTCGGGACTGTAGCCTCCCCAAATAACCACACAGAGACTTATTGTTAATTGTAAATGCTCAGTCGATAGCTTAGACCTATTACTAACTAGCTCTTACATCTTAAATTAACATATTTCTTATCTATGCTATACCATGTGGAGGTACCTTTTCTCTCCACATGTTTATTTTTCTTCTCTCCAAGTCTCTTCAAGACTCCGCCCTTCTCCCCTCCCCCTTTTCCCTGTCCTCAAGTCCCACCTAACCTCTTCCTGCCTAGCTATTGGCCATTAGCTCTTTATTAAACCAATGAAAGCAACACATCTTCACAGTGCACAAAAGACTGTTCCAGAACACTGCCCTTCCTCCCTCGTCTTAAGCAAGAGAATTTTTTTTTTTTCCTTTTCGAGAAATGGTCTCATGTAACCTGGGCTGGCTTCAGACTTGCTACGCAGCTGAGGCTGATGATGAATTTCTCATCCTCCTTCCTGCATTCCTCTGCATGCTCCACCCCTCCAGCTCCTGGGAACATTGTCGAAGCCTGTTCTAAGGTAGCAGATATGCCTCAGGATGCCCCAGCAAAGTATGTGGAACTGGAAAAAGGTCTTCATAAATGTGGCCTGCTCTTTGGGGGCAGGCTCCTCTCTGCTCAGAGAGATGTCTGCGCTGTGATTTACCAGGCTCATCTCTGCTCTTTCTCTGTCAGTTAGAATTTAACACACACAGTTCACTGCCTCCTCTTTATGGCTGCTTAAATTCTGCTTGTGATTGCTTGCTAAAAATAGCCACAAATTGCAGTTCCCTGCCCTCTAAGTCCTTGCTCGGGAGGTTTGAGTTCCCAGTTGCCGGACAGAAAGGACTCAGCTTGTTGGGCCTTCACAGGCCTTGGCAGAGAGAGAGCTCTCAACTCAGTTTCTTCTTTTTTCTGGTTAAGGAACATTTTTTTTTTTTTGCTTTTATTCATTTATTGTGTGTGTGTTCACATGTTTGTGTGTGTGGGCACAGGTGGCATGTGTGAAGGTCAGAGGATGACTTCTTGGGAGCCTGCCCTCTCCTAGCATGTCGGCTGCAGTCATCAGTCATCCAGCTTGGTGGCAAGTGCCTTTACCCCCTGAGCCATCTTGCTGGTCCTTGTACTCCTCTTCCTAAACGCCTTTCCGAGAACGAGTCTCATGTCATTGGCTGCGTTCAGAGCCTTCCCCTCTCTCCAGCAGTCAGCCTAGGTCTCCCTAAGTCCCACCAGCCACAGGCCACCTCCTGTCATCCTGCAGGTGTCAGCCTGGACATCTGGGAGCCTGCCTCCTCTCCGCCCACTCCCCTCTCCACGTGGACACCACCGCTGTATCTGATGACTGCCTCAAATTTAGGGGCATTCTGGTACAGATGGGTGCCATCTTATCTAATCCTAGTCTCAAGAATTTGATGTCTCACAGGTTCTCTCTCTGCCTCTGTCTCTCTGTCACTGTTTGTCCATCTGTCTGTCTCACCCTGGTCACCATCCCAGCCTCAGAGTGTTCCTTTGGTAGGCTGAAGGAGGCCTTATATGCATACATGATGAGGACCTTCCCTGTGCCGGATTGTGCCAGGATTCTGTCAACATGGGGCCCTCAGGTTGTTGACATGTGTCCCCACAGGGAGGCAGGTTCGTCACCATCTCCTGCCCAAGTCGGTTACTTTTCTAGTTACTGTGACAAAATGCCCAGCAGAGCTAACTTAAGAAAGGCTTGTTTGGCTCACAGTTTGAGGACAGAGTCCGTGATGGAGGGGAAGTCAAGGTGTCAAAGCTCGAGGTGGCTGGTCACATGGTGTCCCCAGTCAGGAGGCAGAGAGAGATGCATGCTGGTGCTCAGCTCGCCTTCTCTATTTTAAGTCTGGGAACCCAGGCTGTAGAACCCAGGCTATAGGATGGCATTTACCCACAGTGGGCGGATAATCCCAATTAAAACTTAATGTAGATAATTCCTCACCGGCATGCTGAGAGGCTCGTCTCCTCCGTGGTTCTGGTTCTAGATTCCATGAAGACAGTGATAGAGATTTGTCATCACATTGCCTCTTAAGGTCCCCCTATGGCACACCTGTCCTATTTGAGATCATCTGTGTTCCTGGTAGTACTGATCAGGTGGCCAGCTCTAAACCCAGGGCCCTGGGCCCTGCAGCTCCTACAGACCCTGGATGAAATGATTGTCACTGACCACTGAAAACAGTGCCTGCTTATCGGAGATGCCTCACAAATATTCGTGGAGTAGATGAGTCCGAGAGGGAGTCGAGGTCCCTGAGAACGGAGGCAGAAGGTTCTGTGAGAGAGGCCTGGGGACATTACTGTTTGTCAAGGTTGCAGCAGAAGAGATGGTGTGGGGAAAATTTGTCAGGACAGTTGTCTACAGAAGTGTGTGCTGGTGCAGGGACTCACAAGGGATGTTTCAATCCCCCAGCATAGTGCCACTCAGTTGTACCCAACCCATGGCCGGAAGGAGCAAGGAAGTGAGTGGTTACTGGGAATTGGAGGAGTGAGCACGTAGAGAAGGCCATCTTGACAGGATCTGTGACCTTCAGTTTGAGAACATTGCAGTCAGGGGTGACTGTAGGGAGAGAGCCAGAAGATGGAATAGACTATGGCCCGCCCTTTTAGCTTCCCACTGGGCTCCTCACGGGCGACCCCTGGGGAAGCCAGAGAGCACCGAGACTGCTTATAAATGTCACAGAAGCCATCCTCCTGGGGCCTAGATGGTGGAGACAGTGGACAGCAGATGAAGCCATGGCACTGTCACTTTCTGGGAACAATGCCTCATCAGAACGGCTGGCCCAAGTCTTGATAGGCCTTGAAGTCATTGACCTCTTACCCGGAAGTGTTATTTGGGTAAAGAAGGAACCAAAGGGCTCCCTGAAGAGGCTGGTGCTCAGGGGTTAGCTCAGGTGGGAGAGTACTTGCCTGGCATTCAGCATTCCTGGGTTTGAGCCCCATCGACACATAAAACTGGGTGTATTCATGGATGCCTGTGATCCCAGCACTTGGGGAGGTAAAGGCAGGAGGTCAGAAGTTCAAGGTCATCCTCAGCCTTGAGGCTAGCCTGAGCTGCGTAAGACTGGGCCAAGAGAAGTTGCTGAAATGAAGCTCTCAGTTCTAAAACTGAGGGTTCAGCGTGTGTCCGAACTGTTACCCTCTCACCGTGCATCTAGGCCAATGACCTCCCGAAGGCCATCGCTGCCGCTCACACCTACCTTCTGAAGCACCCTGACGACGAGATGATGAAGAGAAACATGGCATACTACAAGAGCTTGCCTGGAGCTGAAGACCACATTAAAGACTTGGAAACCAAGTCATACGAGGTACTGTCTGGCTTCCCCTCAGTGGTGCAGCATGTTAAAGAAGCACGTCTCTGGGGGCAACTCGCATCTTTTTAAAAAATTACATTCTAATTATTTAGAGAGAGAGTGTGTGTGTAAGAGTGTGTGTGTGTGTGTGTGTGTGTGTGTGTGTGTGTGTGTGTGACACAGCGCTTGTGTGGAGGTCAGAGGACAATGTGTAGTTCTCTTCTTTGACCATGTGGTCTGGGGATTGAACTCAGGTCATCAGGCTTGGTGGCAAGCACCTTTATCCACTGAGCCATCTTCCTGGTCCAGATGCTGACGTCTAAAGAATGCTTGTGATGTTTTCAGTGATATTTGCTGTATTATAACAATAGGAACCTGGCTGAACACAAAATTTCCCGGAAGGAAAATCAGAAAATTGGGCGTGGTGGCTTTTGCCTGTAGTCCCAGCACTTAGGAGGCCTAAGCATTGACGATTGCTACAAGTTCAAAAGCCAGGCTGGGCTACATGCACCACGCCAGGCTGGGCTACATGCACCACCGTGCCCTTTCACTGTTGATGAACTTTACATAATTCAGTGATAGAGGACAACTTCATGTGTTATGATGGCTACAAAGAGCACGTGAGGAGTTTCTTTATCAGCCACCCTGACACGTTCCCGCCCGTCCTTTTCAGTCAGTCTGTCCCCAGCCCCCGGCTCCTGGGAATCATTGATCTGATTTCTTTTCCTTTTACCTTCTTCTGAATTTGATTTTATTGTCAAACACTTGCTATATTTTGAGTTGAACTAAAGAAGAAATACAGTCATTTGGGCTGGGGACATAGCTCAGTTGGTAGAATGCTCGCCTAGACGCTCAAAACCCTGAGTGCAGCCCCCGGTGTTATGTAAAACTGGGTATGAGAGTACATGCCTGTGACTCCAAACTCAGAAGTTCAAGGTTGGGCTGGCAAGATGGCTCATTGGGTAAGGGTTTTTGCTGCCAAGCCTGGGGAATCTACCTGCGTTTGATCCCCAGAACTCACGGGATGTAGGAGAGAACTGACCCCCTAAGCTGTTACCTGACTCTGTAAGTCCACACTTAATAGACTGTAAAAATAAAGTTTTAAAAAGGGGTTAAAGTCCTCCTCAGCTACTCAGGGGTCTTGAAGTCATGGGCTGCGCTCGATTCTGTTTTTAGAAGAATGGACCTCTTGTGAACAGTGGGCAAATCTACACACACGTGCCTGGTGCTTGGCTTGCATCCAGTCAGGGTCACCCAGGCCTGACGAAGACGGCCCAGCCAGGGTCATGGTTCTTTTGGGGGTGGCCAGGCATGTCTCCCGCTTGTCAGGAGGGAGCTTCACTGCATCTCCTTGCTTTCCAGAACCTGTTTGTCCGTGCGGTGCGGGCCTATAATGGGGAGAACTGGAGGACGTCCATTACGGACATGGAGCTGGCACTCCCCGACTTCTTCAAGGCCTTCTATGAATGCCTGGCTGCCTGCGAGGGCTCCCGGGAGATTAAGGACTTCAAGGACTTCTACCTGTCCATAGCAGGTCAGTGGTGGGTGGGGCCTGTGCTCCAGATGCCCTGATTGGCACCTAAGGAACACTTCTCTTTTCAGGGTATGATTATTGATTTGTTACCCTTACTCAGGCTTCAGAGTAGAAGTTCTCACCGAGGACAGCCTGCGTCCCTTGTCACCCCGTTCCTCGTGCTTTTCTTTGGCATCCTTTGTTCTCTTGGTTCAAAGTTCAGCTTATTTTGCAACCTCCTCGTTTTTCTCAGTACCTTGTTGTTTCTTCAGAGCAATACATCGGCGTTAGTGTTGCAGGATGTGTGCAGTAACAAGACGCTGAATCTCGGGGGCCTAGTCCTGGGCTTCTGACCTTTTTTAAGGGCTTTTGATAATATATTGGTGGACATCATCTTTAGAGAGATTAAAAAGCTTTCAGTTTGGCTGGGTGGTGATGGCGCACTTGTTTTTAATCCCAGCACTTGGGAAGCAGAGACGGGCAGATCTCTGTGAGTTCAAGGCCAGCCTGGTCTACAGAGTGAGTTTCAGGACAGGCTCCAAAGCTACACAGAGAAACCTTGTCTGGGGGGGGGGGGGCGGGGAGGGGCAGTCGGGGGGAGAGACGACAAAACAAAACAAAACAAAAAAGCTTTCAGATTCGGCAGACTCTTTTAGGTTCCAACCTACAAGGCATGGTAGTATCTGTCCAGGAATATCCTTCTCTCCTTTCTTTTACAATAACCGAGTTGAGAACATGCAGATTGGCATCCACAGTGTATCCTCGAACAGACCTGCTCTTCTCTCTCCGGTTCTCTTGCTCTCTAACAAGAAGGCCCCTTACTCAACAGCAGGCACACTCCGCCATGGTCAAAATGCCTTGCCTCCTGGGAAACCCTTGTCTGTCATTCCCACCGCTGATCCGGACCACATAACCCTTCCACTTCACCCAGAGCATCAGCAGCTACTTCTGTTGCCATGCGCGTCTCGTAAAACGTACAAAGCTTGCATTCATCATCCACGTCAGTGAGTTTCTACCAGCTGGTGGCAGGGGAGAAGAGAGATTCAGCTTCATCTTGACGCAGCTGACCACCTAGGAGGCTCCCCGAAAAGAGCGAGGAACACTCTTTTTAAGATAGGAAAGAAATTTGTTTTTCCTTTTTGACAGGGTCTCACTGTGTAGCCCAGGCTGGCCTGGCTGTGTATACCAGGCTGGTCTCAAATTTACAGAAATCCTCTTGCCTCTGCCTCCTGAGTGCTGGGATTAAAGGTGTGGGCCACTACACCCAGTTTAGATTTGGTTTTTGATTATGGTGGAGTTCTTAGAAGGTGGTCAGGCTTATTTTTTTCTTTATTGATATTGAATGGATTATTTTCTCAACCTTGTTTTTCATCCCCAATATTCTTTCTTCTGAAATCGTTATCATTGGTAATAATTTCATTGTGTTCTTAATTCATTGAATTTTTCATTTCTAGCGTTTCAGCCCTCCCCATCTCCATTTCCTTGTGAATTTCTTATCCATGTTACTGCCTTTCTTTCCATATTACCATTTTCCTTCCTTCTCTTTTTTGATTTTTCAAGACAGTGTTTCACTGTACAGTCCTGGCTGTCCTGGAACTCACTCTGTTGATCAGGCTGGCCTCAAACTCACAGAGATCTGCTTGCCTCTGCCTCCCGAGTGCCTGGCTACTGTAGTATGCCACCAACCTTACTTTAAAAACATTTAGGCCAATTACTTTGTAAATACTTCTCATTTGGGCTGGGCACAGTGGCACTCCCCTTTAATCCCAGCAGTAGGGTGTCAAAGACAGGCAAATCTCTGTGACTTCCGGGACAACTAGAGCTACAGAGTTACACCCTTTCTAAAAAATCAACAACAAAACAAACAAGTGAACAAGATGATTTGGTTTCTGAGAGTTTTATCAGGAGTGTCCATTTTTGACTGAACACTGAAGTCGCCTCAGAATGTCACCTGAAGACGTGTGTGATGCCTGTTACTCTCTTATAGAAAGTGCTGTTTTTAAATTTTATCTTTGTATTGCAGTGCTGGGATTGAACCTAGGCCTCACATACACTACATAAATGTCCAACCCCTGTGCCCTGTCCTAGCCCAGCGCTGTTCATTCTTACGCATTTAGTTAAAGTGTCTGCTGGAGCAGGGCTGATGTTATCTCCTTACCAGTTACATGTTAACAGCCAGACGCTGAGGACTCACATTCCTTAAATGCTTCTCCTCTGCAGTCCCAGCGTCGCCCCTGGACATTCTTGCCTCTAGCATTTTTTTTCTGTAAAGGTTACTCATACAAAAGTAATTTCCCCATATTTTGTGTGCTTATTTTAGATAGAAGAGGAATAATATGTCAAACTCTCTTCCGGTTTTCATTTTTCCATTTCACATATCCAAATTCGAATGTAGAATTTATGTTATTTGGGGGTGGGGGTGTAGCTCAGTTGATGAGCTTAACCTAGCGTGCACAGGGCCCTGGGTTCAGTTCCCAGCTCTGCGTTGGTCATGGTGGAACATGCCTGTTATCTTAGCCAAGAAGATCAGGAGTTCCAAGGTCTTTCTTAGCTACACCCAGTCTGAAGCCAGCCTAGGCTGCATGAGACACTGTCTCCATTATTTTTCTACCAACTGGACAGTTTGCTGTTGTCTTTGTGGTGCCGGGATCAGATGCAGGGCCTCCTGTATGTCAGGTCAGCCCTCTGCCGTTGAGCTAACCTCCCAACGTGCCCGTTTAAACTGTTGGAAAGTGATGCTGTTTGCTGCAGAAGAGGCGGAGCGTCTCAGGAGTGCTCGATTGCTGTTCACTCGATTGTGTAGTCACTTTCTTTGGCCATTAGAACATTTAAAATTATATTTTTATTTATTTATTTTGTATTGGGGGGTGGTTAGCGCCGTGGCACACTTGTGGTCAGGTGATACCTTGTGGATATCGGTTCTCACCACCACTGTGGGGTTCCTAAGGATTCACTTTGTGTGTGCAGTCTTGGCGGCAGGCCTCTAGACCTAATGAGCCACCTTCTTGACCCCCAGCCCCTCTTTGGCTGTTTTTATGATAGGTGTTTGTCATTTTCTTACTGATCTTAAGACACTTTGAATATTAAAGATGAAAGTCCCTTGATTAATTTATTATTTACTTTTGTGTGTATGAGTACTTTGTTTGCATGTGTGTCTACATACTACGTGTGTGCCTGGTGTCTCTGGAGGCCAAAAGAGGGTGACAGGATGCCCTGAAACTGGAGTTAGAGGTGGTTGTGAGCCGCCGACATGTGGTGCTGGGATCTGAACCCTGGAAGAGCAGCCAGTGCCCTTCATCACTGAGCCAGCCCCTAACTCCAGGTTCTTTATTTTAAATGCTGTTTTCTTTTTTCTCTGACCTGTGTGTGTGGAAGGCAGAACTAGATTGAAGCTAGTCATGGGCCTGGGCGGGATTAGTGGAGAGAGAGAGATCGGGAGGGGGCTGAGACTGTTCTGAGAATTTGTGTCTCTCTTTCAGATCACTATATAGAAGTACTGGAGTGCAAGATTCAGTGTGAGGAGACCCTGACCCCAGTCATAGGAGGCTATCCCGTGGAGAAATTCGTGGCCACCATGTACCACTATTTGCAGTTTGCTTATTATAAGTGTAAGTGACCCCGTGCAGGATCTTGAATGAGGTCCCAAGACGGCCCTGTTACCTATGGTGGCTGAGAAGGCCCATCAAAGCCGCGTACATGCTGTGCACAGAGACCCCGAGCTACAGGGCTTGAGTCCAGGTTTTGCCTCCTGTCCCCTGGGAAATCTTTGCTTCCTAGGGAGGTAGATAAAGGTGTAAGTAAAAATTGACATTTATTGAATGTAGGTGTAATTTACATTTGAAATCTTCACCAGACTGTGTGGGAAGAGCCTCCTTGAAGTTCAGGTTTAAAAGTTGTCATTATAAAAATAGCCACTAGGTGGCACAATTGAGTCATTTTCAGCAGGGTCATGCCTGCCAACCAGAGTGTGTTACATAATAGAGTTGTCTGCTTTGCCGGTTAGAAGTGCCTGTGGAAGGTGCCTGGGTAAATACCCAGGAGCTTGTGTCTCGTTTCTTATTTGACTGACTCCCCTCCCTTCCAAGACCAGTGCCACCCTGCAGAATCCCCATGTTGATGGTGATGTAGGGGTACAGTTCTAAGCAGGGGGGCTGGAGCAGGTTCGAACCCCTGTACCCAGGAGATGGCAGGACAAGGTAACATTTGGCTTCCAGTTCTGAGAGCCTACCGTGGTTTATCTTGTTGGTTTCTCTGGTTTCAAGTCTTTGTTATTTATTTGTCTATTTATGTATTTAGAAACCAAGTCTCATGTAGCCCAGACCGGCCTCAAACTCACTATATAGCCAAGGATGACTTTGAATCTCGGAGCCTCCCGCCTCCACCTCCTGGGTGCTGGGAACGTGCCATTATGTGTGGCTTATGGAGAAGTGGGGCTGGAACCCAGGGCTTCGTGGACGTTCAGCGAGTCCTCTACCACCTGAACTATACCCCCAGGCTTTCTTTATGTCTTCCAAATCTGGGTGGGTTGGAGGAGGGCCCACCTTCTCTGGGTATTGTTGTCCTCTCTTGATGGGACCCAGGAACTGCAGCCTCCAACAGGAAGCTTTGTAGTTAAACAGCCTCTGTTCCTCAGTCCCAGTGTGGTCCAGGCCTTGAGACCCACCTCCTGTGATGAGTCAGCACAGCCTGAGGGTGACCCGAGGCTTCCCCATCCTTTGGCCTGTACCCTGCCCACCTTCTGAGGTCAAGGGTTTTCTGGAGAAGGGGCTGGAGGGAAAGCCTTAGGCGTGGTCTTTTCCTGGAGGAAGGTCGAGCTTCTGCCTTCAAGGGGGTGGCCCTGGAGCTGCAGTGCGTGGCTTGCCCGCCTGCCTAGCCTCTTCTCTCTGGTTCCAGTGAACGACCTGAAGAACGCAGCCCCCTGCGCCGTCAGCTACCTGCTCTTCGACAAGAACGACAAGGTCATGCAACAGAATCTGGTCTACTACCAGTACCACAGGGACAAGTGGGGCCTCTCGGACGAGCATTTCCAGCCCAGACCTGTGAGTGTCCCACACTGGGTCCCCTCTGTCCTTCCTCCTTCCCGCCTTCAGGAGACTGCCTTGCCCTTCAGAGAGAGGCAATTCTGAAATGAAGGAGCTCTCTCTGTTTCTGGTTACTCTTGGTTCCCCCTGCCACTCTTGAATCAGGCCCTGACTCTGTAGCCCTGGCTGACCCAGAAGTCACTGTGCAGACCAGGCTGGCCTTGAGACTTGAGACCCACACCTCTGCTTCCTAAATGCTGGGATCAGAAGTATATGCCATCACACACTGCTTAGTGTTTTTCTTATATTTTTACTGTGTGTGTGTGTGTGTGTGTGTGTGTGTGTGTGTGTGTGCATGCCTGCACATGCAACAGCGTGCATGTGGAGCTCTGTTGATGTATCCAACCGTCTTATTAAATAAGAAACACAGAAACAATGTAAAAGAGAAAGCCGAGAGGTCAGAGCTCAGATCTAAAATCTCACCCTTCCTCCTGCTGTCCCAGCTTCGTGAAAAGAGAGCTACTTCCTGTCGGTTCGTTTTTTTATAGTATGTTATTCTGCCTTCTCATTGGTTGTAAACCCAAACACATGACTGCCTCGTCACTGTCTGAATGTACAGCCCCCTAGGTCTTAAAGGCATATGTCTCCAATGCTGGCTATATCCCTGAACACACAGAGATCTTATGGGATTAAAGGCGTGTGCCACCACCGCCACACTCTTGCTATGGCTCTAATAGCTCTGACCCCCGGACAACTTTATTTATTAACATACAATCAAAATAATATTTCAGTACAATTAGATTACCACCACATTTCCCCTTTTCTATTTTAATAAAAAGAAAAAAAGCAAAAGGTTATAACTAACAAAAGAAAAACTATATACAAAAGTACAATAACTATATACAATATATACAAGTAATAAATACCTAAACAGGTATTTGACAAATCAGAGAAAATAATTCCATTATCTATCCTATTTTGGTAAATCCAAGATGTATCTAATGCACTTTCTATCCTAATTAATTTTCAACTATAACTAACTAATCTTCAACCATAACTAACTAATCTTCAACTCCCTCAGAGACCCAAGAAGGGAATAATATTAGCTAACAAAAATAAAAAACAGGAAGTGCATGCAAGCAACTTCCAAAAAATTTTGTGAGTTGACAGAAACAGCCAGCTGTCTGGACAGTCACCTGAGGTTTCTCTGCAGTGTTGGGGCATCATCTTCAGCCTATAGGCTTAGTGTATCTGACAGACTCATTTGTGAAGTAGGATGTACACAAGGTCAACAGTTCAACCTCACATTGGGTGAGAGCAGTCCACGTACCAGAAACACCTGAATTCCACTAGTGTCCTGTCATGATTCAGGATTTTAAATTCTGGAAATTGTTGACAGTTTTTTAATTCAGCTGTCCATTCTTCTTGGCTGTGTATATATGGCTTCATCTCAGCAGAGCTCAGAGGACAGTTTAGGAGAATCAGTTCTCTCCTACGCAGTGGGTCCCAAGGATTGAACTCAAGCGGCCAGACTTGGTGGCAAGCACCTTTACCCAATGAGCCATTCTCCAGGCCCCCACAGCCTTTTAATCCCTTCTTTGAGTCAATATATTACTTATGCACACAGCCTGCATTTAGTTTTACAAAAATAGGATTCTACTTCTCATGGTGTTTTTGTAACTTACTTTGTCGTCCCCCCCAACACACACACACACACACACACACACACACACACACACACACACACACGTTTATGGTGTTAGAAGCCCGGAGCTCTCACATGCTAGGCAGGTGCTCCACCACTGAGCCACCTCCAGCCCTGGGTCTTTAGAGATAGGGTTTTACTGTCTAGCCCAGGCTGGTCCCAAATTTGCAGCCCTCCTGCTTCTGCCTCCCAAGTGCTAGGGTTATAGACTTTCAAGAATGAACCGTCTCTGATTCCTCTGGCAGATAAATGTGAGGCTTTATTCCTATGGTCAGGGGGTTAATTATATGTTTCATTGCCACTTTTGGGTATGGTGGCATCTGACTAATTCTAGCACTCTGGACACAGAGGCAATAGGATTGTTGTAAGTTTGAGGCTAGCCTGGGCTATAAAGCAACACTCTGTCCCAATAAAACAGAAACCCAGATTTTTTTTTTTTTTTTTGTAATTTCTTCAGGATTTTTGTATGCTGTCCTAGGCTTTCGTAAATAAATCTTCCATATCTCAATTCCTTGCTGAAACACACGTCCACACATTTACTCAGTTGCTGTGGAGATTGAACCCAGGACCTTGTTCATACTGGTCAAGTGCTCTATCACTAAGCTGCATTCCCAGGGTTTTTTTTTTTTTTGGTTGTTGTTGTTTTTTGTTTTTTGGTTTTTTTTGTTTTGTTTGAGACAGGGTCTCATATAGCACAGGCTGGCCTTGAGCTTGCTATGAAGGACGACTTTGAACTTCTGGTTTTTCCCAATCGCTTGTGAATACTTTCATCCCTCGAATGAAATCTGGTACCCTGTGCCCAGTTGCTGCCGGCTCTCACGTGAGAAATCTGGTCGCCTGATGGTTCTCTCTTGTGTCTGAACAGGAAGCAGTTCAGTTCTTTAATGTGACTACGCTCCAGAAAGAACTGTACAGCTTTGCTCAGGAGCACCTAATGGATGACGATGAGGTAAGCGTCCGTGCTCTGCACACGTCTGCCTAAGAGAAAACATGACTCATGTCTCTGCTAGAGTCCCTTGAAGGCTGAGTCCTCGATTAAACAAGGAACAGAAGGGGCCCTCGAGAAAATAGCTGCTCTGGGGGGTTAATGAAAGCCAGTGCTCTGGTGGGGAAAAGTCCGACTTTCTAGGAAGCCCAGGCTGGACCGCTGCTTCTTCTGTGGGAGAAATGTGTTTGGAATATGCACCAGATGTGTGTGTGTGTGTGTGTGTGTGTGTGTGTGTGTGTGTGTGTGTGTGTGTGTGAGATACAGGTTGGGGGCACTGGTCACTGCATGTGTGGGGGTCAGAGGACAACCCTGTGGAGTCAGTTCCCTCCTTCCACCTTTGTGTGGGTTCCAGGGATTGAACTCAGGTCACCAGACTTGTAGGGCAATTCCTTTACCCACTGAGCCATCTTGCTGGCCCCTCCACTTTATTTTTGGAAGCAAAGTCTCTCACAGAACCTGGAGTCTATTCATTCAGAGTGACTGGGAAGCCAGCTCCCGGATCCTCCTTCCTCTGTGTTCCTCCCCAGTGTCGAGGTGACAGACACGTGTCTGTGCCTTGGTGCTATGTACATGCATCCCGGGAATCAGAACTTGGGCCTTCAGCCTGAGCAGCAGGCATTTTATCCACAGAGCCATCTCCCCAGCCCTTTGTTTTTTTTAAGACAAGGTCTTGCCATGTGTCCAGACTAGCCTCGAAAGTGATATGTAGCCCAGGCTAGCTTTGAACTGCCCTGTCTCCTGCCCAAGTCTAAAGTGCAAGTGTGTCTTACCATGCCATGTTTTGGTTTTAAACGTTATTTATATGTGTGGGGGAAGGCCAGGGGCATGTCACATCACCAGTGTGGAGGTCAGAGGACAGCTTGAAGCAGATGGTTCTCTCCTTGCTGTGAAGCCCGACAACCTGGATTGAACCCAGGTTGTCGGGCTTCACAGCAAGCACCTTTACCCGCCGAGCTCTCTCTCAGGTCCCCACACCATCGTCTCTTAAAGAGTGTGGTGACTTGTTCTGCACTTTGGAGACACTTGGGAACCCCATCCCGTTTCCCCACCAGGGTATTATAAGATGTCCTTGCTGCTCCAAGTCCATCCTTTTCTGGAAGCAGATTTCCTGACTGGGTCTCCCTTAGGCAGCCCTTGGTTGTTTGTTTGAGGTGTTTTGTGTTTTGAGACAAGCTCTCACTTAGCACAGGCTGGCCCCCAGCTTGCAGTGTAGCTGAGGATGACCTTGAACTTCTGACCCTCCTACTGGGACCTCTCAAGTGCTGGCCTTGCAGAGATGTTCCACCATGCCCAGTGTCAACTCGGGACTTGACCCACGCCAGGCACACTCTGCACTCTACCTGCTGCGTGGTAGATATTTCCTGATGCTTCCTTCTTGATTCGTCCTGACTTCAAGTGGAGGGGCAGCCGGGCCACAGAGCAGCCATCTGTGGGTACCCTGATTAAAATTTAGAGAGATTTGTTTGGAAGGAACTGGAAAATGCTCTGTAAGAAATCTGGGCACTTGCTGTGTTTGGAGCCAGAAGAGAGCTGGGAGCTGCTTCTGCCCTGATCCTTCACATCCTGGGGGAGCCCGGAGGATGGGAAGTTCTGAGAGATGCTGGGCCTGGGCCGGGCCAGAGGCTCGGAGCTGCACCTCCCCTCCTCCCCTCCTCCCCTCCTCCCCTCCTCCCCTCCTCCCCTCCTCCCCTCCACCCACTCTTCCTACCATTCCAGTTCTGGAGGAAGCACCTCTGAGGAAGACAGGGTCGGGGGAGTTTCACCATGCTGATTCACAGGGCTACCGCCACTAAGGAAGACAGCGTCAGCCTTTTATGAAATAGGAGTGACCGTAGCTGTGAGAATGGAATGCCCACCGGGGGATGAAAGTGCTGTGCAAGTGAGGAAGTGGAGCCTGGGGATGTAGCTCGCTGGTGTGGCATTTACCTGCAATGCACAAAGCCCTGGGTTCAATCCCCGGGGCTGCTAAATAAATGAATAAAAAGTGATGCCCAGGCCTGAGCCTTAGATTGGGTCTCATTGAAGAGAGTCCCAGGGATGCTTTCAGAGTGAGTGTGGCTGTGGTGTTTTGGGAAGTGTGGGCTGCTGGTCAGAGTAGAAAGTACCAGAAGAATGTGTTCCTGAGGCAGAACTGAGGGACCAGGAGGGAGAAGGATGCCCAGAGCAGGGAACCATGTGGAGCCTTTCAGAGCGGTGGCTACACCATCTGCATGACGTGGGTTGTCTTTGGGGTGGCAGGTCGCTTGTCGCTGAGGTCACATGGGGTAGAAGATGAGGTTCCGTTCCTTGGGAGAGAGCAGTCAGGTCATCTGGGCTCTGAACCGGTAGGGGAACCTGCTTCGGCCCGAGCAGCCAGCCCATGGTGGCCTCGTGGATGGCTAACGGCCGCGTCTGCTCTGTCTTCCAGGGAGAGGTTGTGGAATACCTGGATGACCTGTTGGAGGCGGAAGAGGCTGGCTAGTCCACAGCAACTAAAGAGACTTCTCTTCTGGGTTGCCTTTTCCTCGAGTGCCTGGGTTGATGATACCTCAGAGCCTTCCCTTTTCAAAGGAAAGGGGAGCCACCATCTCTTACTATGCGGAACCGGGGTCCAGCCTGCCCTCCCTGTGTTCACACCGGTCTACCCACCTTCCCACCTGTCTTCTCTGTACTCACATTCGTCTTCATGGTCACGTGTCTCCCCAGCCATCTTCCTCATGTTCACACCCGTCTTTCTTCCCACCCACACCTTCCCATCATCCCGTCTGTCCCCCATGTTCACATTTGTCTTGTCCTCCCCAGAAAGACAGTCTTCTGTGGTCTGTTTTTTAATCCCTGAAAAAAAAAATCAGTATTATTTTTTAAGTAAGAAAAACACTAAAAGATGATAAATATATTTGAAGAATTCTTTGGTCTCTCTGCCCTTCTAGACTCATCTCCTTTACTTCACTTTCTTGTTTTGTTTTGTTTTTTTCAAGACAGGGTTTCTCTGTGTAGTTTTGGTGCCTGTCCTGGAACTCACTCTGTAGACCAGGCTGGCCTCGAACTCACAGAGATCCGCCTGACTCTGCCTCCCGAGTGCTGGGATTAAGGGTGTATGCCACCACTATCACCGGGCTTACTTCCTCTTTTTTTTTATATTATTATGTCTGGGATCCAGCCCCAGGAATGGTGCTGACCGGATTTACAGTGGATCTTCCCACCTCAGGTAACAGAGTCTAGGACCCCTTCACAGACATGCCCAGAAGCCCTTCCTGTGGGTGATTCTGGATCCTGTTAAGCTGATATCCGATGCTAGCCACTGTGCTGCTCTCACAGTTTAGAGTCTGCAGGAAGAGGAACATGGGTTTGCAGGAGCCTGTGTATCCTAGGTGTAGGATGCTGACTGCAGAAAAATGAAGCAGGGAAGAGCAGGAGTTGGAATGAGGGTGAAAAGTGAGATCAGGGTGACTGAGAAGGTGATGTTGAAGCCAAGGCTTTGGGGCATCAGGTCTTGGTGTAGCATTCCGGATCCAGGGAAGAACAGGGGCAGAGTTCCTGGAAGGAAGGGCACTGTTATCAGTGTGATTGGGAAGCAGCAGGAGGCCTGCAGAGAGGCATGGGCCAGGGACAGAGGGAAGGCTAGGCAGGCATGTGGACGGGATGGGCCAGGGATGGAGAGAAGGCTAGGCAGGCATGTGGACCGGATGGGCCAGGGATGGAGAGAAGGCTAGGCAGGCATGTGGACCAGATGGGCCAGGGATGGAGGGAAGGCTAGGCTGGCACGCAGGCTGGAGACCAATGGCCAGGGAAGGCCTTTGGCTTGTGCTGAAGGGTAGAAACAGTGCAGGTTTGCGTGGAGGAGAGTCAGCTGACTTCACAGTGGTCACCCACTGCCCTGCTGTGGGGACCTGAGCAGAGGGGTGGGAACAGGGTGCTGTGAGTGGGCAGCTGCATCACAGCGATGGCGGTACCAGGGAGGGGGCCGTTTCTAGACGGAATTTGAAAGCGCAGCCCATGGGAGTTGATAATAGGGCATGTGCGCAATGTAAGAGGAGAGGGCTTAAAGATGGCTTCCAAGTTTGGGCCTGAACACGGAAGGACGAAGCTCTCATTGGCCAACGTAGATGAGATGGTGAGATTGTGAGAGGTTGATGTTGTCAGCCTGACAGGATTTAGAGTCACCTAGGAGACAAGCCTCTAGGTATGCCTGTGAGGAAGATTCTGTGGGTAAACTGAGGTAGAAAGACCCACCCTAACTGTGCATGGCCCCCTCCTGGGCTGGGGCCCTGGACAGAAAATCAGGAGAAAGTGAGTGGGGTACTTCCTGAGCTAACTGAATGTGCCCAGCTGCCGCCTGCCACTCCCCTTTCCCACAGTGGAATGTCTTCCTGAACTGGAAGCAGAAATAAACCCTTTCCCCTGAAGTGCTTCTTGCGGGCTCCTTGGTCACAGTCACCGGGAAGTAACTGATGGCACCAGTGCCTGGGAAAGGATCTGGCGCGGGGCTGGTGGCCTGACATTGGTCTGAGAGGCTCAGGCAGAGCCTGAGGCAGGGACCTGAGCAACACAGTTTTTCTTTTTAATCCATGTGGAAGTGTGTGGGCACATGCATTCCACAGCAAGCATGTAAAGGTCAAAGGGCAGCCTTGGGTGTAGACCTCAAGATCCATCCTGGTCACTGCTAAGTAGTCCAGGCTAGCTGACCCAGGGTGGGCCCAGGGATTCTTCTGCCCCTGCCTTCTTTCTCACTATAGGATTGCTGGGTTACAGATATGATTCTGGGGTTTGAACTCATCATTGTGAGTCCCCATCATTGTGAGGCAAATACTTTACCCACTGACCCTCCCCTTAGTCCTGCAGAAGAGATGTTTTTTAAAGATTTATTTACTATGTACACAGTGTTCTGCCTGCATGTGTCCCAGGCCAGAAGAGGGCGCCACATCTCATTACAGATGGTTGTGAGCCACCATGTGCTTGCTGGGAATTGAACTCAGGACCTCTGGAAGATCAGCCGGTGCTCTTAACTTCTGAGCTATCTCTCCAGCCCCCCACAGATGGTTTCTTAAGGGGTGCTCCCAAGGACCCCTGCAACAGCGTCTTTCAGGTACTTGTTGGCAACCTTTAATGGCTGGTGACTGCCACTAAGGACTGCTCTCTTGAAGAGAAGCCACAAGTCTGCCATAGCCAGCATGCCTGGGGTTCTGGAGTTCTGGGGGTGACTGGGAAACTCACTGACTGGGGAGTCCCCAGCATGTCAGTAGCACATGAAGCCGTCAGGTATAGAGGGATATGTATGATGAGATGCTGCCATGTGGAGCCCAGAACAGCCCAAGGCTCTCTAGGAGATGAGGAGAGACCAGAGGAGCTAGCCTTGGGCCAGAGAAGGCCAGAGGGATAAGGAGTCCTGGAACCTGAGCTTGCTTTCTTCCTACCTGGAAGCACTTGTCTAGTTGGGACCCTGTGTGGGTAGAGAGGCAGGCCCAGCACTTGGGAGATGACCACTATGAACTGAAACAACACAGAAGTCTCTGTATTATGGTGGTCAGTTGAGGACAGGAAACCCACACACATGGTGGGCATGGCAGCTCAGGTGGTAAAGTACAGCATGAGGACCGGAGTTCCAGAACCCATCTTAAAACACCGACAGCAGCTGGCAAGACAGCTCAGGAGGGAAAGGTGGCGGCCACTGACCAACAACCTGAGTTCAGCTCCCCAGACACATGGTAGGAGGTTGGAACTGATTGCTACAGACCGTCCTCTGACCCTCACCTGCATCACACACACACACTAAATAAAAATGTTAGAGAAAAAGAAGCTGGGCCTGGAAGTGGGCCGGGAACAAGCCAACTCCTTCAGGCCAACCAGAGACCCTGTCTCCAGGATTGACACTGGAGATTGTCCTCTGGCCTGTACACATGTGTACACACACGTGCACATATATGCATACTCATACTTGTGCTTTTACACACACACACACACACACACACACACACACACACACACACTTGTATTTTTCCAGGCTTTTTTTTTTTTTGTGCCGAATGTCGTTTATTGAAGGAGGGAAGAGGTCTTAAATAGATTTACAGCACAGTGGGAGAACCCTGGAGGGCAGAAGTTTGCTACAGATATTTCACAATCTTGCATCTAAACTGTTAACGCCCATTGTGCAGGATACATAGACAAGGAACTTCCCTTAAGCATTCAGGAGGGTGAAACCCAGGAGGGAATTAGCATAGGGAGGAATATCAAGGTCAAGGTCAGCAAGCAAGGCAACAGTTATCCAAAACGGGGGCTAGGGCCCTACAGGTCCCCCTTTTACTAATAAATGAGCTTCTGACTTAGGTTGCATGGGACGTGAGCAGGTTACCTTACCCATCATGGAGATGCCTGCCCAGGCCACACAGGCACTCTGTCTTAGGTTTGTGATCGCCCCCCAGGCATTACCTGTCTCTGATTACTCATTATCATTCAGGCTCAATCATGTGTGAGCTGCAGAGTTAACTGCTGCTAAAGATCTCAAAGTGGCACTGGGCTTGCAATCTGTGTGTTCAAAACAGAAAAGACCAACAGAGGTCCTAACCCACCCATAGCCAGTAGGCTAAAGGCAACTGAGCCATTCCCTTCCTTAATGAGCCTTACTGCAAATTGGAGTCCTTGTAAGATGGTATCCCAAAGGCAAATGGAACTTGAGTTTATAAATTTATAATTTTAAAAGTCAATCGAAATGTATATAACTATTGAATTAAATTTATCATGCCCAATATAATGAAATATTAATTAACTGTGGTAGCTACTTTTGCTGCCAGGGTCTCCATTGTGCTAGCTGTAGTAAGCAATTATGAAATGGTAATCCCAGAAACAGTAGCAATGGTGGCCATCTCTGTTATAACAGCAACAACAGCAGCAGCAATGTCAATTCTCCTATGGAGTGTGTGGGCATCCATTGACATGGATACAACTCCAGGAACACAAACCACCAAGGTCCATTTTTCTTGATCCCAGGACGACTTAATCAGGCAGCTCTGTAAAAGAACAACTAAGAACCATAAAGAAAAAACAGGCAGCTCACAAGGAGCATAACTAATGGTCTTATAATGGCCACATTTAGGCTGATTTTTTTTTTTTTGGTTTTTCAAGACAGGGTTTATCTGTGTAGCTTTGCGCTTTTCCTGGAACTCACTTGGTAGCCAAGGCTGGCCTTGACTCACTGAGATCTGCCTGGCTCTGCCTCCCAAGTGCTGGGATTAAAGGCGTGCGCCACCAATTTCCAGCTAGGCTGATAAATTTTAAGATATCTTCAAAGGGGGCTAAATGAATTTCAGGAGGCCAATAAATGATGCACAGAGCCACTCCTAAAAAGTATGTGTTACACCAGCTTGAAGAGGATTTTGAAAATGAAAAGGCTTAGTTGGCATGACCTTCAGGGTTATTCCAGGCTTCTTTTTTATTCCCCAGGACACATTTTGAACCCCTTGGGAACTCAAGAACGTCCTAGTCCTCCTGCATCGTTAGGTCCTCACCCCCACCCCCCAAGAGCTTGTCCTCTTTCACCTGCACATGGGTCTTCACAGTGGGGGCTCAGCCAGGGTACACAACCCAATGAGTCTCCCGTGCAGTTGGACTTTCCTTTGGACCATCAGCTCACTAGTGACAACGCAGAGACTTACTGTTAATTATGAAAGCTTGACCTTAGCTTAGGCTTGTCCCACGAGCTCTTATAATTTAAATTCTCCCATTTTTTTTAAAAATTGATTTTCATTCTACCATGTGGCTTTTACCTCTCTCCCATTTTGTGTGTCTGCCTCGTTCCATGACCCCTACTTTCTCTCTCTCTCTGCCTGGAAGTCCCAACTATACCTCCTGCCTAGCTATTGGCCATCTAGGTCTTTTTGTTTGTTTGTTTTTTTAAGATTTTATTTTATTTTATTTATTTATTTTTTGGTTTTTCGAGACAGGGTTTCTCTGTGTAGCCTTGCGCCTTTCCTGGATCTTGCTCTGTAGACCAGGCTGGCCTCGAACTCACAAAGATCTGCCTGGCTCTGCCTCCCGAGTGCTGGGATTAAAGGCGTGCGCCACCACCGCCTGGCAGATTTTATTTTATTTTTTTATTATGTATACAGCATATATGACAGCAGGCTAGAAGAGAGCACCAGATCTCATTACAGATGGTTGTGAGCTACCATGTGGTTGCTGGGAAGTGAACTCAGGACCTCTGGAAGAGCAGCCAGTGCTCTTAACCACTGAGCCAACTCTCCAGCCCACCATCTAGGTCTTTATTAAACCAATCACAGCAATACATCTTTACACAGTGTACAAACATCCCACAACACTTCTGCCCCTTCCCTCTCAGGCTGAGCTACCCCATGGAGGTGGTGTTTGTACCTCCAGGAGACCCTTTGGGTAAGGGGTAGGTGTCACTCTGGGATACAGGTGACCTCAGCATCCTTGCAGTTCAGTCCCCTCCTCTCAGTGACCAGTGACTTCCAGGTAGGGCAGATAGCTCTTTCCCACCAGTCCTAATTAGTATTAACTGCCAACTTGACACAGTCTAGGACCATCTGGAAAGGAGTCTCAATTGATTAATTCTCTTCATTAAGTTGGTCTGTGGGCATTGTCTTTATTTTAAAATTTGTTTTTATGTGTATAGGTGTGTCTTAGGGTTTCTATTACTGTGAAGAGACACCATGACCACAGCAACTCTGATAAAGGAAAGCATTTAATTGAGATGGCTCACTTACAGTTTAGAGGTTTAGTCCATTATCATCATGGTGGGAAGCAAGGCAGCATGCAGGACATGGTGCTAGAGAAGGAGCTGAGAGTTCTGCATCTTGACTCACAAGCAACAAGAAGTGGACTGTCACACTGAGCATGGCTTGAGCATATAGGAGACCCAAAGCCTCCACAGTGGCACACTTCCTCTAACAAGGCCACATCTACTCCAGCAAAGCTGCATCTCCTAATAGTGCCACTCCCTTTGGGGACTATTTTCTTTCAAACCACCACAAGATGTTTTGCCTTCGTGTATGTCTGCCTGCAATGTGCATACCTGGTACCTGAGGAGGCCAGAAGATCCCCTGGAACTGGAATTACAGACAGCTGTGAACCACCACATGGGTTCTAGGACTAGAACCTGTGTCCTCCGGAAAAGCAGAGGTGCTCTTGACTGCTAAGCCATCTCTCCAGTCCTGAAGGATTGTCTTGATTATTTTAACTGATGTAGGTGGGCCCAACCCACTGTGGGTGGAACCATTTCCTGGACAGGTGGTCCTGGTCTATATAAGACAGCTCATCAAGCACAAGCCAGCAAGCCATGATCCTTAGTGATGCCTGCCTTCAGGGTTCTGGCTTGAGTTCCTGCCTTGACTTCCATCAATGATGGGTGACAAGAACACAGAATGGCGGGTTCTCCTGCCTCACCTTGCCCCACCCACTATTCTACCAGAGAAACTTCATTCAGAGAAAGGGCTGGGGGGAGTCTCGAAGCAGGGCTGTGACACTTCAGGCACAGGTTAGCGCTGCCCCAGAACTCCAGGTCTGTGCAGGGAACCTAGTGGTTGCTCAATTTGCTTTAAAGCTGTAGTTTTCTTTCCAGCCATGTGATAAGGGGCAAAGTGACATCTTCAGGTGCTCACACATCTCTGTGGCCCTTAAAGTGGCTGCCTGGTCCTTGTTCTTGGAGTCAGGGTGATATGGTTAGGGTTGAGTCGGAACCCTTAGAAGCTGGCCTCCCATCCCAGCAATGTGTTCCCTGGCGACAATATGGTTGACCCTGACAATGCCGTGACTTGAATTACTAAATTTTGTTTGTTTGTTTGAGGCAGGGCATCTCTATGTAACTCAGGCTGGCTCAGGACTTGCCATGTAGCTCTGGCTGGCCTGGGAAGTTGTAGTTCTTGCCTTAGCGTTCTGAATGCTGGGATTACCGGTAGGCATGCACAACCGAATCCAGTGCAATTATTTTATTTCAAAGGAAACCAAATCTTCTCTCTTAAGAAAACAAATGTGAACTTGCTCCTTCATATCTACCATGCGATCGCTCAGTGGCTCAGCCAGTGCCTTCCTGCCTCTGTTTCTTGGAAGGGCCTAGAAGGTCTCTACATTCCATAGGGCCAGCATCAGCTTGGTCTATCTTTTGAAAAAGAGTTTTCTTTTAAAGCATGCAGTATAAGTTTACAGGATTCTCCATGTCTGCTCTGAGATGCCTTATTTGTTCTCTGTCCGACCAGCGAGGAGCAATGGCTATCCTGAGGCGACCCCCGTCATGGTAGGGCATCGTCTAACTCCAGAAACCTCAAGCAGTCTGAGTGTCACCTCCCTTCAAAGGGCCTAAGGACTATCACTGGGATTACTCAGACTCAACGTGTAATCTGTTTTTTTTTTTTTTTTTTTTTGAGACCTATAGACTTAGTTTATAGCCCAGGCTGGTTTTGAACTCATGACAATCATCCTATTTCAGCCTCTCAAGTGCTGGGATGATAGGCAGGAGCCCTGCACCAGCCTTAGACTTGACTTGCAGAGAGGAGAAATGCCAAGGAAGAGTTCATGTACAGACATGCATGTAAGGTCAACCAACAGCCTACCAGATTCAACACTATTTCTTGTTGTTTTGAGACAGGGTCTCACTAGGGAGCCCTGCCTAACCTAGAACTTGCTATATAAACCAGGCTAGCCTCAAAGTCACAGAGATCCACCTGCCTCTGCCTCCTGATTGCTGAGATTAAAGGTGCATACCAACACACCTGACTATTTCTTCTTCTTCCTTCTCACCTTTCTTTCTTTCTTTCTTCCTTCCTCCCTCCCTCCCTCCCTTCCTTCCTTCCTTCTTTTTTTTTTTTTTTTTTGAAACAGAGTCTCCTGTAGCCTGGGCTTACCTCAGAGTCCTTATGTAGATGAAGATGACCTTGAACTCCTGTCCTCCTGCTTTTAACCTGAAAGTGCTGGGATTACAGGTGTGAGCCGTCATCCTTGGAGTAAAAGGAATTTTGGAATGTTTGATGGGGGCAGTAATGGGGATTGAATCTGGGGCCTTGTGCATGCTAGGCAAACACTCAGCCGGTGAGCTATGTCCCCAGCCCAGACCACCAGGTCCAATACCCAAGTATCTTTCTGAGTCAAGGCATTCTGGTGGCCACTAACGGCTCCACTCACCTCCGGGGGCCAGGAGAGCTGCTGGGAATGTTACCCACAAAGGCTGCCTTGGGAAGGAAATGTGTGCTCTTAGGAGCCCTTATTAAGGGAATGTTAAGCACAGAAATGTTATTGAACCCAACCCAGTGGCAAACAGAAAAAGATCTGTTAGATTGTCAGTGGGCAAGGGTTTATTATAGCCACCGGGGGAATAAACAGTGGCCGGTTTCTGCCAACTTTTATGGAAATAACGTTTTTTAAGTTTTAAATGTGAGCTGCAAACCAAAGCTACTTCAGTTAAAAAAAAAATTTCAATACTTAAACTGTGGGGAGAAGATGGATTGGCGCCAGAGAAAACATTCTCCTTTAATAGTGTTTGAACATGGGATGGCAGCGCAGTTTGTAGCGAGGCTGTGAGAAGAAACCACAGCTAATCGTTCATCGCAGCTGTCTGAACTCTTGATCTTCTGCCATCCCCCAAACAGCGACTTCTTTTTTCTGGTGACTCCAGACTTGAATGACCTAGTGTGGAGAGCAGAAACTATGTACCAGGGGGTGGGGTGAGGGGGACCTTAAGTGAGCCTCACTCAAAAGGTTTGTGTATTGCCCTTCCTGTCTGCAGCTAGGGCAGGACCACTTCCCATCTCTGTCTCTGTGGCATGTTCCTGCAAGAGCAGACACCAGGGATGCAGCTCAGGTTTGCCGGGGCTGGCCCACTCAAACCCCAGCCGGGGGCAGCAATGTTGTGCGAGTGCTTTTGGAAACTCTCTCTTGGTAGCGCGGAAACAGCTCCATCCTAGCACCTCAGACCATCTGCCACAAGTTCCTGGCTCGGGGTGCTTGTGGCTTTAGTTCAGTACCTTCTTGGAGCTGGTACTCAGGACACCGGTGCCTCAGTTTACAAGTGAACATAGCCATGAGCTGTGGTGGTTCGTGCTTGAGAACAGGAGGTTGAGCCAGGAGATCACAAATTTGAGACCAACGTTGGGTGTTAGTTCTAGGCCAGCCTGGGCTAAATGGCAGGACTGTGCCTTGAAAACAAAAAACAACAAAAGGAGGTAGTGGTGCACGCCTTTAATCATCCCAGCACTCGGGAGGCAGAGCCAGGCAGATCTCTGTGAGTTCAAGGCCAGCCTGGTCTACAGAGTGAGTTGCAGGAAAGGCGCAAAGCTACACAGAGAAACCCTGTCTCGAAAAACCAAAAAAAAAAAAAAGGGAGGGGGAGGCTTGATAGTTCAGCTGTCATGGTGCCTGCCAGGCAAGCCTGAGGACCCGAGTTCGATTCCCAGCAGTGTATGAGAAAGAAAAAACAAAGCAGATGTGGTGATGCGCAGTTATAATCCCAGCACTGGGGAGGAAGAAACAGGAACACTTTCGGGATTCCCTGGCCAGCCAGCCTGCCTAGATCCCAGGAAAAGACCCTGTCTGGAAACACAGCTCCTGAGGAATCACACCTCAGGTCGACCTCCCCCTGCACAGGTGTGCACACACAATGGAAAAGGGATTAGTAAATAAGGCCTGTCAACGCAAAATAGAGTTTTAGTTCCCACAAAGATGGTGAGCAATAGCCCAAATGTTATTTCTGGCCCTGCCTACCTCTTGAGTTAGGGTGGTATGTTCAGTCTGCGTCTTGGAGGAAACTAGAATTTGGAAAATAGTTGGGAAAAGAAGCTTTTTTTTTTTTTAAAGCTACTTTAAATGTTTTATTTTGCTTATTTCTCACTGTTTCTCGCCCATCCGCTGGGCTCGGGACTGCAGCCACACCCAGTCATTCCAGGACACTACCGCAATGGATTCTTTGCTCTCAAGTCCATGAGATTTCTGACATTCACCTACCAGGACAGAATCTTCACAGCCAGATCCGTGGGTCTCCCCAAGTCCAGGTGGCTTCTGGAGCCCTGGGCTGGCCAGGATTGGGTGAAGCAGGAGAGGCCCCTCCCTCTCCATGAGAAGACTTCCAGAGGAGATCTGGAGTCCCAGAAGGAAAAATATTTGCTGTCTATTTCAAACAAGAACCAGAGCATTTTTGGACAGGAGAGCCCGTGGTAGCTCCTCCATGTTGTCTCCAAAAGGCAGGGGAGGACAGAAAGAGAAGGCGGAGCAGGAAGAATAAAGAACTAGCCGGTACTGAAACAAGGGACTCTTGGCATGGTGGTACATGGCCAGAATCCTAACATACTGAAAGGCGGAAGCAGAAGGATTGCTGTAGGTAGAAGTTTCTGCCCTGCAATCCACTCCCAAGTAACCAACACAGAGATTCAATATCCAGCCGACAGCTCACGCTTTGTTACTAGCTCTTAGAACTTAAATGAACCCATTTCTATTTATGTATTGCCATGTGGCTTGTGGCTTCACCTGTCCTCCAGCACGGCGTACTCCCTCTTAGCATCCTGGAGACTCCTCTGACTCCGCCCTTCTTACTCCCAGTATTTTCTCTGCCCCCAAAATCCTAGCTATCAGCCAATCAACTTTTTATTAACAAAGAGAGCAACACATTTTCACAGTGTACAGAAGGATTATTCCACAGCAGACTGCATTTTGAGCTAACCTTGGGCTACATGGCAAGACCTTATCTCAAAACCAAACTACTCAAACAAAAAACCCAACCAAAACAAAACAAAATAATAAGGAAGCCTATTTGACATGGACTTGGAAGCCTTCCCCGCATCTATTAAGGTGGTTGTGGGTTCTGTGCTGGAGTCTCTGTGTGTGCTTTATCATGTGTATTGATTTGTGGAGCCTGGATCATCTTTGTATTCTTAGAATGAGGCCAAATTGAAAATGGTATATACTTAAAAATGGATTGTTGAATTCAGTTTGCAAGTATTGTACTAAATTTTTTTGTGTCTATGTTCATGGACTATTAGTCTATATTCTTTTGTTATGTCCTTCCTGGCTCTGGTATTATTGTAATATTGGTCTCATAGAATGAGTTTGGCAATGTTCCTTCAATTTCTATTTCATGTAATAGTTTGAGGAACATTCACGTTAGTCACTTTTTAAAGGTCTGGTAGAACTCAGCAGTGAATCTGTGTGGTCATGGGTTTTCTTCACTGGGAGACACTTCATTATTGCTTCAGTCTCCTTGCTCAGTATAGATAAATATTGTTGATATATTTTTTTATTTAACTTTGGTTGGTCATATATGCCCAGGAATTATTTCCTCTTGATTTCTCAGCACTTTGGAATTTAGATTTTCAAAGCATTGCTTAACAGTCCCCTGTGGGGCTGGAGAGATGGTTCAGAGGTTAAGAGCACTGGCTGCTCTTCCAGAGGTCCTGAGTTCAATTCCCAGCAACCACATGGTGGCACCATCTATAATGAGATCTGGTGCCCTCTTCTGGTGTGCAGGCATACATGCAGGCAGAACATTGTATACATGATAAATAAATCTTAAAAAAAAAAAAAAAAAAAAAAAAGAAGCAGCTGAGCAGTGGTGGCCCACACCTTTAATCCCAGCACTCAGGAAGCAGAGGCAGGTGGGTCTCTATGAATTCGAGGCCAGCCTGGTCTACAGAGCGAGATCCAGGACAGGCACCAAAAAAACTACACAGAGAAACCCTGTCTCAGAAAAAACAAACAAACAAAAAAGAAACAACAACAAAAACCCCTGCCTTTGGTTGATATCTATTGTAGCCTCCTCCTTTCCATCTCTAATTTTATTTTATTTCATTTATTTTTGGTTTTTCAAGACAGGGTTCTCTCTCTCTCTCTCTCTCTCTGTCTGTCTCTCTCTCTCTCTCTCTCTCTCTGCTTGTTTTCTTTGAAACAAGGTTTTTTTTTTTTTGTTTTTTTTTTTTTTTTTTTTGTGTGTTGTGTGTGTTGTGTGTGTGTGTGTAAAACTTTGGAGCCTGTCCTGGATCTCACTCTGTAGACCAGGCTGGCCTCAAACTCAAAGAGATCCGTCTGACTCTGCCTCCTGAGTGCTGGGATTAAAGGTGACAACCACCTGGCCCATCTCTATTTTATTAATTTGGGTTTCTTCTTTCCTGTGGCTACTTTTGCTTAGGACTTGTGGAACTTGTTTATGTTTTGAAGTAACCTGCCCTTTGATTCTTTGTATCTTTTCCCACTCAGTCTCGTGTCTCAGCTTTATTATGTCTACTGCTGACTGGAGTTGGGCTTGTTCGCTAAAAAATATTGGCGTGCATTCATTCCGTTATTTATCTGGGGCTTCTTTAGTATTTTACTCTTATTTATGCGTATGTGTGTGTGCACATGTGTGTGGGTGCCTGAGGAGTTCCCAGGAGGGTGCTGGAGTCCCTGGAGCTGGAGTTACAGGTGGTTGTGAGGGGCCAGTGTGGGTGCTGGGAACAGAACTCCTGTCCTCTGTAAGAGCAGCCAGTGCTTTTAACAGCTGAGGCATCTCTTCTGCTTCCTCTTTGGTTTTTAAGCATTTTTATTTTAAAAGAATTACTGTTTTATTTTGATAGGTATTTTGTCTGTATATCTGTGTAGGCCAGATTTTATGGTGTCTGATCTCCTAGAATTGGAGTTTCAGAAGATTGTGAGCTACCATGTGGGTGCTGGGAACTGGATCTAGGTTCTCTCAAAGAGCAGCTAGTAGCGGGGCTACTCGGGAAGCAGAGAAACCCTGCCGCGAAAAACAAAAAACAAAACAAAAAGAGCAGCTAGTGCTTTTAACCACTGAGCTATCTTTCCAGCCCTGATTTAAAAAGTATTTTTTAGGTTTATTTATTTTATGTGGGAGTGTTTGTGAGCCTTGTGCCTGTTGTTCACAGAGTCAGAAGAGGTTCCGATCCCTTGGAACTGAGTTACAGCCAGTTGTGAGCTGCCACGTGGTGCTGGAATCAGCCTGGTTCTGCAAAAAAGTTTTTTTTTTTTTTTTTTTTTTTTTTTTTTTTTGTGGAAGAGTTTTGTGAGCTTGTGCCTGTTTCCAGAATTACTTGTAGCCAGGCTGCGATCCTTGGAACTACAGAGATCAGCCTGTGCTGCTCACGAGTGCTGGAATAAACCTGCGCCCCACCTGCCAAACAAGTCTTCTTAACCACTGTGCGCCTCCTCTCCAGCGCTGAGCCCTGAAGTTTTAAATGTAAGCATTCATAGTTACACACTTCCGTTTTGGCTGTAACCAGAGCTTTCACCACCGTCCTTTGCATCAGCTTGTGAACTCCTTCCTCGGGGGTCTACTAACCATTCAAGTGTGTGTCCAATTCCTACGCTTGTATCATTTCTTCTGCTATTGTTTTCTAGTTTTACTCCCCTATGATTTGATATGAGAAATGGTTAATATTATTACAGCTGTTGTATCGGTTTGAATTTACGTTGAGTCCTGGGATCCTGGGAATATTTGAATGTCAATCAAAGTCCTACATCTGGATTCCTGAAGCATGTGAGCAGGTGCTCTCAAGAGGGTGTGTGTTTTGGGGGGACAACAGGAGGATGGAGCAGGATATGTTCTCAATTGGACAAGCTGTGGCTGACCTCATGGGAGCCCTGGAGCACGAATTATACAAGAGAGTCTCCATTTTAGCCAGGGAGGCGGGCCCATTTGATCTCCATGGTAACTGGCCCAACCGGGAAGAAGGTGGGTCTCACTTCCGAGTACTTGGGAGTATTTCAGCAGCTGCCAAGTATCTGTAACATGGGAGGCTTGCAAGTCATAGACCCGTGGCTACGGCTTAAGGGGATGATGACTCAAAGAGACAGCATTGGTGCTACTGATCTCTGCATACGGCATCCCACCCAGCTGGATCTTTCTCTGCATATAGCATCCTACCCAGATGGACCTCTTCCTCTGCACCCAGCTGGATCTCTCTCTGCATATAGCATCCTACCCAGATGGACCTCTTCCTCTGCATACAGCATCTCACCCAGCCGGACCTCTTTGCCTCCCTTTCTCGATCCTTACGGTGTATACTACCTGGGCTTCCTCACCTTCTGACTTCCTGTTGCTAAATGGACACATGTACAGAAGACTGTAGAGAGAAGTAGTCAGTTCCTTACTTCCAACTGCTCCAGGTCATAGCTGGAGCATAGCTGCATCTTCCCCAAAACCAGAGCTCCCTTTGCAGTGTCCTTCTGATTGCCTATGCTGTCACTGAGTTCCATGCCAGCTCCCTACTGACCTTTGGTACCTCTCTCAGGCCATACCTTGGCAGACATCTAACCCTCTTTAATTATTCCTTTGAGAGTCTACCTATTGAGAGGGTCTAACTGTTGAGAGGGTGTACCTGTTGAGAGGGTCTACCTGTTGAGAGGGTCTACCTGTTGAGAGGGTCTACCTGTTGAGAGGGTCTACCTGTTGGGAGGGTCTACCTGTTGAGAGGGGTCATTGGCTGTGTTCTCTCAGACCTTACCATGCCCACTCATCACCAGACACCTTGATCAGTGAGGTTCTAGGTCAGCACATCTAGAGAAGGCCCAAATTCTATATTTCTAGCATGTTCTCCACCTCCATCACCCCCACCTTCTCAGTAGTTCTAGTCAGACATCTAGAAGTGATTCTATATTTCTAGCATGTTCTCCAAGTCCCTCTGTGGTTGGCATGAGGAGGATGGAAGGAGTGGAGAAGAAGGAGAGGAGGAGGAGCCCTGTACCCCTCCTCCCCACAGTCCTACAGAAGGAGATAACAGCTGAGGTCGGGGGTCAGAGAGTCGCCATCAGCACTGCCAGCACTAAGACACTTTGCACGATTACCAGGGAGATCTTAAAAGAAGTCATGGTCGGGCAGGGGAGGTGGCTCAGTGGGTGAGCACTTACAGCATGCGTGGAGACCCAGGGTTGACCTCCGGAACCCACCCACTTAAAGCCAGGCCCAGGAGCACACATCTGTGACCCCTTTGCTCCTGCTGACAGATGTGAGTCAGAGACGCGTCCCTGGTAGCTCACAGGCCAGCTAGTCTGGCTATGCAGAGTGAACAACAGGACTCTCTGTCTCAAACAATGTGGCCCTCTGACGTACACACACAGTTATCACACAGACACACACACACACACACACACACACACACAGATATGGACACACCCACATACAGACACTACACACAGAAACACACACTCACATACAGACACTCACACACAGAAACACACACTCACATACAGACACACACAGAAACACACACACACATGAATTTGTTCATACACACCATATACACTCATACATTTTTTAAAAAGGTGCAATAATGTAGAAATGAAATACATGCATCAAGTGTTTGTGGGAAATAACTGTTTATTTTAAATATATCAAAAGCTTTATATTAAGGAAACCCTTTCCCTCCCCATTCTCCAGGCATTGGCAGTGGCAGCTTGGGTCCTAGTGATCTAGCTAAGCGTGTCCTCCCAACATGCAGGCTCATGTTCTTTCATCTTTATTTAGATGACAACAGATCTTTGAAATTTACGAGCTGATGCACTGAGCTTACTTTACAGTTCATGTCTACAAAAGAATGCATTGATGTGTTAATAATTTACAATAAACTTATTAGTTCACTTGTATTAATGCCATCTACTCACGTGTTGATATAAATTCAGTGTTCCGGGTTAATTTTAGTTACTGACAGAACCCCCATGTGGAGACAGAGGCTATTTTACATAACTAGGAATAAAAATAGAGACGCTACCTCACAAGAGATTAGACTCTAATTTAAAAATATACAGTCTCTGGGTTTACTCCATCGAGTTCTTCTTTGGCTACGTACAGAAAGCATCTTCTCCCTCCTCTCCATTTCCTCTGCAGCAAAGCTATTCTAGCAGGCTCCCTCAGGCATTCATTTGGCCTAGTTACGGTCGTTGGGATTTTGTATGGTGTTACATTGTCGTTTTCCAAAGCTCACATCAAACACGTGACAGCGCAGAAGATGTATCATGAGATCTTTTTTCTTCCTTTGGTAAAATACCATCACCAATGTTTTTGTTCTGGTGGTACCAGAGTTTGAACCCAGGGCCTCACACCTGCCAGACAGTCACTGCCACTAAGCCACATTCCCTGTCACCTGCTTTTCAACAGTAAAGCCACCACCAATAAAGACATGTACCACGATTTCCTGTGCCATACAAAAGTAGACACTCCCATGGTGCCTCGGAATAAATATGTAGCCTCCATCACTTTCACGCCTTCAGGAAGGAATTCAGATGGAAAAGCATGGTGTGCTGACTGCTGGGCTAATACCCTGGAGACAGCCGGAAGTGACACTTCACACGCTGCTGTCAGAGATGCTGAGGTCAAGCTAGACAGTACATGAGGTACTCACCTCCCTGTCTCCAGGCCTTCCTGGGTTCCAAGATCACCACAGATGACAGAAGCCAATGGCTCTTAGTATGAATGTACATCAGAGTCATGGTTTGAGCTCAGAGCCAGCCCAGCCCCAGGCGTTTGGCTTGCTGAGTCTGGGATGAGACTAAAGGATTTATATCTTCAACAAATCCCCCGGTGATGGGCTGCTGATCTGAGGACCATCCTTCTAGAAATGACAGCCGTTGAGATGCCACTTGGTGGAAATGGCTGGGACAGATCAACCCAGGGCGACCCATGTCCATTTTCATTCCTCCTCCATCGAGCAGGCACCCATACTTGATATATCAGTCTTTGAGCTTCTTCCAACATTCTTTCCCGTCCACATCATTCCCTTTTACTGGAGTTCAGAGAAACAGTTAATCCTGAGAGAGGAGACTAAGAGTTGGGTATTGTCATCAGCCCTGGTAGCAATCCCAAGGCATTTGTAGGCACAGACCAGACAAGGACACCGAATGTCATCGTCGCTGGCACCAAGTTCACATTGTTCTTAAAGGAAAACAATGGGCTGTCCCACAACCGCGGGACCAAGGGTGGGCACATACCTGTTCGCTCCTCATACCCCGAGGCAAAATGGCAGTCTTAAATTCTCTCCAATTTTCACAAAAAAAAAAAAAAAAACACCAAAGTTTATGAAGTACATTCCGGCTCCTGACTCATTTGTCCTCAGCAACATCACACTAACAGGAAGCATGACCCTTCCCCGTCCCGTTCCACAACTGGACATCTGTTTCCTAACGTGGCCTTAAACACATGGCTTATCAAAACTATTTCATACATTTCAGGGCCCGGAGTCTGTGATTCTCTCTCTCTCTCTCTCTCTCTCTCTCTCTCTCTCTCTCTCTCTCTCTCAAGATGAAAAGACATTAGTGTAGTAAGATAAAAGGTGATTCCAACAACAATCCACCCTTATATTGGAATAGAGTCAAAGCAGAGGTCTGTGATTTGGGCGATGAATTCCAGAGCATGTGGTTGAGAAGGCCTTGGCATGTGTGGTGACTCCACCAGACCCTTTCTGCCCTCCACATGCCTCCAGAGACACTTCTTAGCAGACAGAAGAAAGACTTGAACTTCAGAGGGTGAACCCTTTCCACCTCCGATCCTGAGAATTATCAGTGTGATGGGTCACAGTTAATCTTCCTCCACGTGGCCTTGTGAGAGCCCATGCTGACAGAGGCTAGACCTTCTCCATCTCAATCTGCTGGTGGTAGTGTCTAGCCTGCCGCTGTCCGACATTCAGCTTGTATACAGAGCTCTTGTGCTGGCACCTGCGGTAACCCCAGACAGCTCCCACGACTGCCAGGAGCAGCAGCAGACACAGGACAGTGACAATGATGGCGATCACTGGGCCTCTCCTTAAGCTGGGACACTCATTCCCCGCACATGGTGCCAAGGTTGGGAGTTTCTCCTCGCCTGCACCAGGCCCAGCGCCCTCCTGTCCCAAGAAGTCCTCCGACAACAGGTATGGGAAGCTGTCCTGAATCTCAGGAGCTGTGGCCTCCGCTGGAGGCTGGGTGGCCTCCGCTGGAGGCTGGGTGGCCTCCACTGGAGGCTGGGTGGCCTCCACACTAGTCGAGGGGATGAGTTTAAGTGTCTGCTGGAGAGTTGTTGGTACTGTCTCTTGGGTGGAGGTGGTGAGTTCATAGGGTAAGGTGGCCATAGGTGACCGCTCTGTGGTGACTCTGCGGGGTACAGTTGACTGATACTTAGTCAAATCACCACCCCTGGTGTAGGGACCCTCAGTCTCAGACACATCCACGGGTCCTGGAACCAGAGCCTCTACATTGAGCACTTGAGAAGGAACAACTGAACTGTCTCCCACAGACTTGCTAGGTGCGGTGGTGGAATTCTTCTGCTCCTTAACTTTCCCGGCGGGCTGATCGGGGGTTATGAGAACACTTTCATCCAGTCCCACTGACCCATCATGCTCCCGCTCTGCCTCCACCTTGCTCCAGGCCCCCTCTGTCACAGGGTAGCCATCTAACCAGGAATTGTCACTGCTGCTCACCAGCGGGTCCTCTGCCTTGCTGTCGTTCCTATCCACAAACGGCTCTGAGGGGCTGTAGGTGGCGGCATAGACCAGCCTGGTTTCAGACTCCCCTGGGACCAGTTTTCCTTCACGGTGATTGTCTCCAGCAGGAAGTGGATCTTTGGTCTCATCCCCCACTTCCTTTTCCAGCTCTGGCTTGTGGAAAGTCTCAGCAGGAAACCAGAGTGAGTATTTCCTGTTGAGGCGGGATCTGGGCCAGTCTGTGTGGACCCTGCTCCCAGGGCCGGGCAAGCCTGTGGTAGGCACAAAGGCATTTTCCTGGGCTATGTTCTCTTTCGACACAGAAGTGAGGACCAGACGGTCTTGTTTTGGTGTCTCCTCAGAGGCATCCTCCTGAGCCTTTTCCTCTTCTCCCTCTGCCCGGGAATCTTCCATGAGTTCCCTGAATGACACGGATCTGTCATCAGGGAAATTGTCTTCATAGTCAATATGGGCCTCGGCCTCATCTGAAGGGAGAGGAGAGACCTCATTAGATCTAAAGGCCTGGAGTTAATGTAGAAAACCTGGAGGGGAGCAGAACACGGAGACTGGAGAGAATAAACAATATTGCGTCACCCCTGAAAAACGCACAGGCAGGCAACTGTAACTAAACTATGAGCTTGTCATAGGCATTGGGGCTCTATGAAATATAAAAAAAAAAAATCAAGCATATTTGTATATACTAGAAAACATCATTTTAAAAGAATTTTCAGGAACTAGTGGTTTTAAGGTGTGGTAGTACATGCCAGTATTTCCAACATTTGTAATAATGAGGCAGGAGGGCCATGAGTTTGAGGCTAAGCCATGTAGTGAGACCCTGTCTCAAAAGTGTGGGGGGGGGACGACCTGGGGGTGGGGTGACTCAGTTGGGAATGTGCTGGCTAGCACTCACAGTCTAGTTTGTTTGCTGCTGCTGTGATAAATACCTTGACTAAATGTAACTTGGTCAGCTCATACTTCTGAGTCACAGTGTGTCACTGAAGGAAATCAGGGCAGGAACTGAAGCAGAAATCATGGAAGAACACTGCTTCCCAGCATGCTCTTAGGGCCATGCTCAGCTAACTTCCCCTCCCTCTCTGAGACAGGGACTCACTACGCAGCCCTGCTGACCTGGAACTCAACCAACTAGGCTTGCTTCGAACTCAGATTTACCTGTCTCCTGAGTTCAGCTTTCTTATACAGCCCAGGTTCACAATGGGCTGGGCCCTCCTAAATATCCATCACTCAAGACAATGACCCACAACATGCCCATAGGCCAACCTGATCAAGGCAATTCCCTCTTCCCAGGTGAGTCAAAGTTCTATCAAGCCAACTTCAAACAGCGACCAGTACAATGCACAAGGGCCTGGGTTTGATCCCCAGCACCACATAAACCAGACGTGGCCATGCATACCACTTGTCCCAGCACTCAAGAGGTGGAGGCAGGAGGACCAGAAACTCAAGGTCATTCTGAGCTACAGAAGGAGTTTAAGGCCAGTCTGGGATATATGGGACTCTGTCTCAAACACACACACACACACACACACACACACACACACACACACACACTATAAATTATTAAAATGTAAAAATAGTGAATAAATAAAATTTAAAAATGGGTCAGGGCCACACATGTCTAACCCCAGTGCTGAGAGTTGGGGACAGGAAGGTTCCCCAAGATTTGCTGTCCAGCTAGACTAGCCAAAAGCAGAACTTAAGATACCATGGGAGACTCTGTCTCTAAACAAAACAGGGTAGAAAGAGCTGGGGAGGTGGGTCTGTGGGCAGATGAGCTTGCCATGAAGCATGAGGATGTGAGTTCAAATCCCAGAACCCCCTTGAAACCCGGGTGGGGATCGTCAGCCTGTGACATCCCAGTGCTCCTACAAGGAGAGACAGACGGGATGTCCAAAGCTCACAGGCCACCTGGTCCCGTGGATTCGGTAGGAAAACAATGAGACTGTCTCAAAGTGAAAGGCAAGGACCAGAACCCGGGCTTGCTCCTTGTCATGTCCTCATTTCAGGTTCCCTTTGACCCAACTCCTTCATTCAGCGAACTTGAGTGAAGGTCAACTATCTGTCTTGAAATCTATCACGATGAGGTTCAAAAGCTTTTGTATGTGAGGTCTCACTCATCATGCTAAATAAACAGCAGGTTTTCATTAACAAACTGTACTTTAAGATACAACACACAAGACAAATGACAAAACTTTTCTCTAAAACTTAATGTGAAACTTATCAGTTGTCCTGAATTCAGGTCGAGATTTACAAAGGCCTTGGCGACATCTTGGGCCTCAGGAATAAAGTGGTTAGGTTCACCTGGATCTAAATTTACTGATGGTCCTCGATGGAAAGATTCCCAATGGATGTGTTCCCCACTCCCCCTCCCCTCTTTCTGTCTTTTAAAGATGGGGTCTCTATGAAGCCCTGGCTGGAACTCAGTAGACTAGGCTAGCCTTGAACTCAGAGGTTCACCTGTCTCTGCCTCCCCAGGGCATTATGTACCCCAGGTTGATCTTAAACTCAGCAAGAAGCTGAGTATGACCTTAAACTTCTCCCCAGAGCCTTTTACCTCACCACTTTTAGTGCTGAGATTGTAATCACCAGACACTTCACCTGGCTCTAGACGATTATTGTTTCTTATTAAATTTTCTTTATATATATGGGTGTTTTGCCGATGTGTGGTGTGTGTGTGTGTGTGTATGTGTATGTATGTGTGTGTGCCATGTGTGTACTTGCTTACAGAAGCCAAAAGAGGGAATTGGAACCCCTCAAACTGGAGTTACAGATGGCTGTGAAGTACCACATGGGTCCTGGGAATTGAACTTAAGTCCTCTGGAAGAGCAGCCGGTGCTCTTAACCACTCAGCCATCTCACCAGCCCCCTAATGATTGATTGGGTCAGTATGGTTTGGGGAAGAGAGTTATTAACTATGCAGAAAAAGCTAAGACACTGGCAATGGACTGCTTGCAAGAAGGAATTCAGGCATTGAATTTGTAGGATAGGATAAGAAGACCTAATGCAGGTATTTTAAAAAATATTTATTTATTTATTTATTTATTTATTTTAGAGGCAAGGTCTTGCTATGTTGCCCATGCTGGCCTAGAATTCATAATCTCCTAAATTGCTGGGATTACAGATATTTATCCCCATGTCTGGCTCACAGAGGCATCTTTGAATGGATGAAAGAGTAAATTGTTCTGGCATAGGGAAGGAGAAAAATCTGAAGTAGCTTACACCCCAAACTGCTCTCCAAAGCAGCTTCACAACCACTCAGAGCCGAAGACCTATTTGCAGAAGCTCAGTCCGCCAAATGCAGGGGGGTACTGGCCCACTGCCAAATGATGAGGAGCGAACGGCCTGTACCAAGTCCCTGAAAAGACGCCATTGTTGAGTACACACACACACACACACACACACACACAGCAAGAGCCCAGCTCCTCCTTGATGCCTGGACCCCTGTGTCGGTTTAATAGAATGCCCCAGCAGACAGATTCATCATAAAAGGGCAGAGAGGCAATTTTTCAGCAAAATCAAATCTTATTGCACAGAAACTTGGCATTCCTCTCAACATCACGGGTTATTCTAGGCTGTGTCCAATTTGCTTTTAATTAAAAAAGAAAGAAAAAAAGTGGGTGGTGGTGGCTGGTGAGATGATTGGGCAAGGAAGACACTTGCTGTCCAGTCTGTGACCTGAGTTCCATCCCTGGGATTGCCGTGGTGGAAGGGACGCTGGCTGACACAGCTGTCCTCTGACGTCCCCCATTGCTATGGTGCATGTACACACACACACACACACACACACACACACACACACACACACTTCTCTAAAGGCTGTGAGCAGCATTTGTCTATATGGCTATAAACATAAATATTTAAAAGGCATCTTGGCACCATGGCAATTTAGCTAAACAATAATAATAGAAGTAACCCTTAAGCCTTAGATCTCTTCAACCATGGTAGGTTTTTGTTGTTGTTGACTTTGTGTTTGGAGACAGGGTTTTACTATGTAGCCCTGGCTGGCCTGGAACTCATTATGGAGACCAGGCTGGCCTTAAACATAGAGATCCACCTGCTTCTGTCTCTCCAGCACTGGGATCAAAGTCATGCATCACTACACCCAGCCAGCAAGCCAGTTTCTGTAAAGCTTTCTTTGGTGTGAAGTCTATGAGCCAGATGGACAGAGCCTGTGAGTTCCAGCACTTGGGAAACACTGCTCAATTCCTCCTGTGTGATTTATGCTGCATATTTAAGTATGTTGCAGAGCAAAGTAGATGCCTTCAGTAGGAACAAGAGATGAGCCATGGTCTCATTCCCACTGTCCAGAGTAGGAGACACTGGCCTTGTGTATGGAGTCTGAGGTGTTGGAAGGTCATCCCTCTTGAGTTAGGGAGTGGACAGTGTCCACGAGATGCTTAAAGTCATTCTCAGCTTACACACGTGTGTGTGTGTGTGTGTGTGTGTGTGTGTGTGTGTGTGTGTGTGTGTGTAAATGTGTACCTGCCTTTAGGGCTCCCTGTGGCTAGAAACCCCAGGATGGCCTCCCAGTGCCCTAGCCAGGACCTTCCTGTCCCCAGATTCCCAGGCCCCATGAGGTCCTGGCTCAGAAGTAGCTTTTATTGTGTCTATTTCCCCAAAATCTCAAATGAGAATGAGGACCAGCAAGTGTTTACGAACAGCTTCCTCGTGGGAGAGTATCCCAGGCATGATTTTCTCACAGCAAACAGCAAAGTCTGTTATTGACTACATTTCTACCAGAAAGTACATTTGCCTCAGAGATGCAGATGACCAGCCCTTTGCTATTCAGATGTGACTTCTCTCAGCTCCCCTCTGTGTTCCTGCAAGCTGACTTCATGCCCAGGATCTTAGCTCCTCCATACATGGCACTCTCCACAGGAGCCTGGGCTGACACAGTCTAGAGCCTGTAATCTACACACAGGAGGCGAGGGAAGAGAGCTTTGTGGTTTTCCTGGCAGAAAACCAGGCCTCTCCCTGGGCGTTTTTATTTGACTGCTACTTTAGGAAACAGAATACAGAAGTCAGGAGTAAATGAGATGTTTGGCCTGTGTTTTTTTGTTTGTTTTTTGAGACAGGGTTTCTCTGTGTAGCCCTGGCTGTCTTGGAACTTGCTCTGTAGACCAGGCTGGCCTTGAACTCACAACCCCAAGTGCTGGGGTTAAAGGCATTCACTATCATAACCTGGTCTTTTTTTTTTTTTTTTTTTTTTTTTTTTTAAATAAAATTTAAGCCGGCAGTGCATTCGCCTTTAATCCCATCATTTGGGAGGCAGAGCCAGGTGGATCACTGTGAGTTCGAGGTCAGCCTAGTCTACAGAGTGAGATTCAGGACAGGCACCAAAACAACACAGAGAAACCCTGTCTTGAAAAACCAAATAAATAAATAAATAAAATAAAATTTAAAGCTGGACATGGTGGTTCGTGCCTATAATCCCAGCACTTGAGAGGCCGAGGTGGGAAAACCACTGTATTTGAGTCAAGCCTGGGCTACAGAGTGTGACTCTTCCTAAAAAAACAAAAATCCATTTGTTTTAGTGAGGCATGATGGTACATGCCAGCAATGCCAGTATTTGGGAGTCTGAGGCACGGGTTGGCAGTTTGAGACCAGTTTGGGCCACACAACAAGTCTATTTCAAAAAGAAAAACAAATAAAAGCCATAAAAATTTCAAATTAAAAACTAGTTTTAGGGGCTTAACTGTTAAGAGCAGTGGCTGCTCTTTCAGAGGATCCAGGCTTGATTCCCAGCATTCCCACGGCAGCTTGTATGGCCGCTTTGCCTGCGTATACGTCTGCGTACCATGCGTGTGTGTCTAGTGCCGGAGGAGGTCAGAAGGGGTTATCTCTTAGAAGCGCAGTTACAGATGATTACAAGCTCTCGTGTGGGTGCTGGGAATCAAACCTGGGTCTTCTGGAAGAGCAGCCATTGTTCTTAACTGCTGAGCCGTCTCCCCAGGTGGTCACTGTGTGTATATAAAGTATGCAGTGAGATAGCTCAGCCAATAAAGGTGTTTTCTGCCAAATCTGGTGACCTGAGTTACATCTCAGGAAACCAAATGGTAGAAGCTGTCTACCCCACGTGCTCTGGCACAAGAATGTACACACAGGTGTGTGTGTGTGTGTGTGTGTGTGTGTGTGTGAGAGAGAGAGAGAGAGAGAGAGAGAGAGAGAGAGAGAGAGAGAGAGAGGAGACTGGGGGGGGAGAAAGAATAACTAAATGTAAAAAGAGAATAAAGTATACAACATATTAAGGGACACATTGAGAGTAAACGCCACACAGTGAAGGAAATTAGCATCCAACATCCCAGAGATGCCGACTCAGTATTATTTTCTATAAGAGCAACTAAAAAACCTGAAGGAAGAGTCAGAGGGCCAGAGACAAGGAAGGTGAAAAGCATCTTCCTGAGATGGTGGCTTCCTGGTCCAGGAAGGCGGGGGTGTGTATCTAGACAGGACCAATAGGGGACAGGGGTCCTATAAAATCCCCAAGTCTGTGTCTATTTAGTGGACTTCAGCCTTTATGCTTCTCCCATCCTTAGGGAATAAAGTGTTTACTGTTCCTTTTTTTGAGGCTTGGTCTTCTGTCTCCCCCAGATGTTCAGTTCTTTCTCTAATTCAGGGCATGACCACTAGCATCCCCATTACAAAGTCTATCTCCCGGGCTAGAGAGATGGCTCAGTGGTTAAGAGCACTGGCTGCTCTTCTAGAGGTCCTGAGTTCAACTCCCAGCAACCACATGGTGGCTCACAACCATCTGTAATGAGATCTGGTGCCCTCTTCTGGCCTGCAGTCATACATGCTGTATACACAACAAATAAATAAGTAAATCTTTAAAAAACAAAACAAAAAACCAAAATCTATCTACCATGAACTTCACATATAGTACAATTATATTGCACGTGATTCTCATGATTAAATCTCTATATTTGAGTCAGGTAGAGTCTCTTACCTGCAGTTCCAGATGTTCAGGAGACAGAGGCGGGATAATCACCCCGTTTGAACCCAGTCTGGTCTATACAACAGATTCCAGGCCAGCTGGGCTACATCATGGACTCTTGTCTCAAAACAAAAACTGTGATGGCTAAAGTTATGTTTTAAGTTTATATTATTGCCGGGCAGTGGTGGCGCACGCCTTTAATCCCAGCACTCGGGAGGCAGAGCCAGGCGGATCTCTGTGAGTTCGAGGCCAGCCTGGGCTACCAAGTGAGTTCCAGGAAAGGCGCAAAGCTACACAGAGAAACCCTGTCTTGAAAAAAAAAAAAAAAAAAAAAAAAAAAAAGTTTATATTATTGTGCTTAGGAGATCTATAAAAGAAAAATGCCTCCAACCTGTAAGCCCCCCTTGCTGGGGCTGGAATACTGGGGGCCGTTGTTTATGTAAGACAACAAACCCTGTGTTTTTGCTTCTGTAAACAAGCTTGGTTGCTCTAACATCACAGGATGGATGCTTGATTACACATAGGCAGGAAGTACCTTCGGTTGTGTGCTTGCCTCTGTTTAGATGAAGGCAGGAAGTACATAGCCTTGTGAGTTTTGCCTTTATAAGCCCCAGACTAATGTAATTTGGTGACATATTCTGGGAATCCTGGGAATGGACCTAGCCAGTATCCATGGACCTGGCCATTATTTAATAAAGTTTGCTTCAAATTTGGCTCAAAAACTATGGTAGTGGTCTTATTCTTGCCTGGTGGGATTAGCAAAACCACCTAAATCACTAACTCTGGGCTGATGACTCATGCCTTGTTAGCACAAGAACCTGAACTCAACCCCCAGAACCCAGGTAAAAAATCTTGTGTGGGGCATAGATTCTTGAACTCAGTGCTGGAGAGGTAGAGATAGGTGGTGTGGTGGTTTGAATAGGAATGGCCTCCTAGGCTCATATCTATATCTATATCTGTATCTGTATCTATCTATATCTATATCTATATCTATATCTATATCTATATCTATATCTGTATCTATATCTATGAATGTTTAGTCTTCAGGGAGGGCTCTACTTAAGAGGGATTAGGAGGTGTGGCCTTGTTGGAGGAAGTGTGTCACTGGGGATGGCCTTGAGGCTTCAAAAGCCCAAGCCAGGCTCAGTGTCTCTCTCTGCCTACTGTCTGTGGATGTAGATGTAGATCAGCTCCTTCTCCAGCACCGTGTCTGCCTGCCTGCCACCATGCTCCCCACCATGATGACAGTGGACTAAACCTCTGAACTGTAAGCCAGCCCCAATCAAATGCCTTCTCTTAATAAGAGTTGCGCTGGTCATGGTGTCTCTTCACAGCAGTAGCACAGTGACCCAGACAGGTGGACTCCTGGGACTCCTGGCTACCCAGCCTAACCTGCTTGGTGAATTCCAGGCCACGAGACAGCAAGCTTAAATAAATAGAGAAAATTTTAAAGATGACTCAGGGCTTAAGAACATTTCCTGTTCTTCCAGAGAACCCAAGTTTAGTTCCCAGCACCCATATCAGGTGGCTAACAAAAACATCTAACCCAGCTCTAGAGGTTCCTACACCCCTGTTCTGGCTTCTACAGGCATCCACACATGTAATATGCACAACACAGACACACACACATATAAACATTTTTTTCTAAACATAGCATGTGAAGAATGACACCCTAAGCTGTCTTCTGGTCCCCATGCACACACATGTACACATGTACAGAGAGAGAGAGAGAGAAGAGAGACAGAGACAGAGACAGAGACACAGAGAGAGACAGAGAAAGAGAGAGAGAGAGACAGAGAGAGAGAGACAAAGAGAGGGAGAGAGAAAGAACCACAGAAAACTAGATAAACAATGCCCTGACTTATTCAGCCTATGGGATCTGTTCTTGATATCTCTGACCTCTCTCTCCCTCTTCGCCCTCACCCCCGTCCTCAGCTCCAGCAGCCACCTCTGCACACTTGCATGTCTGCAGTTCTCATAAGAATGTGGTCAGGGAGGCTGGGCGGTGGTGGCGCACGCCTTTAATCCCAGCACTCGGGAGGCAGAGCCAGGCGGATCTCTGTGAGTTCGAGGCCAGGCTGGGCTACCAGAAAACAAAAACAAGAAAACCCTGTCTCAAAAAACCAAAAAAAAAAAAAAAAAAAAAAGAATGGTCAGGGCAGATGTCCAGAAGGAGCCAGACAGAGCTCCAGCCTTTTCCTGATGCCACCACTGTCCATCCTTGTCATGGCACATTTTGGGAAGCCTGCACATAGGTTCTCTTTGCCCTCTGGTCCTGGCTACACAGCCTTTAAAAATAGTCATTTTAAAAAAAGACATCCAGACATGCCAGAAATAACCAGCGGCTCAGCGAACCTCTGAACAAATACGGTCATATTGACGAGGGAATTCTAAACTCAGCTTCGGGCTCATGTTTGAGTCAATGAGGAAAATGAAGCCCAAATGGCAGAGAAAAATAGAGACTGAAGTTGGTTTAAGAAACCAAAAGAATGCCTTCCGAAATGAGAGCGGAAGTGAGGGGTAACTCAAGGAGAAGACAGTTCGGGAGAGGGCTCCTGGCTTTGTGGAAGTGTTGAGGTTTCTGGCAGAGACACCCCTATTCCATGACGACACTGGAGAGACACAGGCTTTAAATCCCAGCTCTGTGATTTTCCCGTCTGTGTGACATGGGCAAATCAGGGAAGCTTTGCGAACCTCAGTTTTCCCATCTGCACATTGGGGCTAGCCATTAATACACTCACACTTTTAAATGTGTAAAATGCCTTTTGTAGAAAGGCACGGGAGAAAGTTGGGGTGAAGGGCAGAGATGTTCTGATTTTTTAATATTTTATTTTATGCGTATGGGTGTTTTGTCTGTCTGTATGTGCATCATGTATATGCCTGGTGCCTGAAGAGAAAAGAACTCAAATTCAGTTTCCAGAATCCTCCTCAGGTCGGAGTGACAGATGGTTGTTAGCCTCCATGTCGGTGCTGGGAATTGAACCCGGATCCTCTGGAAGAGAAGCCAAGGCTGTTAACTGCAGAGCCACCTCTCCAGCCCTGGGTTCTGTTTTTGACTGTGATAGTGGTTTCACAGGTGTATCCACCTGGGGTGACTCAGATCCTTTTGTATTTGACGTGGGTGGTTTGTTGTATGTGAGGTAAGCTTTAAACAAAGGTCTAGGAAGAAAACGTCACAATTCCCAGGACAGAAACGGCATGGATCCGATCTTTGGTTGGTAATAGCTCTTTTCTTAGTGCCTAACAGAGATGTCTTGTGTTCATGGCTGATCAGAGCAGGGGAGTTGGGAAAGGCTGGAGAAAGCCAGGCATAGTGGCAGACACTTGCAGCCTCCGAATTGGGAGGTGCAGGCCGGAGGACCTGAAGTCCAAGGTCATCTCAGCTGTCAGATGAGTTCTAGGCCAGTTTGAGCAACAGGAGATACTGTCCCCAAAACAAACAAACAAAAAACCCTTAGCAAACACGATACAGAGAAGTCAAGCCCATTCATGGGGTAAAGGTGCCTGCCGCCAGCTCTGAGGACCTGAGTGGGATTTCTGGGTCCCACAAGGTACTGCTACAGTTTGTCCTCTGACCTCCACATGTGCACCATGGTGCACGCACCCACACAAAATAAGTAAATGATAAATAAAAACACGTAATAAACAAAACAAATACACACACACATACACAGATACACCCCTACACACACACACACACACATACACATACACCACACACACACACACATCTTCAATAAATACTCTACTCACTTTCATGTTTGTCCAATGAGCATCTTTTTTAAAATTAGGGAACTGCTTCAGATTGGAGAACAGTCATTTGGGGAAGTACTTTGAGAAGGGCTGGAGCTGGGTGCACATGGGTTTGGATAAGAGCTCCCCCTTGTCACATGCTATCATTGGGCAGCTTCTTAAGTGTGTCTGTAGGGCTGAAACAAACCAATTGCTAGTCACTGGGTGCCTCAAGAAGCCCATGAGGCAGAAGATGAGGTAGAAGAGAAGCCAGGAAGGTGGTGTTTTGGGTGATGTGCAAAGATGTGATGGTTCTGCACAGAAGGACTCAATGGCTTTAATGACTGCAAAAGTCAAGGACATGAAAGCCAAGAAATGTGCATTGCTTCCCAGCCTGCAGGAGGTCCTATGGCCCTTGTATTCAGTGGGTTTGGTGAGTGGGGGATGTACCAGGGTGGCAATGCAGTGATGATGTAATTAAGAGGGAGTGAGGAAGGGGACCATTCTTTCCCTGGGCCCTCGGACTCACAGAGAGCTTCCTGAGCTCTGGCATTAGAGGTGTGTACCACCATTGATACATTTTAATCCCCCGCTTCTCAGGGAGGAGACCAGGGAAGACACAGGTGGAGCTGGAAAGCAGGCTGTCCAAGGGGTGCTGAGGGCTTGTTTTGCTTGCTCGGATTTTAAAAACATTAATTAATCATTAGTGTGTGTGTGTGACAGCACATGGGTGGAGGTCAGAGGACATTTGGGAGTTGCTTCTGTCTTTCTACCATGTGAGTTCTTGGGATCAAACTCAAGTCCTCAGGCTTGGTGACAAGTGCTTTTACCCCCTGACCATCTCATCAGCCCTAACTCTTGTCATTTTGAAGATGTTTATTTAAGACAATTAAATGAGCCGGGCGGTGGTGGCGCACGCCTTTAATCCCAGCACTTGGGAAGCAGAGTCAGGCGGATCTCTGTGAGTTCGAGGCCAGCCTGGGCTACCAAGTGAGTTCTAGGAAAGGCGCAAAGCTACACAGAGAAACCCTGTCTCGAAAAATCAAAAAAAAAAAAAAAGACAATTAAATGATAGAAGGATCCGAGGAGAGCTGAAAACAGAACACGCCCCTCTGCTTTCCTGAGTCTTAATTCACTGTCCTGAAAAATTGAGAGATATTTATCTCCTAGACGTAGCCAGCAAGCCGTGACCACTAAGCTAACTGGCCTGCTAAGTTCTCACATGCTGGTATTTTCTAGCTTTGGGCTTTAGAGCTCTGGTCTGGGTATAGCTGTTCAGTCTTCCACTCTCCTGGCCAAATCCACACAGCTTGGTTTCCATTCCTGGGCTGGCAGCAGAGTCTGGCAAGCCTCGTTCCTGTGCTCAGTATCTAACTACAGCGGCTTGTTGCTCTAATTACAGAAAACCTCAGTGCTCTGCTCCTTGAGCAGGATGCCACAGATTTCCATGCTGGATCTGGTTTCTATCGGCTTCTAACTATGCCAAGCCTATGTTCTTCAAGGCCATTTTTCTTTCTGGGCCACTGGTACAATGAGAACACTTCCCACCCTGGTCACATGAACCTACTGTTGACCTCCTAACATGCCTCTGTGGTTCTCTTGGCTCACAGACCCTCTCCTCTCCAGTCTCATCTCTTGTGTCCTCCACTACCGTCACTTGGCCTCAGGATGAAGTGGTTCTGTGGCCTCTACCCCTGGCTCCAAAAGAGGCCACATAGCCTGTGTGGCCAGAGTGGGAGAGAATGGCTATAGACAAGCAAGGTGGAAGCGGAAAACCTCACCTCCAAAAGCCTCCGGTAAGCCCTAAGACTCCCAAAGGCCAGTAGAGCCTTCCATCCCATGTCCCATATGTCTGTTTACTTCTTGTTTTAAGATTGTCACCTGTAGCGCAGACTGTCCCCTCACTTGCTGTGTGGCACAGAGATGACCTTGAAGTTTTGAGCTTCCTTCCTCCACCTCCCAAGTGCTGGGGTGACAGGTGTGTGCTACCATGCAGTTTGTATGGTGCCAGAGATCAAACCTAGGGCTTCAGATACGGTGTGTTAGCACCCTAGCAAATGAGTAAATCCCCACCTCCCAGGTTCCAAGTATGTTCTCTGTAAGTCTGTAGTGTCAGGAGAGTGGCTGGCCCTAAACTTGCCTAATCTGTTCTCTCTTCCCCATTCTTTCCCCTTCCTTCCTTCCTTCCTTCCTTCCTTCCTTCCTTCCTTCCTTCCTTCCTTCCTTCCTTCCCTCCAAAACAATCTTCCCCAACCCTCAAAAAAAAATCTCACGTTGCCCAGGCTGTCCTAGAACTCACTATGCAACTGAGAATAGCATCGAACTCCGGATCCTCTGGCCTTCCCCTCAAGACTGCTCAGATCACAGGTGTGTGTCACCATGCACAGTTTGTGTGGTGCTGAGCAGCTAACTCATGGCCTCACACATGCTAGGAAAGCATCTATCAGTTGAGCAACATCTGCAGTCCTTTTCTGTTTCTTTTTCAGATGTGTTTTCATGTATCCCAGGCTGACCTTGAACTTGCTATTCAGTCAAGGATGACCTTCAATTCCCCAATCTTCTTGTCCCCCACCTCCCAAGTGTTGGGATTACAGGTGCGTGCCACCATGACCATGTTGGTGAAGGTGTTCTGCAGACACACGCACACTTTTTTACTAGGACACAGACGTTTTAAATGCTAACCCTTCAGAGTAAGGAAAACTGTAGCGTTCTGTCCAGCCAGCCAAGTGTAGAAGCCAGAATCAGTTGAAAGCTCTGACTCCTCATTGCAGTGAGAAAATAAACACTTTCCAGAACACACAAGACCTGCATTTAGTTCTCATCCTCCCTGGGCCAGCAAACCACCCATTTGGTAGAAGGGTGTAGCTCACAGGAAGGTGCGACTTCAGCGCCTCTGGAAACCGTAAAGGGTCTGGGTGAGGGTGGGTGCTAGACATCCTGGGCAACGCCCTCCAGCACCTGTCTGTCTCCGTCACTTGAGTGACTAGGAACTAATAAGCAAGGGGAGATAATGGCTGTAGACACCTCTGTAATAATTTCACAGGGAATTTAAAAATCTATGCTAACAAAAAATTATGTTTATAATGGGAATCTATTTTACTTTATATAATTCATTTATTATTTATAAATTTAGTATTTACCTAATACCAAAAGGTTTGTAATGGTCCAGAGTGTGTAGCTAGTCTGTGGCTAAACCACCCTAAATATACCCACTCTGGTCTGGAAGGTTATAAAATGGATTTAAAAGAATACATTCATTTAAACATGCTCTGAAGAGTAACAAGATTAAGCCACAGGCTGGGATAGAATCTTTATTTTTAACAGTTCTGTTTATGGGGTGGGGTGTAGCTCACTTAGTAGAGTGTTTGCTTAGCATTCAGGAAGCCCTGGGTCCTAACCCCAGCACTGTATAAACTCCTGCCTTTTCATTCTTTACCTGGGAGAGAAAACAAACCTGATCACGACCCCTAGACTGTATCAGGAAAAACAAAAACAAAAACCAGGTCTGTGCTTGGTGGTGCATGCCTTTAATTCTAGCAGAGGCAGGTGGATCTCTGAGTTCCAGACCAGCCTGGTCTACAGATCGAGTTCCAGGACAGACAGAGCTACACAGAATCTAAAAAAAAAAAAAAAAAAAAAAAGGAGAAGGGGGAGGAGGAAGAGGAGGAGCAGCAGCAGAAAGAAAAAGAAAGAAGGAAAGAAAGGAGAAGAAACAAGGCAGGAGAGACATCTTAGTGGGTGTTAGTGGTCGCGGCACAAGCCTGAAGATCTGAGTTTGATCCCCAGGACCCACATGGTGGAGGAGAGAACTGACTCCTGCAGGCTGTACTTTGACCTCATTTGTATGCCATAGCATGTGTACACCTGCACACACACACACACACACACACACACACACACACACACACACGCTCACCTCTCACACTAACAATAATGCAAAAGTAAAATAAAAACACAGTTTAATTTGATTGTGTGCATGTGTGTGTGTGTGTGCGTGCGTGCGCGCGTGCGTGCGTGCGTGCGTGTGTGTGTGTGTGTGTGTGCCTGTGTGTATGTCTGTGTGTGGGTCTGTGTCTCTGTGTGTGGATTAAACAGAGTTCCACTGCTGTATGCTCTGTGTGATGAGTCTATGTCCCTAGCTGAATATTATAACTGAAATTAAAATACCCCAAAGCTGGTCGCACACTTTAATCAGCACTTGGAGCAGAGCCAGCGGATCTCTGTGAGTTCAAGGCCAGCCTGGCTACCAAGTGAGTTCCAGAAAGGCACAAAGCTACACAGAGAAACCTGTCTCAAAAAGCCAAAAAAAAAA